>NC_053024.1:54743179-55061606 GCF_003073215.2 Triticum urartu | reverse complement strand
CATTCATTTCCACCACAAGAAAGGAGGTGCCGAGCGAATTTGGTTGATTTTGGTGGAACTTCACAAGAAGAATAGCTAGTTTATTTAGCACGGGGTGCCACGTCAATGCCCGAACTGATGGAAAACCCTGCCCATTCCATAATCGTAGGCATTTGATATCTTGGAATGGGACAACCTTGTCAAATTTTGCTCTTTGATTTTAGCAAAAAGACATGCGTTTGATATTTTCGAATGGGACGCCCTTTGTTGGCAGCAGCGTCGATCCATTTTTTCTTTATTCTTTAGTTGTGAAGTAAATATTGGCTCTGACATGTGAATCGCTGAGATGCATAATCATCGATTGTTTTGAATGTTCTCTATGAATTGCCAGGCTTGTGTGTTTGATTGCAATGTACAGGAATGCTAAAAAGCTGCTCAAACACTTTGTACTCCTTCTGTTCCTTTTTACTTCTCACATTGTGAAAGTGCATACTTTTTTCTATAAGATTGGTCAAAGTAGAGATACTTTGACTTCAGACAAAACTTGTATGCAGACTAGAAAGGACCGGAGGGAGTACATGTGAAACAGCTGCAAACGAGGTGATCACCCTGGGAATAATGCTAGTACATATTGTTTTGCATGTTCATGCAATGCCAGTGATACACGAATTCGAACTAATCAAAATAAATTCATTCATACACGGTCGGATTTCATATAAACATGTCGGATTTCATTACATTTCATACATTCTTCAACTTAAAAGGGGTGCACTAGATGTATAATTAATTAACCAAAGCTACCCACCTGTGTCCGGTAGCATACAACTGAAGTGCTCAAGTTCTCTAGAAAATGCATGTATATCATGAGCTTGCTCAACCACGGGGCGGTTTTCAATCATCCTGTAATCATATAATTGCTCCATGATTGAAAGTGCTCGTTATCGACTAGAGGGGGGAGAATAGGCGATTTTTATGAAAGTCTTCAAAACGCGGGGGCTTTGAAGACAAACAGAAGCAATGAACCTATTGATATGCAGCGGAAGGTAGACTGCACTAGACAAGCCATAGTCAAGTAGGCAATGAAGTGAAAGCACGAAGACTATCAACAGCTAGGTAGTATGGATCAAGATGGAAGATATTATGAAGCCAATCAACAACAGTCTTCACACAGTGAAGTCAATCAGATCATGCAAGCAGGCAATGACTTCACGAAGACAAACAATAAGCAAAGAGAGGTAAGAGATAGAACCAGTTGCTCTGTGAGGACATGTATTTGTTGGACCTGTTCCAGTTGCTGTGACAATTATACGTCTCGTTAGGGAGGCTGAGATTTAACTCAGAAGACCGCTTCTTCTCCTTATTCCTCTTGAGCTAAGGACACACATTCATCGCCCAATCACTCTGGTAAGTCTTCAAGGTAGACTTCCAAACCTTCACAAACTTTGTTCACCGGCAATCCACAATGACTCTTGGATGCTCAGAACATGACGCCTAACTGGCTGGAGGATTCACAGTCCTCAGGTGTAACAAGTCTTCAGATCACACAGACAGAAAGTCTTCAGTGATGCCTAACACTCTTTAGCTCTGGGTGTTTAGGGCTTTGTCCTCGAAAGGATTTCTCTCTCAAAGGCTTCAAGGTGGGTTGCTCTCAAACGACAAAAGCCGTGCACTAACTCTGAGAAGCCACCAATTTATGGTGTAGGGGGTGGGCTATTTATAGCCACTAGGCAACTCGTCCTGATTTGTCCGAAATGAACCTGGGTCACTAAGTAACTGACACGTGTTCCAACGGTCAGATTTCAAACACACACGGTAGCTTAACTTGGGCTATAAGTAAAGCTGACTCATCCAGCTCTAGATAAGATTTTCTCTCATTGTCTCCGCTCGAAGACTTAGGATTTGGTTGAGCATCACTTCAGTCACTCTGACATTGTTCACTTGGACCCCACTTAACAGTACGGTGGTTCCTATTACTCAACAAAGAAGAAAAGGAAACTACGAAACAGCTATGTCTTCGCACTCCATAGTCTTCACGTGAATGTCTTCTCGAGTCACAATCTTCGTTGTGAATATCTTCACATACCACCATTGTCTTCACACATTTTTAGGGGTCATCTCCGGTAGGTAAACCGAATCAGTGAGGGACTACTACCTGTGTTATCCTGCAATTCTCACAAACACATTAGTCCCTCAACCAGGTTTGTCGTCAATACTCTAAAACCAACTAGGGGTGGCACTAGATGAACTTACAATCTCCCCCTTTTGGGTGATTGATGACAAACTGGTTGAATTTTTCAACGGGGATGAAAGTATGTGAAATTGTAAAGGATTAAGGTATTTTCTTCATAAGTAGCAAAAGGCTTCCCCTGAAGATGTGCATATAAGTATTTTGCTTTTGAATGCAAATGCACATGGCAGGTTGTACTAGTGGAGATCCTCTTTAACTTATGAAGACAATTCATCATGCATGAAAAGATATAACAAAGATAATGACATGCTGATACGTCTCCAGCATATCTATAATTTTTTATTGTTCCATGCTATTATATTATCTGTTTTGGATGTTTATGGGCTTTATTATACACTTCTATATTATTTTTGGGACTAACCTATTAACCCAGAGCCCAGTGCCAGTTTCTGTTTTTCCTTGTTTTAGAGTATCGCAGAAAAGGAAAATCAAACGGAGTCCAATTGACCTGAAACTACACGGAACTTATTTTTGGAATGGAAGCAATCCAGAAGACTTGGGGTGTACGTAAGGGAAGCAACGAGGAAGGCACGAGGTAGGGGGTGCGCCCACCCCCCTGGGCGCGCCCTTCATCCTCGTGGGCCCCTTGTGGCTCCCCTGATGTATTTCTTCCACCTATATATATATCCATATACCCTAAAACTATCAGAGACAAGGATAGATCAGGAGTTCCGCCGCCAGAAGCCTCCGTAGCCACCGAAAACCGATCTAGACCCGTTCCCGCACCCTGCCGGAGGGGGAATCCCTCTCCGGTGGACATCTTCATCATCCCGTTGCTCTCCATGATGAGGAGGGAGTAGTCCACCCTCGGGGCTGAGGGTATATAATGATCCCAAGCTATGTGTTTGATCTCTCTCTCTCTCTCTCTCGTGTTCTCGAGGTGGTACGATCTTGATGTATCATGAGCTTTGCTATTATAGTTGGATCTTATGATGTTTCTCGCACTCTACTCTCTTGTAATGGATTGAGTTTTCCCTTTGATGTTATATTATCGGATTGATTCTTTAAGGATTTGAGAACACTTGATGTATCTCTTGCGTGGGATACCCGTGGTGACAATGTGGTATTCTATTGATCCACTTGATGTATGTTTTGGTGATCAACTTGCGGGTTCCGCCCATGAAACTATGCATAGGGGTTGGCACACGTTTTCGTCTTGACTCTCCGGTAGAATCTTTGGGGCACTCTTTGAAGTACTTTGTGTTGGTTTGACTAGATGAATCTGAGATTGTGTGATGCATATCATATAATCATACCCACGGATACTTGAGGTGACATTGGAGTATCTAGGTGACATTAGGGTTTTTGTTGATTTGTGTCTTAAGGTGTTATTCTAGTACGAACTCAATGATAGATCGAATGGAAAGAATAGCTTCATGTTATTTTACTACGGACTCTTGATAGATCTATCAGAAAGGATAACTTTGAGGTGGTTTCGTACCCTACCATAATCTCTTCATTTGTTCTCCGCTATTAGTGAATTTGGAGTGACTCTTTGTTGCGTGTTGAGGGATAGTTATGTGATGCAGTTATGTTATTATTGTTGAGGGAACTTGCACTAGTGAAAGTATGAACCCTAGTCCTTGTTTCAACGCATTGCAATACCGTTTGTGCTCACTTTTATCATTAGTTACCTTGCTGTTTTATATTTTCAGATTACAAAAACCATTATCTACTACCCATAGACCACTTGTATCACCATCTCTTCGCCGAACTAGTGCACCTATACAATTTACCATTGTATTGGGTGTGTTGGGGACACAAGAGACTCTTTGTTATTTGGTTGCAGGGTTGTTTGAGAGAGACCATGTAGCGACCAGACCTCAAATGGTCCAATCTCTGTGCTCAGGTGTCATCCCTGGATCAGTATTGCTGACACCAGACAGTACTTGAAGGATTTATAACAGAGTAGCAATCACACACTTATTACATCGAGTGTCTCAAAAGAGAACTTATTATAATAAATATGGCTTAAGGCCATCTAATAACGATAACAGCGGAAGGCTTGGAAGATAAGTGAGTCCATCAACTCCAACGGCATCACTGAGTATAGAACCATGACCTAAAAGCACCTTAATCATCGTCTGAAAAGTCTGCAACATTAACGTTGCAGCCCGAAACGGGTCAGCACATGGAATATGCTGGCAAAGTAACACATAGAGAGTAATGGAATGAAATAGGCTATTCTATATGCATATTTGGCTGGTGGAAAGCTCTATGGTTACAGTTTTGCGTAAAGCCAATTTTTCCCTACTGCAAAGGAATAAATTTTATTTAACTATCATGGTAGTTGTTAAACATTGAGAATGGCTGACAGCATTCTCAATCCCAATTTAGCATCATCATTAAACAAAACCCAACAAAATTAATTTTAGAGTAACATGTTGAGATTCACATGATAATCCAGGTACTAGATACTCAAGATGTCTATAACCGGGGACATGGCTAATCATGATTAATTTATATACTCTGCGGAGGTTTGCGCACTTTTCCCCACAAGACTCGATCGCCTCCATTTGGTTTCTCGCACTACATGGTGTTTGAGAAACGGATGACTCAGACATAGTCTTTCAGAAGCGCTAGCACCTTACGATCGGGTAGACCGTTACACCTACTTTCCCCTACATCTGCTAGTCTACCTCTGTAAGAGTTCGCACAACTTAATCAACTATGCTAGAGCCCATAATAGCTTGTGGCTGCACACAGAAGTTTCTAGCATGAATAATCTCATGATCCCTTTGAGCCTGGGTGGCGGTCCAAAAGAAAACAGGCAATCGCTGGAATACCCAGGTGCCTCAATCCACCCAGATGTGTATTTAAGTTGCCACCTTAAATAAACCATTAATTAACAATCTCACATCTATCATGGATACACTCACCCAATCCACGTCTACTAGCATAGCATGGCATAATAAGCAAACGTAGAAGTAACTCCCAAAGGTTTGATAATAAACAGGTAATAGGTACTACCTCAACTACTTCCCAAACCCACAATTTAATTAGATCCTAATCATGCAATGTGTGAGGATTGATCTAATACAATAAAACTGGGTAGTGGGAAAACATGATCAAAGTGTTACTTGCCTTGCTGATGATCCGGGAAACCTAGCGATTCGAAGTAGCAAGCGGCGCACTCCGGGTACTCTATCGCAAACAAACAAGCATACAATAAGTACTCAACTAATGCACAGGTAAAACTTAAATAAGATATCTAACCAGAAAGTTCAACTTAAGAACTCCGGTTGGCAAAAGGAATCAAATCGAACGAAGCAACAAAAGACAAATGGCAAAAGAAACAGGCTTTGTTTACTATTCTGGATCTAGGGCAACTTTGACAGTGGCAAAAACTTGTTTGAGTTGGTTAAACGGAAAGAGGGTTTCGAGACGAAACTCCAGGCGCTTGAATCGCCTGATTCCGATAAACGAGCGAAAAGTTACACTAAAACGAAAATCGGATCAGGAATCGCGATCAGAAAAAACGCGGATTTAATCTGAGAAAAAGTAAAAGCGACGAACGTTCGTTAAAACGAATGAACGGGCGAACGTTCGCTAATTAAATAAACCGCAAAACCGATCTATTTAAACAAACCGAAACTAAAACAAAACCAAACAAAACCGACGGAAAAACCGAAAGGTTTTTTAAAAAAACGGCGTCGAGATCTACCTCCGCGGCGGCGGCGGCGAGGTGGCGCGGCGAGGCTGCGCGGTGAGCGGCGGGGCGTCGCGGCGAGGCAGCGGCGGCACGGGCTAGGGGTGGCAGCGGCTAGGGTTTCGGGGGCTGGGGGCGGCTGGCTGCGGCTCGGGCCCTCGCGGCTTTAAAGGCAGGCCGGGCCAAGTGTCCTAGTCGGACACGGCCCGGTTAGGTCGGTTTGTTTTTTTAAATAATAATTACGCTTAGAAAAAACAAAAGGAATACTAAATGGACTCCAAAAATCCTAAAATAAATTTTCCCCGGCTTCTAAAATCAAACCGCACAGGATGAACATTTATTTGGGGCCTAAATGCAATTTTGAAAAATGCGCATTTTCCCCTAATACAAATAAAATAGCAAATAAAACCAAAATAAAATCTTATTTGATGTTTTATTAAATCCTCAATATTTATTTATTTTGGGAAAGTTATTTTATTCCCTCTCTCATATTTTTGTAATAGAAATAATTGAAGATAAAATAAATCAAATCAAATGATCCTATTTTCAAAATTTGAGAAAACTCAAATTTGAAAATAACGAAATCCCCAACTCTCCCCAAGGGTCCTTGAGTTGCGTAGAATTTCTAGGATCAACCAGAATGCAACAAAATATGATATGCAATGATGATCTAGTGTATAACATTCCGAATTGAAAGTTTGGGATGTTACAAACCTACCCCCCTTAAGATGAATCTCGCCCTCGAGATTCTTGTTGGCTAGAAAATAGGTGAGGGTGGTCCTTCAGCAAATCTTCCTCTCATTCCCAGGTGGCTTCATCCTCCGTGTGGTGGCTCCACTGAACCTTGCAAAACTTGATAACCTTGCTGCGGGTGACTTGACTGGCATACTCTAAAATCTTGACTGGTTTCTCCTTATAGGTCAAATCACTGTCCAACTGAATTGCTTCCAGTGGAAATGTATCGCTCAGCGGTATATCTGCCATCTCTGCATGCACTTCTTCAACTCGGATACATGGAACACGTCGTGTACTCCTGACAATCCTTCGGGCAATACCAACTTATAGGCTACTTCTCCCATACGCTCCAAAACTTTGTATGACCTACAAAACATGGCGCTAACTTTCCCATAACTCCAAAGCACTTAACTACTCGAAGTGGAGATACTCGAAGATAAACTCGGTCTCCGACTTCATAAACTGTCTCCTTGCGTTTAGAATCTGCATAACTCTTCTGCCTGGATTGAGCTACCTTGAGCCTATTGAGAATCAATTTCACTTTCTGTTCAGACTCCTTTATCAGATCCGGTCCAAACAACTGGCAGTGTCCAACTTCATCCCAAGACAATGGGGTCCTGCACCTCCTTCCGTACAAGGCTTCGAAAGGGGCCATCTTCAAACTGGTTTGATAGCTGTTGTTGTAAGAGAACTCTGCATACGGCAAATTCTCGTCCCAACTAGATCCGTAATCTAGCGCACAAGCTCTTAGCATATCCTCCAAAATCTGATTGACTCTCTCGGTCTGTCCATCTATCTGCGGGTGGAAAGTTGTGCTAAACTCCAGTCTGGTACCCAGAGTTTCATGCAACTGATTCTAGGACTTTGAGGTAAATTGGGTTCCTCTATCTGATACTATGCTCCTTGGAACTCCATGCAGACAAACGATTCTAGTCATGTATATCTTTGCCAACTTTGCACTGGTATAGGTAGTCTTCACTGGAATGAAATGAGCTACCTTTGTCAAACGATCGACTACAACCCATATCGAATCATAGCCTGAACGTGTTCTGGGCAATCCTGTAATAAAATCCATGCCTAGCTTATCCCACTTCCATTCGGGTATCGGCAATGGCTGTAGCAATCCGGCTGGCTTCTGATGCTCTGCCTTTACTCTCTGACATACATCACAAACTGCTACATATTCCGCAATATCCTTCTTCATTCCGGTCCACCAGAAAATATCCTTCAAATCCAAATACATCTTGGTATTTCCTGGGTGAATCGAATACAGTGAATCATGGGCCTCTTGTAAAATTAACTTCCTGATCTCCGAATCATTTGGTACATAGACACGGTCTTCAAACCATAAGGTATCGTGCTCATCCTCACGAAATCCCTTAGCTTTTCCTTTGCTCATTTTCTCCTTAATAGAGGCAATCTCCTTGTCAGTCTTTTGGGCTTCTCTGATCTTATCCATCAAAGTAGACTAAATCTCCAATGATGATACATAGCCTCTTGGAACTATTTCCAAACATAGCTCTCGAAGATTTTCGGCTAACTCACTTGGTAAATCTCCCGTCATTAGGGTGTTGACATGGCTCTTACGGCTCAACGCGTCAGCTACTAAGTTAGCCTTTTCGGGGTGATAATGCAATTTCATATCATAATCCTTGATGAGCTCCAACCATCTCCTTTGTCTGAGGTTCAACTCCTTCTGTGTGAAAATATACTTCAAACTCTTGTGATCCGTGTACACCTCACAATGGTTTCCAATCAGAAAATGTCTCCAAGTCTTCAATGCATGCACTACGGCTGCTAAGTACAAATCATGCGTAGCATAATTCAACTCATGGGGCTTAAGCTATCGTGAGGCATATGAAACAACTCTTCCTTCCTGCATAAGCGCTGCTCCAAGTCCTCGACGTGAAGTGTCGTAATACACCTCATAATCCTTGGTGTGATCTGGCAAAATCAATACTGGTGAGGTAACCAAACGTTTCTTCAACTCCTGGAAACTAGCCTCACATTCCTCAGTCCATTTGAACTTGGCATCCTTCTTCAACAACTCCATCATAGGCTTTGCAATCTTTTAGAAATTCTCAATAAACCTCCGGTAGTATCCTGCGAGTCCAAGAAAACTCCGGATCTCTCCAACTGTTGTTGGGGCTTCCCAATTGGTCACAGTATCAACTTTAGTGGGATCTACTGCAATACCTTCTCCGGATATAACGTGTCCGAGAAATCCAACTTCTTTCAACCAAAACTCACATTTGCTAAATTTGGCATATAATTGATGTTCTCTGAGCTTTCCGAGTACCAAACGCAAATGCTCCTTTTGCTCCTCTTCATTTTTTGAGTAAACCAGGATATCATCAATGAACACTATGACAAACTTATCCAAGAACTCCATAAATACTTTGTTCATCATGTTCATAAAATATGCAGGTGCGTTAGTCAGACCAAATGACATAATGGTATACTCGTACAGCCCATACCTGGTGGTAAAAGCTGTCTTAGGTATATCCTGTTCTTGAATCTTCAACTGATGGTATCCTGATCGCAGATCGATCTTGGAAAATACCTTACTCCTTGCAATCGATCAAACAGATCATTGATCATTGGTAGTGGGTACTTGTTCTTGATGGTTACTTCATTCAATCCTTGATAATCAACAACCATCCTTAACGATCCACCCTTCTTCTCCACTAGAAGTACTGGCGATCCCCAAGGCGAAGAACTTGGGCGAATATATCCTTTATCTAGTAACTCCTTAATCTGCTTCTTAATCTCCACCAAATCTTTTGCGGGCATCCTATATGGTCTCTTTGATATTGGCCTTGTGCCTGGCAAAAGCTCAATCAAAAACTCAATATCTCTATCCGGTGGCATGCCTGGCAATTCTTCTGGAAATACATCAGGGAAATCTTTCACCACTGGTACTTCCTCCTGCACAACTCCTGTTAAGCAATTTACTTGAGTCCTCTTCGGCACATGCCGGGATACATACTTGATCCTTCTTCCTTCTGGGGTGGTAAGCAAGATCGACTTACTGGTGCAATCGATGTTTCCTCCATACATTGACAATCAATCCATACCCAGAATTACATCCAAACCTTGTGATTCCAATATTATCAAATCCGAGGGAAACACATGCCTACCTATACTTAATGGCACTTTAAAACATCCTTGGCTAGCCATCTACTCCGCTCCTGGTGAGCTTACTAACATAGGTGTTCTAAGAACTTTGGTGGGTAGGTTATACATATCCACAAATCCCCTTGATATGTATGAATGCGATGCACCAGTATCAAAAAAAACTTACCGATTACTACATCCGGCTGCTCTTCAACCTCATCCACATTAACGTGGTTCACCTGTCCCCTGTTGAAAGGGTTCGGCTTCTTCCCAGAGCTTCCATTGCCATTACCATTCTGTGATTCAGGACATTCATTGGCATAATGTCCGGTCTTCTGGCACTTAAAAAAAGTGACTTGGCTCAGGTCTCTCTTGGCTGGGGTCGATGGGTTGGTGCGGTTCTGGCCGTTGCTTCCTCCATTCCCATTACCATTCTTGGTGCCATTATGATTGTGTGAGCTACCTCCTCCATGGGTATGCTGAAAATGTCCTCCCGGTCTAGGGGTAAAACATGGCTTCTGCTGAGCTCCTGAATTGTGCTTCCCTTGTCCATACTTCCTCTTGCGATTCTCAATCTGCTGCTGCTTCCCTTCAATCATGAGAGCACGATCTACCAACTCCTGGTAATTGTTGAAGGTTGCTACCATCAACTGCATGCTCAACTCATCATTCAGTCCTTCCAGAAACTTCTCCTGCTTAGCTGCATTCGTAGCAACGTCATCTGTGGTATAACGTGCTAATTTACTAAAGTCCTCCACATAATGGCCAACTGTCCGTCCTCCTTGGCGCAAGTTGCGAAACTCTCGCTTCTTCATGGCCATAGCTCCTGCTGAAACATGGGCAGTTTGAAAAGCCTGCTGAAACTGGTCCCACGTGACAGTGTCGACAGGGAAAGTGGCTGTGAAATTCTCCCACCATGATGCTGCGGGTCCTTCAAGCTGATGTGCGGCAAGCTTCACCTTTATCGCATCCGTGCATCCCGCCGTGGTCAACTCCCTAGCTGTCTTGCGGAGCCAATCATCTGCTACTATCGGCTCGGTGCTACTGGAAAACACCGGCGGATTCAGCCTAAGAAAATGGGCTAAGTGATCAACAGGTGGTGGTGGGTTGTTGTTGTTGTTGTTATTGTTCCCATGGTTCTGATTCTGGACTAGCAACTGCATTAATGTGTTCTGCTGCTGGATCAACTGGGTGAGCTTCGGTGGGAAGGTAAATCGGGGTCACGTCTCGGAGGCATCTAAGGGTTTAGAAAAGATGAGATTTAAGAATAGAGGGGGTCTAAAGGGCAAACACTACCCATATGCACATGAGGCAAAAGCAAACAATTCACTTCATTCAATCAATCAACAAGGGCATACAATCGATCTAACTATCGCAAAAGTGCTCGGACTACTATATTTACATGGTGGACTACTACTACTGATTTGGTGGTCTACTAGAAATATTCTTCGGTTGCAGACTCCATGATATCTGCTCCAGCTTCATCAACATAGTCATCATCGCTATCGACTGGATCCGAGTCGGTGTCGTCGATGATGATGTAGTCTTCCGGGCGAATCTCCTTGGGTTCTTCGTCTTCTTCTACTGGTGTAGGGCCTCCCATAAATATTCAGATCTTCTTGATCAGATCGTCATTCTTCTCCACTAATACTTTGATTTCCTCTTCATAATCTTCACGTGTAGCCTTGAGTTCTTCCTCCAGTTCCTTGATTCTTGTCCTCGCCTTCTTCAGATCTATCATGTCGGCGCACATCTGGTTCTCCTGACGTCGAATGTGCTGGTTTAACTCCTGGATAAAAGCTGCAACTGATCTATCCTTTCTGGTGCTGATCATCTCCCAGTGCTCATCTCGGCGCCCACAAATCTGGTAGATAGTATCCTTGAGATCATTGCGGTAAACTTCTCCAATGCATCCCATGGCGATGTCAGCTACCATGCTCTTTCTTAGACTCCAAGTAGGTGCATCAAAAGAAAACTCTATGGGCTCAGTGACTGGCATGAACGTCCTTCCTGGAACTTGAACTTGAATCATCCAGCGCCCTTCTTCAGGTAAAGTGGCGTTGTAGGTTCTGGTGAAGCTTGGTACTCCTATGTTCAGGTATCTAGCGACTTCCTTCAAGTGACGTCCAAAGGGTTTATCTTCATCCGGTTGCGTGAACTTGTTCCTTGCATCCGCCATCTTAAAAGAGTAGAGAAGATGAGAAGTCAGAAAGAGAAGAGAGTGAGTAGTGATCTAGGTCTTTAGCTTAGTGGTCGCGTCCTACAGTCAGCGTGTGCTCTGAAACAATCTTGTAGCGACCAGACCTCAAACGGTCCAATCTCTGTGCTCAGGTGTCATCCCTGGATCAGTAATGCTGACACCACACGGTACTTGAAGGATTTATAAAAGAGTAGCAATCACACACTTATTACATCGAGTGTCTCAAAAGAGAACTTATTACAATAAATATGGCTTAAGGCCATCTAATAACGATAACAGCGGAAGGCTTGGAAGATAAGTGAGTCCATCAACTCCAACGGCATCACTGAGTATAGAACCATGACCTAAAAGCACCTTAATCATCGTCTGAAAAGTCTGCAACATTAACGTTGCAGCCCGAAACGGGTCAGCACATGGAATATGCTGGCAAAGTAGCACATAGAGAGTAATGGAATGAAATAGGCTATTCTATATGCATATTTGGCTGGTGGAAAGCTCTATGGTTACAGTTTTGCGTAAAGCCAATTTTTCCCTACTGCAAAGGAACAAATTTTATTTAACTATCATGGTAGTTGTTATACATTGAGAATGGTTGACAGCATTGTCAATCCCAATTAAGCATCATCATTAAACAAAACCCAACAAAATTAATTTTAGAGTAACATGTTGAGATTCACATGATAATCCAGGTACTAGATACTCAAGATGTCCATAACTGGGGACACGGCTAATCATGATTAGTTTATACACTCTGTGGAGGTTTGCGCACTTTTCCCCACAAGACTAGATTGCCTCCGTTTGGTTCTCGCACTACATGGTGTTTGAGAAACGGATGACCGAGACATAGTCTTTCAGAAGTGCTAGTACCTTACGATCTGGTAGACCGTTACACCTACTTTCCCCTACATCTGCTAGTCTACCTCTGTAAGAGTTCACACAACTTAATCAACTATGCTAGAGCCCATAATAGCTTGTGGCTGCACACGGAAGTTTCTAGCATGAAAAATCTCATGATCCTTTTGAGCCTTGGTGGCGGTCCAAAAGAAAACAGGCAATCACTGGAATACCCAGGTGCCTCAATCCACCTAGATGTGTATTTAAGTTGCCACCTTAAATAAACCATTAATTAACAATCTCACATCTGTCATGGATACACTCACCCAATCCACGTCTACTAGCATAGCATGGCATAATAAGCAAACGTAGAAGTAACTCCCAAAGGTTTGATAAGAAACATGTAATAGGTACTACCTCAACTACTTCCCAAACCCACAATTTAATTAGATCCTAATCATGCAATGTGTGAGGATTGATCTAATACAATAAAACTGGGTAGTGGGAAAACATGATCAAAGTGTTACTTGCCTTGCTGATGATCCGGGAAACCTAGCGATTCGAAGTAGCAAGCGGCGCACTCCGGGTACTCTATCGCAAACAAACAAGCATACAATAAGTACTCAACTAATGCACAGGTAAAACTCAAATAAGAGATCTAACCAGAAAGTTCAACTTAAGAACTCCGGTTGGCAAAAAGAATCCAATCGAACGAAGCAACGAAAGACAAACGGCAAAAGAAACAGGCTTCGTTTACTATTCTGGATCTAGGGCAACTTTGACAGTGGAAAAAAGTTGTTTGAGTTGGTTAAACGGAAAGAGGGATTCGAGACGAAACTCCAGGCGCTTGAATTACCTGATTCCGATAAACGAGCAAAAAGTTAGACTAAAACAAAAATCGGATCAGGAATCGCGATCAGAAAAATCGCGGATTTAATCCGAGAAAAAGGAAAAACGACAAACGTTCGTTAAAACGAATGAACGGGCGAATGTTTGCTAATTAAATAAACTAGAAAAACCGATCTATTTAAACAAACCGAAAATTAAACAAAACCGAATAAAACCGACGGAAAAATCGAACGGTTTTAAAAAAACCGGCGTCGAGATCTACCTCCGCGGCGGCGGATCCGGCGGCGGTGGCGGCGAGGCGGCGCGGCGAGCGGCGGGGCAGCGGCGGCGGCGCGATGAGGCGGCGCGACGAGCGGTGGTGCGGCGCGGCGAGGCAGCGGCGGCGTGGGCTAGGGGCGGCGGCAGCTCGGGTTTCGGGGGCTGGGGGCGGCTGGCTGCGGCTCGGGCCCTCGCGGCTTTAAAGTCCATCCGGGCAAAGTGTCCTAGTCGGACACGGCCTGGTTTGGTCGGTTCATTTAAAAAAAATTATGCTTAGAAAAAAACAAAAGGAATACTAAACGGACTCCAAAAATCCCGAAATAAAATTTCCCCGGCTTCTAAAATCAAGCCGCACAGGATGAACATTTATTTGGGGCCTAAATGCGATTTTGGAAAACGCGCATTTTCCCCTAATACAAATAAAATAGCAAATAAAACTAGAATAAAATCTTATTTGATTTTTTTATTAAATCCTCAATATTTCTTTATTTTGGGAAAGTTATTTTATTCCCTCTCTCATATTTTTGTAATAGAAATAATTGAAGATAAAATAAATAAAATTAAATGATCCTATTTACAAAATTTGAGAAAACTCAAATATGAAAATAATGAAATCCCCAACTCTCCCCAAGGGTCCTTGAGTTGCGTAGAATTTCTAGGATCAACCAGAATGCAACAAAATTTGATATGCAATGATGATCTAGTGTATAACATTCCAAATGGCTTCGACAGACATATCAACCTCTGGCAGGAAGACAAGATGATTGCGCGCAGAGGGCTAATAATTGACAGAAGAGTGAAGTTTGATGAGGCGCATTACCCATGGAGCATAGAACTTCAGACCAAATAGATCAGAGCCAGATGCAGCCAATTGCCTGATGAAGAAGTCTTGAGCATTGAAGTTGATGCCATTGAACATATAGAAAACCAATATCTTCATTGCTCCTTCAAGCTTTGCTGCGGAAGAATGTCCTTTGACAGGCCATAGAGTTCGCCTGATGATATGATAAATAGTGCGGGGCAGATACTCTAGGTCTTCACCAAAGAATTCCTTTGGATATTCAGCGTCTTGTGGCAGTGGCTTCATCATGCTCAGCATTTGGCTCATGTTTGGCTTCTGGAAGATGCTCTCCAAAGCATTACGGTGAAGCTGACAATTGATACGTCTCCAACGTATCTATAATTTTTGATTACTCCATGCTATATTATCTACTGTTTTGGACATTATTGGGCTTTATTATCCACTTTTATATTATTTTTGGGACTAACCTATTAACCAGAGGCCCAGCCCAGAATTGCTGTTTTTTTGCCTATTTTAGGGTTTTGAAGAAAAGGAATATCAAACGGAGTCCAAATGGAATGAAACCTTTGGGAACGTGATTTTCTCACCGAACAAGATCCAGGAGACTTGGACCCTACGTCAAGAAATAAAGGAAGATGCCACGAGGTTTAATACTCTAGATGCATGCTGGATAGCGGTCGATGAGTGGAGTAATAGTAGTAGATGTAGGCAGGAGTCGGTCTACTTGTCTCGGGCGTGATGCCTATATACATGATCATACCTAGATATTCTCATAACTGTGCTCAATTCTGTCAATTCCTCAATAGTAATTTGTTCACCCACCATATAATACTTATGGTCTTGAGAGAAGCCACTAGTGAAACCTATGGCCCCCGGGTCTATCTTCATCATATTAATCTTCCAATACTTAGTTATTTCCTTTGCTTTTTTACTTTTCTTTTATTTTACTTTGCATCTTTATCATAAAAATACCAAAAATATTATCTTATCATATCTATCAGATCTCACTCTTGTTAGTGACCGTGAAGGGATTGACAACCCCTTATCGCGTTGGTTGCGAGGAGTTATTTGCTTTGTGCAGGTACGAGGACTCGCGCGTAGCCTCTGATAACCCACAAGTATAGGGGATCAATTGTAGCCTCTTTCGATAAGTAAGAGTGTCGAATCCAACGAGGAGCTAAAGGCAGAACAAATATTCCCTCAAGTTCTATCGACCACCGATACAACTCTACGCACGCTTGATGTTTGCTTTACCTAGAACAAGTAGGAAACTAGAAGTACTTTGTAGGTGTTGTTGGATAGGTATGCAAGAAAGTAAAGAACGAGAAAATAAAAGCTAGGGGATGTTTAGATGAAGACACAACTAAATTGGTTTTAGTAGAGAGCTTTTGTCAACAAGAAAGTTATTTGTCCCTAGGCAATCGATAACTAGACCGGTAATCATTATTGCAATTTTATTTGAGGGAGAGGCATAAGCTAACATACTTTCTCTACTTGGATCATATGAAGGAAATATGCCCTAGAGGCAATAATAAAGTTATTATTTATTTCCTTATATATCATGATAAAAGTTTATTATTCATGATAGAATTGTGAAGGAAATATGCCCTAGAGGCAATAATAAAGTTATTATTTATTTCCTTATATCATGATAAATGTTTATTATTCATGCTAGAATTGTATTAACCGGAAACATAATACATGTGTGAATACATAGACAAACAGAGTGTCACTAGTATGCCTCTACTTGACTAGCTTGTTAATCAAAGATGGTTATGTTTCCTAACCATAACAAAGAGTTGTTATTTGATTAACGGGATCACATCATTAGGAGAATGATGTGATTGACATGACCCATTCCATTAGCTTAGCACCCGATCGTTTAGTATGTTGCTATTGCTTTCTTCATGACTTATACATGTTCCTATGACTATGAGATTATGCAACTCCCGTTTGCCGAAGGAACACTTTGTGTGCTACCAAACGTCACAACGTAACTGGGTGATTATAAAGGTGCTCTACAGGTGTCTCCAAAGGTACATGTTGGGTTGGCGTATTTCGAGATTAGGATTTGTCACTCCGATTGTCGGAGAGGTATCTCTTGGGCCCTCTCGGTAATACACATCACATAAGCCTTGCAAGCATTGCAACTAATGAGTTAGTTGTGAGATGATGTATTACGGAACGAGTAAAGAGACTTGCCGGTAACGAGATTGAACTAGGTATTGGATACCGACGATCGAATCTCGGGCAAGTAACATACCGATGACAAAGGGAACAACGTATGTTGTTATGCGGTCTGACCGATAAAGATCTTCGTAGAATATGTAGGAGCCAATATGGGCATCCAGGTCCCGCTATTGTTATTGACCGGAGACGTGTCTCGGTCATGTCTACATTGTTCTCGAACCCGTAGGGTCCGCACGCTTAAGGTTCGATGACAGTTATATTATGAGTTTAATGAGTTTTGATGTACCGAAGGAGTTCGGAGTCCCGGATGAGATCGGGACCATGACGAGGTCTTCAGAAATGGTCGAGACGTAAAGATTGATATATTGACACTATATTCGGACATCGGAAAGGCCGAGTGATTCGGGATTTTTTCGGAAGTACCGGTAAGTTACGGGAGAAGCATGGGCCTTGATGGGGCTTTAGTGGAAGAGGAGAAAGGGCCAAGGGGCTGCTGCGCCCCCCTCCCTCTGGTCCGAATTGGACTAGGGAAAAGGGGTCCGGCCACCTTTCCTTCTCCTTCCACTTCCTTCTCCCTTCCTCCCCTCTTGGTGGACTCCTACTAGGACTTGGAGTCCTAGTAGGACTCCACATCCTGGCCGCACCTATTGCCTTGGCCGGCCTCCTCCTCCTCCATCCTTTATATACTGAGGCAAGGGGCACCCCATGAAACAAGTTGATCCACGTGATCATTCCTTTAGCCGTGTGCGGCGCCCCCAGCCACCATAGTCCTCGATAATATTGTAGCGGTGCTTAGGCAGCCCTGCAGCAGTAGTACATCAAGATCGTCACCACGCCGTCGTGCTGACGGAACTCTTCCCCGACACTTTGCTGGATCGGAGTCCGGGGATCGTCATCGAGCTGAACGTGTGCTAGAACTCGGAGGTGCCGTAGTTTCGGTGCTTGATCGGTCGGATCATGAAGACGTACGACTACATCAACCAAACGCTTCCGTTGTCGATCTACTAGGTATGTAGATCATACTCCCCTCTCGTTGCTATGCATCACCATGATCTTGCGTGTGCGTAGGAATTTTTTTGAAATTACTACGAAACCCAACAGTGGCATCCGAGCCTAGTTTTATGTTGATGTTATATGCACGAGTAGAACACAAGTGAGTTGTGGGCGATATAAGTCATACTGCTTACCAGCATGTCATACTTTGGTTCGGCGGTATTGTTGGATGAAGCGGCCCGGACCGACATTACGCGTATGCTTACGCGAGACTGGTTCTACCAACGTGCTTTGCACACAGGTGGCTGGCGGGTGTCAGTTTCTCCAACTTTAGTTGAACCGAGTGTGGCTACGCCGGTCCTTGCGAAGGTTAAAACAACACAACTTGACAAACTATCGTTGTGGTTTTGATGCGTAGGTAAGAACGGTTCTTGCTAAGCCCGTAGCAGCCACGTAAAACTTGCAACAACAAAGTAGAGGACGTCTAACTTGTTTTTGCAGGGCATGTTGTGATGTGATATGGTCAAGACATGATGCTAAATTTTATTGTATGAGATGATCATGTTTTGTAACCGAGTTATCGGCAACTGGCAGGAGCCATATGGTTGTCGCTTTATTGTATGCAATGCAATCGCGCTGTAATGCTTTACTTTATCACTAAACGGTAGCGATAGTCGTGGAAGCACAAGCTTGGCGAGACGACAACGATGCTACGATGGAGATCAAGGTGTCGCGCCGGTGACGATGGTGATCACGACGGTGCTTCGGAGATGGAGATCACAAGCACAAGATGATGATGGCCATATCATATCACTTATATTGATTGCATGTGATGTTTATCTTTTATGCATCTTATCTTGCTTTGATTGACGGTAGCATTATAAGATGATCTCTCACTAAATTATCAAGTAAGTGTTCTCCCTGAGTATGCACCATTGCGAAAGTTCTTCGTGCTGAGACACCACGTGATGATCGGGTGTGATAGGCTCTACGTTCAAATACAACGGGTGCAAAACAGTTGCACACGCGGAATACTCAGGTTATACTTGACGAGCCAAGCATATACAGATATGGCCTCGGAACACGGAGACCGAAAGGTCGAGCGTGAATCATATAGTAGATATGATCAACATAGTGATGTTCACCAATGAAACTACTCCATCTCACGTGATGATCGGACATGGTTTAGTTGATTTGGATCACGTAATCACTTAGAGGATTAGAGGGATGTCTATCTAAGTGGGAGTTCTTAGTAAATGATTAATTGAACTTAAATTTATCATGAACTTAGTCCTGGTAGTATTTTGCAAATTATGTTGTAGATCAATAGCTCGCGTTGTTGCTTCCCTGTGTTTATTTTGATATGTTCCTAGAGAAAATTGTGTTGAAAGATGTTAGTAGCAATGATGCGGATTGGATCCGTGATCTGAGGTTTATCCTCATTGCTGCACAGAAGAATTATGTCCTTGATGCACCGCTAGGTGACGGACCTATTGCAGGAGCAGATGCAGACGTTATGAACGTTTGGCTAGCTCAATATGATGACTACTTGATAGTTTAGTGCACCATGCTTAACGGCTTAGAATCGGGACTTCAAAGATGTTTTGAACTTCATGGAGCATATGAGATGTTCCAGGAGTTGGAGTTAATATTTCAAGCAAATACCCAAGTTGAGAGATATGAAGTCTCCAACTAGTTCTATAGCTAAAAGATGGAGGAGAATCGCTTAACTAGTGAGCATGTGCCCAGATTGTCTGAGTACTACAATCGCTTGAATCAAGTGGGAGTTAATCTTCCAGATAAGATAGTGATTGACAGAATTCTCTAGTCACCATCACCAAGTTAGTAGAACTTCGTGATGAACTATGATATGCAAGGGATAACGGAAACGATTCCCAAGCTCTTCGTAATGCGGAAATTGACGAAGGTAGAAATCGAGAAAAACATCAAGTGTTGATGGTAGACAAGACCACTAGTTTCAAGAAAAGGGCAGAAGGGGAACTTCAAGGAAACAAGCAAGTTGCTGCTCAAGTGAAGAAGCCCAAGTTCTGGTCCTAGCCTGAGACTAAGTGTTTCTACTGTGCAAAGGGACTGGTCACTGGAAGCGGAACTACCCCAAGTGATTGGCAGATAAGAGGAGGGCAAAAGTGAACATAAGTATATTGATATACATGTTATTGATGTGTACTTTACTAGTGTTTATAGCAACCCCTCAGTATTTGATACTAGTTCAGTTGCTAAGATTAGTAACTCGAAACGGGAGTTGCAGAATAAACAGAGACTAGTTAAGGGTGAAGTGACGATGTGTGTTGGAAGTGGTTCCAAGATTGATATGATCATCATCGCACACTCCCTATACTTTCGGGATTAGTGTTGAACCTGAATAAGTGTTATTTGGTGTTTGCGTTAAGCATGAATATGATTTGATCATGTTTATTGTAATACGGTTATTCATTTAAGTAAGAGAATAAATTGTTGTTCTGTTTACATGAAAAAACCTTATATGGTTACACACCCAATGAAAATAGTTCGTTGGATCTCGATCGTAGTGATACACATAATCATAATATTGAAACCAAAAGATGCAAAGTTAATAATGAGGTGCAACTTATTTGTGGCACTGCCGTTTAGGTCATATTGGTGTAAAAGCGCATGAAGAAACTCCATGCTGATGGGATTTTGGAATCACTTGATTATGAATCACTTGGTGCTTGCGAACCATGCCTTATGGGCAAGATGACTAAAGACTCCGTTCTCTGGAACAATGGAGCGAGCAACAGATTTTTTGGAAATCATACATACTGCTGTATGTGGTCCGATGAATATTAAAGCTTGCGACAAGTATCATTATTTTCTAACCTTCACAGACGATTTAAGCAGATATGAGTATATCTACTTGATGAAACATAAGTCTGAACATTTGAAAAGTTCAAAGAATTTCAGAGTGAAGTGAAAAATCATCGTAACAAGAAAATAAAGTTTCTACGATCTGATCGTAGAGAAGAGTATTTGAGTTACGAGTTTGGCCTTCAGTTAAAAACAATGTGAAATAGTTTCACTACTCACGCCACCTGGAACACCACAATGTAATGGTGTGTCCGAACGTCATAACCGTACTTTATTAGATATGGTGCGATCTATGATGTCTCTTACCGATCTACCACTATCGTTTTGGGGTTATGCATTAGAGACAGCTGCATTCACGTTAAATAGGGCACCATCTAAATCGTTGAGACGACACCGTATGAACTATGGTTTGGCAAGAAACCAAAGTTGTCGTTTCTTAAAGTTTGGGGTTGCTTATATGAAAAAGTTTCATCCTGATAAGCTCAAACCCAAATCGGAGAAGTGCGTCTTCATAGGATACCCAAAAGAAAATGTTGGGTACACCTTCTATCACAGATCCGAAGGCAAGATATTCGTTGCTTAGAATGGATCCTTTCCAGAGAAGGAGTTTCTCTCGAAAGAAGTGAGTGGGAGGAAAGTAGAACTTGATAAGGTAATTGTACCTTCTCCCTTATTGGAAAGTAGTTCATCACAGAAATCTGTTCCTGTGGCTACTACACCAATTAGTGAGGAAGCTAATGATGATGATCATGTAACTTCAGATCAAGTTACTACCGAATCTCGTAGGTAAACCAGAGTGAGATCCGAGTTACTAACGAATCTCATAGGTAAACCAGAGTGAGATCCGCACCAGAGTGGTACGGTAATCCTATTCTGGAGGTCATGCTACTTGACCATGACGAACCTACGAACTATGAAGAAGAGATGGTGAGCCCAGATTCCGCAAAATGGCTTGAGGCCATGAAATCTGAGATGGGATCCATGTATGAGAACAAAGTATGGACTTTGGTTGACTTGCCCGATGATCGGCAAGCAATTGAGAATAAATGGATCTTCAAGAGGAAGACGGACGCTAATAGTAGTGTTACTATCTACAAAGCTAGAATTGTCGCAAAAGCTTTTCGACAAGTTCAAGGTGTTGACTACGATGAGAGTTTCTCACTCGTATCTATGCTTAAGTCTGTCCGAATCATGTTAGCAATTGCCGCATTTTATGAAATCTGGCAAATGGATAAACAAAACTGCATTCCTTAATAGATTTATTAAAGAAGAGTTGTATATGATACAACCAGAAGGTTTTGTCAATCCTAAAGGTGCTAACAAAATATGCAAGCTCCAGCGATCCATCTATGGACTGGTGCAAGCATCTCGGAGTTGGAATATACGCTTTGATAAGTTGATCAAAGCATATAGTTTTATACAGACTTGCGGTGAAGCCTGTATTTACAAGAAAGTGAGTGAGAGCACTACAACATTTCTGATAAGTATATGTGAATGACATATTGTTGAGCGGAAATAATGTAGAATTATTCTGCAAAGCATAAAGGAGGTTTTGAAAGGAATTTTTCAAAGAAAGACCTCGGTAAAGCTGCTTACATATTGAGCATCAAGATCTATAGAGATAGATTAAGACGCTTGATAAGTTTTTTCAATGAGTACATACCTTGACAAGATTTTGAAGTAGTTCAAAATGGAACAGTCAAAGAAAGAGTTCTTACCTGTGTTGCAAGGTGTGAAATTGAGTAAGACTCAAAGCCCGACCACGGCAGAAGATAGAAATAGAATGAAAGTCATTCCCTATGCCTCAGCCATAGGTTCTATAAAGTATGCCATGCTGTGTACCAGATCTATTGTATACCCTACACTGTGTTAAGCAAGGGAGTACAATAGTGATCTAAGAGTAGATCACCGGACAGTGGTCAAAATTATCCTTAGTGGAATAAGGAAATATTTCTCAATTATGGAGGTGACAAAAAGGTTCGTCGTAAAAAGTTACGTCGATGCAAGTTTTGACACAGATCTGGATGACTCTAAGTCTCGATCTAGATACATATTGAAAGTGGGAGCAATAAGCTAGAGTAGCTCCGTGCAGAGCATTGTCGACATAGAAATTCGCAAAATACTTACGGATCTGAATGTGACAGACCCGTTGACTAAAATTATCTCACAAGCAAAACATGATCACACCTTAGTACTCTATGGGTGTTAATCACATAGTGATGTGAACTAGATTACTGACTCTAGTAAACCCTTTGGGTGTTGATCACATATCGATGTGAACTATGGGTGTTAATCACATGGTGATATGAACTATTGCTGTTAAATCACATGGCGATGTGAACTAGATTATTGACTCTAGTGCAAGTGGGACACTGAAGGAAATATGCCCTAGAGGCAATAATAAAGTTATTATTTATTTCCTTATATCATGATAAATGTTTATTATTCATGCTAGAATTGTATTAACCGAAAACATAATACATGTGTGAATACATAGACAAACAGAGTGTCACTAGTATGCCTCTACTTGACTAGCTCGTTAATCAAAGATGGTTATGCTTCCTAACCATGAACAAAGAGTTGTTATTTGATTAACGGGATCACATCATTAGGTGAATGATCTGATTGACATGACCCATTCCATTAGCTTAGCACCCGATCGTTTAGTATGTTGCTATTGCTTTCTTCATGACTTATACATGTTCCTATGACTATGAGATTATGCAGCTCCCGTTTGCCGGAGGAACACTTTGTGTGCTACCAAATGTCACAACGTAAATGGGTGATTATAAAGGTGCTCTACAGGTGTCTCCAAAGGTACATGTTGGGTTGGCGTATTTCGAGATTAGGATTTCTCACTCCGATTGTCGGAGAGGTATCTCTGGGCCCTCTCGGTAATACACATCACATAAGCCTTGCAAGCATTGCAACTAATGAGTTAGTTGTGAGATGATGTATTACGGAACGAGTAAAGAGACTTACCGGTAAGGAGATTGAACTAGGTATTGAGATACCGACGATCGAATCTCGGGCAAGTAACATACCGATGATAAAGGGAACAACGTATGTTGTTATGCGGTCTGACCGATAAAGATCTTCGTAGAATATGTAGGAGCCAATATGGGCATCCAGGTCCCGCTATTGGTTATTGACCGGAGACGTGTCTCGGTCATGTCTACATTGTTCTCGAACCCGTAGGGTCCGCACGCTTAAGGTTTCGATGACAGTTATATTATGAGTTTATGAGTTTTGATGTACCGAAGGAGTTCGGAGTCCGAGATGAGATCGGGGACATGACGAGGAGTCTCGAAATGGTCGAGACGTAAAGATCGATATATTGGACGACTATATTCGGACATCGGAAAGGTTCCGAGTGATTCGGGTATTTTTCGGAGTACCGGGTAGTTACGGGAGAAGCAATAGGCCTTGATGGGCTTTAGTGGGAAAAGGAGAAAGGGCCAAGGGGCTACTGCGCCCCCCCTCCCCTCTGGTCCGAATTGGACTAGGGAAAAGGGGGCCGGCCACCGTTCCTTCTCCTCTACTTCCTTCTCCCTTCCTCCCCTCTTGGTGGACTCCTACTAGGACTTGGAGTCCTAGTAGGACTCCACATCCTGGCCGCACCAATTGCCTTGGCAGGCCTCCTCCTCCTCCATCCTTTATATACTGAGGCAAGGGGCACCCCATGAACACAAGTTGATCCACGTGATCATATTCTTAGCCGTGTGCGGTGCCCCCTTCCACCATAGTCCTCGATAATATTGTAGCGGTGCTTAGGCGAAGCCCTGCGACAGTAGTACATCAAGATCGTCACCACGCCGTCGTGCTGACGGAACTCTTCCCCGACACTTTGCTGGATCGGTGTCTGGGGATCGTCATCGAGCTGAACATGTGCTAGAACTCAGAGGTGCCGTAATTTCGGTGCTTGATCGGTCGGGCCGTGAAGACGTATGACTACATCAACCAAGTTAACGCTTCTGCTGTCGATCTACAAGGGTACGTAGATCACACTCTCCCCCTCTCGTTGCTATGCATCACCATGATCTTGTGTGTGCGTAGGAATTTTTTTGAAATTACTACGTTCCCCAACAGTATGACTCTATATGAATGCCTCCGGCGGTGTACCGGGATGTGCAATGACTCAAGAGTGACATGTATGATAGATTATGAACGATGGCTTTGCCACAAATACAATGTCAACTACATGATCATGCAAAGCAATATGACAATGATGGAGCATGTCATAGTAAACGGAACAGTGGAAAGTTGCATGGCAATATATCTCTGAATGGCTATGAAAATGCCATGATAGGTAGGTATGGTGGCTGTTTTGAGGATGGTATATGGTGGGTGTATGATACTGGCGAAAGGTGCGTGGTATTAGAGAGGCTAGCAATGGTGGAAGGGTGAGAGTGTGTATAATCCATGGACTCAACATTAGTCATAAAGAACTCACATATTTATTGCAAAAATCTATTAGTTATCGAAACAAAGTACTACGCGCATGCTCCTAGGGGGATAGATTGGTAGGAAAAGACCATCGCTCGTCCCCGACTGCCACTCATAAGGAGGACAATCGATAAATACATCATGCTCTGACTTCTTAACATAACGGTTCACCATACGTGCATGTGCTACGGGAATCACAAACTTCAACACAAGCATTTATCAAATTCACAACTACTCAACTAGCACGACTCTAATATCACCATCACCATATCTCAAAACAATTATCAAGTATCAAACTTCTCTTAGTATTCAATGCACTCTATATGAAAGTTTTTATTTATATCCCTCTTGGATGCCCATCATATTAGGACTAGTTTCATTACCAAAGCAAACTACCATGCTGTTCTAAAATACTCTCAAAATAATATAAGTGAAGCACGAGAGTTCATCTATTTCTTCAAAATAAAACCACCACCGTTCTCTAAAAAGATATAAGTGAAGCACTAGAGCAAATGATAAACTACTCCGAAAGATATAAGTGAAGACCAATGAGTAGTCGAATAATTATGCAACTATGTGAAGACTCTCTAACATTAAAGAATTTCAGATCTTGGTATTTTATTCAAACAGCAAGTAAAACTAAATAAAATAAAATGATTCTCCAAGCAAAACACATATCATGTGGTAAATAAAAATATAGCTCCAAGTAAAGTTACCGATGAATGAAGACGAAAGAGGGGATGCCATCCAGGGCATCCCCAAGCTTAGGCTCTTGGTTGTCCTTGAATATTACCCTGGGGTGCCTTGGGCATCCCCAAGCTTTGGCTCTTGGCACTCCTTATTCCATAGTCCATCAAATCTTTACCCAAAACTTGAAAACTTCACAACACAAAACTTAACAGAAAACTCGTAAGCTCCATTAGTATAAGAAAATAAATCACCACTTAGGTACTTTTGTGAACTCATTATAAATTCATATTGGTGTAATATCTACTGTATTCCAACTTATCTATGGTTCATACCCTCCGATACTACTCATAGATTCATCAAAATAAGCAGACAACACATCGAAAACAGAATCTGTCAAAAACAGAACAGTCTGTAGTAATCTGGATCAAACGTATACTTCTGGAACTCATAAAATTCTCATATAAATTGCTGGACGTGAGGAATTTATCTATTAATCATCTTCGAAAATAATTAACTAAATAGCACTATCCAGATAAAAATGTCAGCAATTCTCATGAGCGCTAATGTTTCTGTTTTTTACAGCAAGATCAACAAGACTTTCCCCAAGTCTTCCCAACGGTTCTACTTGGCACAAACACTAATTAAAATATAAAAACTCAATAATAACATAGGCTAGATAAATTATTTATTACTAAACAGGAGCAAAAAGCAAGGAACAAAAATAAAAATTGGGTTGCCTCCCAATAAGCGCTATCATTTAACGCCCCTAGCTAGGCATGATGATTTCAATGATGCTCACATAAAATATAAGAATTGAAACATAAAGAGAGCATCATGAAGAATATGACTATCACATTTAAGTCTAACCCACTTCCTATGCATAGGGATTTTGTGAGCAAACAACTTATGGGAACAATGATCAACTAGCATAGGAGGGCAAAACAAGCATAACTTCAAGATTTTAAGCGCATAAAGAGGAAACTTGATATTATTGCAATTCCTACAAGCATATGTTCCTCCCTCATAATAATTTTCAATATCATCATGAATGAATTCAACAATATAACTATCACATAAATCATTATTTTCATGATCTACAAGCATAGAAATTTTATTACTCTCCACATAAGCGAAATGCTTCTCATTCGGAATAGTGGGAGTATCATAAGAGGCTCGAATACTATAAATCGTTTCCACAATAAAAGAGTAATGTTCAGAAAAGGGGTAATCATAATCATGACAAGTTTTATAAATATAATCATCACTACTTTTTATAGCATAAGTATCATCACAATAATCATCATAAGTAGCAACTTTGTTTTCATCATAATCAATTGAAACCTCTTCCAAGATAGTGGAATCATTACTAAATAAAGTCATGACCTCTCCAAATCCACTTTCATAATTATCATAATAAGATTAAACATTATCCAAAATAGTGGGATCATCACTTCCTAAAGTTGACACTCTTCCAAACCCACTTTCATAAATATAATCATCATAAGTAGGAGGCATGCTATTATCATTATAAATTTGCATATCAAAACTTGGGAGACTAAAAATATCATCTTCATTAAACGTAGCATCCCCAAGCTTGGGAAAAACATTAATTGCAGCAAATATATTTTCAAAAACATTATCTTCATCAAACATAGCATCCCCAAGCTTGGGCCTTTTCATATCATAAGCATCATCACTCTCATCATTAATAGTGTGGATAGCACCAATAGTATAGCAATTATCATATTCTTCCAAGCAAGTGCCAAAAAGATTTTCAAGATCGTAAGAAGTATCATTATCTTCCACAATTATATTTTCATGAGGCACAACAGTAGTAGGAGCAGCATTATTTGGGAGAGATATGTTTTTACCTC
Organism: Triticum urartu; assembly: GCF_003073215.2. Classification (NCBI taxonomy): domain Eukaryota; kingdom Viridiplantae; phylum Streptophyta; class Magnoliopsida; order Poales; family Poaceae; genus Triticum; species Triticum urartu. The sequence continues at coordinate 55,033,895 of NC_053024.1, read as the reverse complement.
TCTTCCTTTTTCTTTTCTTCTTCTTCACCACATCATGTGTGGGTTCAATCCTATTTTTGGAGCTCCTTATTAATGAGATTGGTTGAATAGGAGGCTCCTCCTTGTTACCTGATTCATCATAAGAAATAGTAGGAGGGTATTGGGAAGTCTCTTCCCTCTCATTAGTATTCTCTTTATCTTCTATTTGTTTTCTCTTTTTTATGTAGTTGGCGATATAAGGATTTTCAATACAATTCACCGCACAATACATATAAATTTCCTCTAGATCAAACCCAAGAAGTTTATCACGGGCAAATACTGGAAGATAGTTAGTTATTCGTTTCATTTCTTCTTAACCCATAAGCAAACTAAGTTCATTATGATGTGCAAGAGAAATCAAATCATCACAATTTTTGTAAATGATTAGATCATGAAACAATTTGCATCGGATGGTTAAATGATCACGTTCATTGCAAAGTTCACAAGTATGGCCAAGAAAATTTTAATTTTCAGCACAAACATCTAGCCTTTCTTGCAACCATTTAGTTTCTAAATGCTTATGACTCTTGCAATATCTATCTTCCCTATTTGGTGTGTACTTGCAAACCCAATGCACTCCAAAAAAATTGATATGTTTATAGGAGAAATTTTCATCATAACTAGTGCAATCATCATTAGTACTATGGATATTCAAGGAGTTCATACTAACAACATTGCAATCATGCTCATCATTCAAAGATTTAGTGCCAAACATTTTAATGCATTCTTCTTCTAACACTTTTGCACAATTTTCCTTCCCATCATACTCACGAAAGATATTAAAAAGATGAAGCGTATGAGGTAAACTCAATTCCATTTTTGAGTTTTCTTTTATAAACTAAACTAGTGATAAAACAAGAAAATAAAAGATTCAATTGCAAGATCTAAAGATATACCTTCAAGCGCTAACCTCCCCGGCAACGGCGCCAGAAAATAGCTTGATGTCTACTACACAACCTTCTTCTTGTAGACGTTGTTCGGCCTCCAAGTGCAGAGGTTTGTAGGACAGTAGCAAATTTCCCTCAAGTGGATGACCTAAGGTTTATCAATCCATTGGAGGCGTAGGATGAAGATGTTCTCTCTCAAACAACCCTGCAACCAAATAACAAAGAGTCTCTTGTGTCCCCAACACACCCAATACAATGGTAAATTGTATAGGTGCACTAGTTCGGCGAAGAGATGGTGATACAAGTGGTATATGGATAGTAGATAATGGTTTTTGTAATCTGAAAATATAAAAACAGCAAGGTAACTAATGATAAAAGTGAGCACAAACGGTATTGCAATGAGTTGAAACAAGGCCTAGGGTTCATACTTTCACTAGTGCAAGTTCCTCAACAATAATAACATAATTGGATCATATAACTATCCCTCAACATGCAACAAAGAGTCACTCCAAAGTCACTAATAGCGGAGAACAAACGAAGAGATTATGGTAGGGTACGAAACCACCTCAAAGTTATCCTTTCTGATCGATCTATTCAAGAGTCGTAGTAAAATAAACATGAAGCTATTCTTTCCGTTCGATCTATCATAGAGTTCATACTAGAATAACACCTTAAGACACAAATCAACCAAAACCCTAATGTCACCTAGATACTCCAATGTCACCTCAAGTATCCGTGGGTACAAATATACGATATGCATCACACAATCTCAGATTCATCTATTGAAACCAACACAAAGTACTTCAAAGAGTGCCCCAAAGATTCTATCGGAGAGTCAAGACAAAAACGTGTGCCAACCCCTATGCATAGGTTCATGGGCGGAACCCGCAAGTTCATCACCAAAACATACATCAAGTGGATCAATAGAATACCACATTATCACCACGGGTATCCCACGCAAGAGATACATCAAGTGTTCTCAAATCCTTAAAGACTCAATCCGATAAGATAACTGCAAAGGGAAAACTCAATCCATTACAAGAGAGTAGAGGGCGAGAAACATCATAAGATCCAACTATAATAGCAAAGCTCGTGATACATCAAGATCGTACCACCTCGAGAACACGAGAGAGAGAGATCAAACACATAGCTTGGGATCATTATATACCCTCAGCCCCGAGGGTGGACTACTCCCTCCTCATCATGGAGAGCAACGGGATGATGAAGATGTCCATCGGAGAGGGATTCCCCCTCCGGCAGGGTGCGGGAACGGGTCTAGATCGGTTTTCGGTGGCTACGGAGGTTTCTGGCGGCGGAACTCCCGATCTATCCTTGTCTGTGATAGTTTTAGGGTATATGGATATATATAGGCGGAAGAAATACATCAGGGGAGCCACAAGGGGCCCACGAGTGTGAAGGGCGCGCCTAGGGGGGTGGGCGCACCCCCTACCTCGTGCCTTCCTCGTTGCTTCCCTTACGTACACCCCAAGTCTTCTGGATTGCTTCCGTTCCAAAAATAAGTTCCGTGAAGTTTCAGGTCAATTGGACTCCGTTTGATTTTCCTTTTCTTCGATACTCTAAAACAAGGAAAAAACAGAAACTGGCACTGGGCTCTGGGTTAATAGGTTAGTCCCAAAAATAATATAAAAGTGTATAATAAAGCCCATAAACATCCAAAACAGATAATATAATAGCATGGAACAATCAAAAATTATAGAGATTGGAGACGTATCAGCATGTCATTATCTTCCGTTATATCTTTATGCATGATGAATGTCTTCATAAGTTGAAGAGGATCTCCACAAGTACAACCTGCCATGTGCATTTGCATTTCAAAAGCAAATACTTATATGCACATCTTCAGGGGGAGCCTTTGCTACTTATGAAGACAATACCTTAATCCTTTACAATTTCACATACTTTTATCCCCGTTGAAAACTTCAACCAGTTTGTCATCAATCACCAAAAAGGGGGAGATTGTAAGTGCATCTAGTGCCACCCCTAGTTGGTTTTGGAGTATTGACGACAAACCTGGTTGAGGGACTAATGTGTTTGTGAGAATTGCAGGATAACACAGGTAGTAGTCCCTCATTGATTCGGTTTACCTACCGGAGATGACCCCTAAAAATGTGTGAAGACATTGAAGACAATGGTGGTATGTGAAGATATTCACAACGAAGATTGTGACTCGAGAAGACATTCACATGAAGACTATGGAGTGCGAAGACATAGCTGTTTCGTAGTTTCCTTTTCTTCTTTGTTGAGTAATAGGAACCACCGTACTGTTAAGTGGGGTCCAAGTGAACAAAGTCAGAGTGACTGAAGTGATGCTCAACCAAATCCTAAGTCTTCGAGCGAAGACAATGAGAGAAAATCTTATCTAGAGCTGGATGAGTCAGCTTTACTTATAGCCCAAGTTAAGCTACCACGTGTGTTTGAAATCTGACCGCTGGAACACGTGTCAGTTCCTTAGTGACCCAGGGTCATTTCGGACAAATCAGGTCGAGTTGCCTAGTGGCTATAAATAGCCCACCCCCTACACCATAAATTGGTGGCTGCTCAGAGTTAGTGCACGGCTTTTGTCGTTGTGAGCAACCCACCTCGAAGCCTTTGAGAGAGAAATCCTTTCGAGGACAAAGCCCTAAACACCCAGAGCTAAGAGTGGTAGGCATCACTGAAGAATTTCTGTCTGTGTGATCTGAAGACTTGTTACACCCGAGGACTGGGATCCTCCAGCCAGTTAGGCGTCACATTCTGAGCATCCAAGGTCATTGTGGATCGCCGGTGAACAAAGTTTGTGAAGGTTTGGAAGTCTACCTTGAAGACTTACCAGAGTGATTGGGACGACGAATGTGTGTCCTTAGCTCAAGGGGAATAAGGTGAAGATGCGGTCTTCTGAGTTAAATCTCAGCCTCCCTAACCAGACGTATAGTTGTCACAGCAACTGGAACTGGTCCAACAATACATGTCCTCACAGAGCAACTAGTTCTATCTCTTACCTCTCTTTGCTTATTGTTTGTCTTCGTGAAGTCATTGCCTGCTTGCATGATCTGATTGACTTCACTGTGTGAAGACTGTTGTTGATTGGCTTCATAATATCTTCCATCTTGATCCATACTACCTAGCTGTTGATAGTCTTCGTGCTTTCACTTCATTGCCTACTTGACTATGGCTTGTCTAGTGTAGTCTACCTTCCTGCATATCAATAGGTTCATTTCTTCTGTTTGTCTTCAAAGCCCCCGCGTTTTGAAGACTTTCATAAAAATCGCCTATTCTCCCCCCTCTAGTCGATAACTAGCACTTTCAATCATGGAGCAATTATATGATTACAGGATGATTGAAGACCGCCCCGTGGTTGAGCAAGCTCATGATATACATGCATTTGCTAGAGAACTTGAGCACTTCAGTTGTATGCTACCCGGACACAGGTGGGTAGCTTCGGTTAATTAATTATAATCCAGTGCACCCCTTTTCAGTTGAAGAATGTATGAAATGTAATGAAATCCGACATGTTTATATGAAATCCGACCGTGTATGAATGAATTTATTTTGATTAGTTTGAATTCGTGTATCACTGGCATTGGATGAACATGCAAAACAATATGTACTAGCATTATTTCAGGGTGATCACCTCGTTTGCAGCTGTTTCACATGTACTCCCTCCGGTCCTTTCTAGTCTGCATACAAGTTTTGTCTGTAGTCAAAGTATCTCTACTTTGACCAATCTTATAGAAAAAAGTATGCACTTTCACAATGTGAGAAGTAAAAAGGAATAGAAGGAGTACAAAGTGTTTTTGCAGCTTTTTAGCGTTCCTGTACATTGCAATCAAACACACAAGCCTAGCAATTCATAGAGAAAATTCAAAACAATCGATGATTATGCATCTCAGCGATTCACATGTCAGAGCCAATATTTACTTCACAACTAAAGAATAAAGAAAAAATGGATCGATGTTTCTGCCAACAAAGGGCGTCCCATTCGAAAATATCAAACGCATGTCTTTTTGCTAAAATCAATGAGGAAAATTTGACAAGGTTGTCCCATTCCAAAATATCAAATGCCTACAATTGTGGAATGGGCAGGGTTTGCCATCAGTTCGGACATTGACGTGGCACCCCGTGCTAAATAAACTAGCTATTCTTCTTGTGAAGTTCCACCAAAATCAACCAAATTCGCTCGGCACCTCCTTTCTTGTGGTGGAAATGAATGATTCAATGTATTCATGAAACATTTTGTGCAGTTCCATTGAAATCAAGCTGAGCACCCCTGTTTGCACAAATACAAAAAGTGTTTAGTATAAAGCAAACTGTACTATGAATTGACAGTTTAAATAGGCACCTACATGGTCCATGTAGAGCACACTTTTAGAAAAATGGAACTCACCGGAAAGAATCCTAGAACAACATTATACTCGCGCATCACAGCAAGAAAATGGAGATTTGTCAGTCCTTCTGAGCTGAAGTTAGTTTGGTCTTGTGGGGGGTAATGTAACCATCCTTCAACTGCTCCTTCTGATGAGAAGATAGCAGGGCTTCTTCATCCCGGCATAATCGGAACTAGTCACTTCACGTACTCCATATTCTTCTTCATAGGAGGATGATCCTGTTGTGCAAAGTCAAGAGGACAATTAAATGCTAGCATCCCTGTTTGCTCAAAAAGGAAAGGAAATATTTAAAACAACACAGATGAAGCACTTCTCAAGGACAATACCACTTTTTGATGACAGTATCTAAGCAGTAGCACAACACCAATAGAGATGACAAAGCTCAATCATATGGATGAAATCAGTGGGTGAGTACCAACCTTTGTTACGAGGCTTATTGTGTAGAGCATACAGATGAAGCATTTCTTCGGAACCATTTGTTGCAATCTACTGTGGTGGCCATGCTTACTATATACTCCTCGATTAGTATAATGTTTCCAACATCTTCTTGTGCAGTTCCACTAAAATATATGGTATCTCCAAAGAAGATCCCTATTTGCACAAGTAGAGGTAATTTTGTATTACATTAAGAGTGGAATCAAATCAGTGGCAAAACAATTTCTCATTCCAGTCATAGCAATAAATTAAGATGCAAAACTATATCATTACTTGTGTCACCACAGTTCCAGTGTCACCACGGTTCCAGTGCTTCATTACAGCACCGGGAGTTGATTTTTGTTTTTCTTCCGCTTGTTCTTCCCCTTCATCACATGGTTCAATAACAGACAAGCTTCGCCTTCAATGTAAGATTTGGCATGTCAATTAGGTTGCACAAGTATAGCACTAAACAATGACATTAATTTTTGGATGAAAGTGGCAAAATACAGGCCAATAGTTGTGAAATATCCTTATCTTACCTCAAATGGATATTACAGTGCACATACAGATTGGAAGTCTTGTCTCCATTTGTGTAGTTCACTAAAATCAAGCAACACACTACAAGAAATATGTCAACTTATGACCTTCTGTCAGTGACCCTGGAAGAATTGGTCATAAATCTATGACCATTTTAGACCAATTGGTCAAAAGCTGTTCGGGGGGCTCCAAACCCTAAACCATTGCGACCATTTTGGTCAGAAAGTTCTTAATTTCCTTACACGAAATGGTCATAAAGCAGACAGCACTAGTCCGATGCCTTATTTCTAGCTGATCATGACCAATATAGATGGTCATAACCTTGTAAATTGTGGTGGGTTGCTATGACTAGGCGCCACCTCATCAGTTTTGCCTATGTGTCATGTCCATGTGGCCATTTTTGCCCTAGGTTGTGAAGCAACCTATATTTCTGTCATTCCCAAAATTCCCAAAAAAATCTCATAAATTCTTTGGCTCATATCTTCATCGAATATGTAAAAGTCCTTCCTTGCCTAGTTCAAAACTAATTCAACAATATTCATTTCACTATTTTGTTCACAACAACACTTTATGAAGGAAGTGCTATTGATATATTCTTGATTGCCCTAGGAATTTTTGGGAACTCTTTTCTATCCAAATCATTACCGCATGACACGTGGTCCATTTGCCTAGCAAATCTTCCTCTGCAAATTTCCAAAGTTTTTGTCCACCTAGAAGCATTGTGAAGGAGTACTTTTTTATATCTCGAATGACATGAAATTTATACAGTTCCTTCATATGCCCAAATATCACCTCCTCAAATTGCAGCTCAGTCAAATAATCTATGTGGAGCCCGGGTTCAATTTATATTTATGGCCAAATTGCAACGTTGCAAAACAAGTGTTATATAGACCCTCTATACCCTCAAAATTTTCGGGCAGCTTCATACCCATATCATTGCCACATAATATTCAGCTCAATTCCTAGTAATATTTTCTCAGGAATTTCCAAAGTTTCTACTCGAGAGAAGCTTTGTGAAGTAAGTACTAGCTAGGCTTACCCAAATGATCTGAAAATTTACCAGCGCATGACCATACCTATGTAACTTACCTACACCAATTTTTAGCTCATTTAATTCATCCAATCTCTCTCACTAGTTTTCCCAAGTTTTTGTCCATAGAAGAGCATTGTGAAGGAAGTACTACTTTGGCATGTCCAAAATGGTATCAATTTTCTACAATGCTTTCCTATGCCCAAATAACCATCCTCCACACAAATTTCAGCTCAATCCATTCATTAATTTTGAGCCGCTTCAACATTCATATTTTTGTCCAGTGTGTACTTTGCAAAGCAAGTACACCTAGATCCTCCTTTTGAGCGAAAATTTGTGAAGACATTCTCCTTAGTAGATGATCATTCGCCAGCCAAAACTCACGCCCATTGGCCATGTGCATTTCTCGTACCGCTAATCAAACACTTGGCTGCTAATTCATCTTTGAGGATAGGTCAGTCTCCTCGTGAGATTCTTCTGTTGTAATTTTGTTCCTAGCACCTACCTAGGGAGTGCCCAACCCACTAGACATGCCTAGGCTTCCCAGAAAGCATGTCAACGCCAAGGTCACGCGGTGACCACGCGGCGGGCATGCGAGTTTACGCGCTTTGGAGTTGGGGCCATGGGCCACATCCAAACCTCGACGTATCGCCACCAAACCATGTATTTATGATTAAATAGATACTTATGTAACTAGAAATGATTTTTGGAAAAAATAAGGAGCAAACAATAAGGTAGATGCAGTTCAAAATTGACCCGCTTCCTAGTGAATCGGCAAAAATTTGTCTTTTTCACAAGTGGTGGATCAAAACTTTTGACAGCAAACCGTTTTGTCAATTATGCATTAAATATGGCCTAATATTTTATAAAAATGATTTGGTCCAATTTCGCAACAAATATACTGTAGGTCCTTCACAAAAAGAACTCAATTCGGGCACTCGGAAAATGGAAAATGAATTTTCTGTGCAAAGAAAATAAAAAGTCCCTTAGGCAACATTGTTTGCCATTCCAATATGCACCCTTGTGCACAATATGAGATCATTTGAACACACTATGCCATGAATGTGGCCATAAGATTGATCATTTGGCTTGAAAGCCATGAATCTTCACACATGATAGCTCATTTCTCAGAACACTTTTTTAAAACAATTGCTGTATTACAAGTTTATTATTTTTCCTGGAAACTTCGTCACATATAATGACACAATGCGAAGGTTTTCCGAATTTTTGATTTTTTTTTGAATTTTTTATGCCCGTTTCAAAATGCGGTCAAAACGGCGGGTTTGACCATTCCTAGCTAGTGGTTGAATCTTGGAAAACTTTTGATGTTTATCTGATTAAATAGATACTTATGTATCTAGAAATGATTTTTTGAAAAAATAAAGAGCAAACTATGAGGCAGGTGCAGCTCAAATTTGACCCGCTTCCTGCTGAATCGGCGGGAATTTGTCTTTTTCACCAGAGGTGGATCAAGGCATTTGACACCCAAACACTTGGTCAATTGTGAATCAAATATGGATTAGTATTTTATAAAATTGATTTGGTCCAATTTTGCAACAAATATATTGTAGGTCCTTCACAAAAAGAACTCAATTCGGGCACTCGGAAAATGGAAAATGAATTTTCCGTGTAAAGAAAATAAAAAGTCCCTTAGGCAACATTGTTTGCCATTCCAATATGCACCCTTGTGCATAATATGAGATCATTTGAACAAACTATGCCATGAATGTGGCCATAAGATTTGATCATTTGGCTTGAAAGCCATGAATCTTCACGCATGATAGCTCATTTCTGAGAACACTTTTTAAAAATAATTGTCGTATTACAAGTTCATTATTTTTCTTGGAAACTTGGTTACATATAATGACACAATGCGAAGGTTTTACAAATTTTTAATTTTTTTTTTGAATTTTTTATGCCCGTTTGAAAATGCGGTCAAAACGGCGGGTTTGACCGTTCCTAGCTAGTGGTTGAATCTTGGAAAACTTTTGATGTTTCTCTGATTAAATAGATACCTATGTATCTATAAATGATTTTTTGAAAAAATAAAGAGCAAACTATGAGGCAACTGCAGTTCAAATTTGACCTGCTTCCAGCTGAAACAGCGAAAATTTGTCTTTTTCACCAGAGGTGGATCAAAACTTTTGACACCCAACCATTTGGTCAATTGTGCATTAAATATGACCTAGTATTTTAGAGAATTGATTTGATCCAATTTTACAACAAATATTTAGTAGGTTCTTCACAAAAAAACCATTTTTGCCACAAGAAAATGATTAAAAATATCTAGAAAGATAAAAAATGCATGCAAATAGATGATCATCCATACAAATGGGGTCTAACTTGAGTGAAAAATTTAGTTCTGCCGTTTTGCAAAATATTTTGATAGTTGCTTCACAAAATTCCCCTATTTTTAGTACTTAGAAACTATTTTAAATCACCAATTTTCTGAACCAATCAGGGCTCTTCCCACGGATCGATGACATGGCGTCCATCCATCCATCCATCCATCTCTCCATCCCACATCCATCCATCCATCTACAGAAAAAAAGAAACAAAAAAGAAAAAGAGATACCCCGCGCACCCCCAACCCTAGATCAAACCCCTCCCCCCATCGCACCCCCCCTCCCTCATCCCAGTCTCCTCGCCGCCGCCGCCACCTCCTCCTCTCCGTCCTCGGCCCCTCCTGATCCACCTCCTCCCACCCACCGCGGACCTCGTCGTCCTCCTCACCCACTGACGCTGACCTTGTCCCTCCCTCCCCTACCCTAGTGCCGCGCCCTCCCCGCCAGCCCCATAGCTTGGCGCCGGGCTTCCCTCTCCCCTCCTCGCGGATCCATAGCAGCCAGATCTACCGCTCTCCGACCCCTTCGTCCTCGAGGTCGACTGGATCCGCCCCTCCCGCTATACAAAGCTCGCCACGACCCCTAGCCTGTGGCTAGGGTTTCGGCTTCGGCGCTGCGTCCATCGACGACGCGTCTCCGGCGGCTCCTGTCCGTCGCCCACCGTGGCCCTGGTGCCCTTTGCGCCTCTTGGATGGCGCCCCCGTAGCTTGGTGCGCTCGCGCGCGTTGGCTGGACAACGGCGACACCAAACTCCTCCGCCGCCCTCTGCACCAAGTACGATGACAACGGCCGCCCTGACTGCGACTGCCTCCTCTTCGGTACCACGTCTCTCTTCCCTCTGCTCTCTCCTCTCTATTGCGGCCGAAACACAGGCTACGTCCTCTTTTAGTGTGGAACTAGGGGAAGCATAGAAAGGAAGATTCGATTACTATTCAGTTTATTTGCCCAAATTTGATTGCATTAGCCATGTGTGCCATGAAATTAGCTCGATCTGAAGATAGTATGAGTAGGCATACTCTGTAGCTCCTAGTGTAGCTAGTTGGACTATGCAGCTATCATGTTGGAATTCAGAACTAGCAATTTCATAGTTCCAACAAATTAGGGATTCAATATAAAGCTTAAAGGTGTTCTTATGCATTTGAGCTAGCTTGCTCTCCTTAGTACAGGGAGAACCTTGCCTCCAAAATATATAGTGATAGCTCTACAAACTTGCAATAAAATAGTTCTCTCAAAGTTCTTCCATTGTCTTTCTGATTTTAATGATTACAAGGAGTATAGAAAAAACAGCTTTGCCTCCAAAATATGTATTCGAGCTTTCTGATTTTAATATCTAGATGACATGAATCCTAATCTAAGAATTCAGTTTCTAATTTTAAGGAGTATAGAAAAAACTCAAATAAACTTATGATCATCATGGTATTCACTTTGATTTGGTTTCAGCAAACCTGACCTCTCTACGGAAATATTGAGTTAGCTCTGACTGAAACAACTTGTTGGTTCAGTTTCTTGTATGAAGAACAAATATGACGAACACCTTTTCTTTTCCTTTTTTTTCAAGATTTCATTTCTAATTCTAAACGAAACTAAAATTGCAAATAGTCTAGAATGAATGAAGCAGAGAGTCCTTTCTTCTTTGGCAGCTCGCACAATTCCTTGTACAATTCCTTCTCAAGGTGCTGCTCTTTGTGGAGGTGATTGACCACTTTTTTTACTCTGTGTATCAAGGTGCAACTGCTGAGCATTGATAGGTGTTGTTTGGTGTACCTCGACATGATTTCCAGGACATGAAATGTGAGCTATCTAAGCTGCTCCTTTGTTCCTGGACATGATTTATCCTTCGATATGATCAACATTATCTTGTTATGTCTCTTGTCTGTCATGTGCAGCGGCAACAGGATTTGCAGAGTACAAGGGTGGGCTCATCGAGGTGTGCGGTGGTAGGCTCGGTCGGCCCCATCATCTTCTGTTGAACGGACATGCCGCCTCTTCGGCGTCGACTACATGAGAGCCATGGTGAGCTCTCTTCTCCCTGCCTCCGTTTGCTTGCTCTGAGCTTGTGCTTGTGAGAAACTACATGTCACGTCGCTCGAACTCCCTAGCTACACCACACCTTGTTGAATACACTAGTCATGCTCTTGCATACATGTTTTGTTGGACAAAAAAAGTACAATGATCTGCTCCTTGGGATATTAATTCTTATGATATATCTTGTAATTTACTTTATTGTAAAAGTTAAACCCACTACACTTGTTGAGCAGAAATTGTTTTAGTTTGTCATACATAATTGCCTATGCTTGTTGGTAGCTATTAAGTGTATAATTCATCATGAAAGCATAGGAATGTGATGGACATCATCAGATTACATTTATGTTCTGAACTTAAATATTTAAACTCGATGTTTAGATTCTGCATCTGTAATCATAAGCTTCACCTGTAGTCTGGTCATTCTTAGACATATTATTGTTTGAGTTAATTTCACCAAACAATACTTAAAATTTCAGGATCAATGATGCCGACCTCCTTGCAGAGTTGTGCCAGATTCCAAATGATGACCTACTCGTGCAATTGTGATAGGTAGCGATGACCTCCTCATACTCACCGGTAACAAGTCTGGTTTCACATTTGCTGGGCACTGTGCTTTTGGTGTATGATATGGCTGGGAGAAAACACACAGTCCCTTGAATTGTCTGATAATGTCAATTTGTTCTGTAAGATCTGAGTTTATTGTACTATAAATGGTGATAATATTGCGTCTAGTATGTTCACGACCTTTTACATTGTATGGATAATTGGATACACTGAGCTACCGTCTTCCCCTATATACCCCGCAGTCAAACTCATATGATAGAGTAGATATTTTCTACCTGTAGCATCATGGAGGTACTAACTACCTGATCTAGTCGTAGAACAGCATCATGTTTGAATATGCCAAATATTTGCGCCTAATGATGTTCTGTAGTAGGGCGGCTATTTTTTTACTTTCTTTCTAGGTTTTTTACTTTCCGGCAGTGGTGGTGCTACACGGCTACTGCTCCTATGATGGCTACGCATTGGTAGGCTCGGCTGCCTCCCTTAGCTGTCGCTGTGATGGTGAAGCTCAGCCTAGGCTACAACCACTTCCGATGAGCTCCTTAGGTCCCCTTCTACCCCTCCTACTCGCTCCATGATTCTTTGCTTTGCCTTTGTTAGGTGTAATTGTTTAACTTTTGTCATAGTCGAGCATTCGATGATATATTGTATCAGTCATGAGGTACATGGTTCATGGATATGCCAACCTGCAGCTTTTTGTACTAGTGATAGTAGGATAATGCAAGTTTTGACAATCCATACATATTCCTGCATGTTAGTGTCTCTCCATGTAAGTACGAATTCTGGTGATGCCTTCATCTATGATGATGCTCTGCCTTTCGCATTCATTCATTCTCTGATTGTCCTAGGAGTCCTCATATTTATTTGAAAAACTATGCACATGTACATCATTCTAGAGAAGCATTCCCATACCAGCACATGTATTTGAAAAATCTATTCAAATCTCCTCACTTCATATGTTGCTATGAACACTAAGTTCAGAGTGTAGCATGCTGTTAAGAGATACTGCAACTCCAAAGTAGACAACTAAAACATATTAGTAAAATCACTATGCATCCCTAGTGATGCTTTATCTTGTTATTTTAGTCCATGAGTGATGTGTTGGAGCATCACTGACTTGTATGTTTTTTTCAAGGTCTATACAAGTGCCATCTTTGTCTGGCAACATCTTCCTCATGTGTCATGTCAAGTATCTATTTCACTTTAGATGTTTTAAGTGAATGATGTATTACTTGCGAGTGTCGATGTACTAATGCAAACAGTGCTTGTGTACTTGTGACTAATCTGTTTTCCCTCTCATTTATAGGAGTTCCTCGGCCAAAGAAATTTGAAGAAGCTCGAAGCCCCAGTCAGCGGCTTGCTTTATATGTTATTGAACTTGTAATGCAGAATTTGCTTGGAATTTTGATGTAATGCTGATCTTGCCAGGATTTGGGTGTATATTTACTTATTGTACCTGTTATTTAATGTTGGGTGTACTTGTTCTTCAAATGCTGGGAATTTGAATTTGTGATAAATGTATTTAGTTGGATGTGAACATAATACTGAAAGAGTCCTTGGCCCAAACACTACTGGACCTTAAAAAGGCCACAGTCCAAACATAGTTGGGGTCTGTTTCAGCAATGCTAGTATATTAATTTCCGAAAATAAATAAAATGGATTGTAAAAGGGTCGAATTCCAAAATTTAAAAGGACCACAAAAAGGCCGAGGCCTGAACAAGAATTGGACTGAAAAAAGGCTAAGGCCCGAACAATTGGACGTAAAAGGGTGCGGCCTAGAAAATAAATGGCTGAAATGTTGGGCTAGGCCCATGAAATAGACCAAAAATTGACAGAAAAAATAATAATAAATGGGCCGAATTAATGGGCTCGGCCCATATAGACACCTACTCGGACTGGGCTAAATCTTATTAGTGACCTTTTGAATAGGTCGCAATTTTGCCACGTCAGATTGCCACGTCGGATCCGACGTGGCCTAGGCAGACAGCCAGTGACCAAAACAAAAGGTCATGGGTTCAACGACCTTCTGTTTTGGTCGTAAACGTCTACGACCTTCTCATAGAGAAGGTCGTTAATTTCAGTTTACGACCGCCAGCTTTTGACCTTCTATTTTTGGTCACAAAAAGGTCGCAAATGAAAAACAATGACCTTTCAGTGACCAATCGTCAAGGTCACAAGTTGACATATTTCTTGTAGTGTTGTGCTTCGACATCCTCCAAGCCCGAGCCACCCACCTAAGGCATCTTGCCTCGCTTAGGCGCCTGCTTCTCCCAATATTCGGAGGTGGCCCTTCTCTTCCTAGGAGGAAAGGAGACCATGGCCCTCCCTTTCACTTTTGTCTTCGGATGAGGGGTTTTTGATTCCTTCAGACACAATGTCCGATGCACCCTTGGAATAGGTGCCATCTTTGGTCCTCTCACTCTTTGCCTTGCCCTCCTTCACAGGAATCTAGTATGGTGCCAGGGCCAGCATCCTTATTAGAACAGGATTCACTAGGACCTCGGGCAGAGGGGCCGAACACATAATTAGTTCTGCCTTCTTTGTCCATCCCTGGAAGAAGATATCTTGCTCAGTACCATATTATGGTATGCATAATTACAAAGTGTTCGGGAGCCAAGTGCTTACCGGGGTATCCGGACGGTTGCAGTTAAGGCCAGCATCTTCGGTAGTGTCCGTCCAATGTTTCCGCTTCCCAAAAAATAAATTCCACATCACTTCGTGTGTGGTGTCGAAGAAGTGTTGGAGGGTTTGTGGTCCTTCTGGATTAAGCTCCCACATGCAGCGGGACCTGCGCTGGCATGGCAGGATTCGGCAAACTAACATCACTTGGATCACGTTGACAAGATCGATGTCTCTCTTGAGGAGGGTTCGGATGCAGCTCTGTAAAGTCTGCACTTCATCAACTGATCCCCAGTCCAGCCCCTTGTTGACCCATGATGCAAGCTGTAATAGTGGGCCAGGACGGAATGTGGGTGCAGCTACCCACTTGGTGTTGCAGGGCTCCGTAACGTAAAACCACCTCCCGCTGTTAGTGATTGGAAGTTTCGGTAAAATAACCTTTTGGCCAAGGAGTGCTGGTGAGTTGGCTGATCGTAGCACCGCCGCACTCCACGTATTCCTCGTCGACTATCTTCGGCTTCACACTGAAGGTCTTGAGCCATAAGCCGAAGTGTGGGGGGATTCGGAGGAAGGCCTCACATGAAATGATAAATGCCGAGACATGGAGGATAGAGTCCGAGGCTAGGTCATGAAAATCTAGTCCGTAATAAAACATTAGCCCCCGGACGAAGGGGTGAAGAGTGAACCCTAACCCCTGGAGGAAGTGGGAGATGAATACGACCCTCTCGCCAGATCTGGGGGTTGGAATAACCTGTCCTTAGAAGGAAGCCTGTGGTGGACCTCCGCAGTCAAATATCTGGCCGCCCGAAGCTTTGCGATGTCCTCCTCCGTAACGGAGGAAGCCACCCATCGGCCTTGGGAGCTGGGTCCAGACATGATGGGGAGGCTTGAAACGATGAAGTCAAACCTTGGGTGCTAGAACTCGAGGTTGGGAAGGTTGAGGAGAGGTTCGGCATAAAAGACGACCCTTGGTTCCTTTATAAAGGTAGCGGGTATTGAACACCTCCTCCTAAGCCTAAGAACCTGCCTATTCCTAAAGAATCTTTCCTGCAGGACGGTTGGGTTACCAACGTTCATATTGATGAAAATCCCGCAATTAGGGGACACGATCTCTACTTCGACAAGACGTGTCAATGACAACCACGCCCTGAAACATGGAACGGCGGGCTGGGAAACGGTTCGAAGTAATGACCGAGAAGCGTGACTTCACATTACTAAAAGTTGTCAGTAGATTGGATTCGTAGAATACTATACTGTCTACGGCTGTGTGTTACAGGTCCGGACACGATCAATTTGTCCAAAGACTATTTTGGAGTTCGGAAGGAGGAACCTGCCTTGCAATGCCGAAGACAGCACTATGCGTCGGATACCTTGTCATTGAAGCCAGGTTCACGGGCTACTGAGGGAGTCCTGGACTAAGGGGTCCTCGGGTGTCCGGCCTATTAGCCATGGGCCGGACTTATGGGCTATGAAGATACGAAGACCGGAGACTGCACCCGTGTCTGGATAGAACTCTCCTTGGCATGGAAGGCAAGCTTGGCGACCGGATATGTAGATTACTTTCTTTGAAACCAACTTTATGTAACCCTAGATCCTCCCGGTGTCTATATAAACCGGAGGACTTAGTCCGGATAGGGGACTCATTATCATAGTCATACAAGCTAGAACTCTAGGGTTTTAGCCATTACGATCTCGAGGTAGATCAACTCTTGTAATACTCATATTCATCAATATCAATCAAGTAGGACGTAGGGTATTACCTCCATAGAGAGGGCCCGAACCTGGATAAACATCGTGACCCTTGTCTCCTATTACCATCGACCTTGGACGCACAGTTCGGGACCCCCTACTCGAGATCCGCCGGTTTTGACACCGACAGCGCCGATTAGGTCGTAGCTTCATCCGAGGAAACGGTGATGATGATGCTCTTCTGGTGGTGCAGGTGAAGACGGCAGTGTGGGAATGTAGGTGGTGCGAAAGACGAGGGGAACGTCGGGGAGGCTCCTTGGAGGTGGAGGACGGGGTGGCTAAACCGGCAGGACGACCAGATCGACAACGGATCCTCATCTGGTATGGTGGATGAGGCACGTCGAGGTGTTGCTATGGACGATGTCGTCGGGGAAGAGGCTCCGGCTGGGTGGCAGATGGAGGAGGGTGTGGCTCTTGCGGGTTTTCCCGGCCTCTGTGTACGAATGGGAGGACGAATGGAATGGGAGTGGGGAACCATGGCTTAGGGATGCGCTTGGCCGAAATGTGGGGTAAGTTACGAAAGAACCCCCACCGATTTGAGGCGTTTCTTTTGGTTCAGGGGTATCACGGGCATTTTGCGTGTCGGGATTTCACAGGAGGTGGGAGTTTTTGCGCGCGTCGTAATTTTGGAATAGGAAGGCGCGGGTTGATATGGAGGGTGTTGTCGGAGCACAACGAGACAAAGATATATCTTAAATATTTCGGGCTAACAAGGCACGGGTTGAAATTTCCGGGCAAGCCTAACGTGTGCTGTACCAAATCAATTCGCACTACAAATGTCATTCAAAACTTTGAATTCATGTTATGTTCAATTAAAATATTTCGCTACGTGTATAATGCATGCAACCTACTACTCAAATGAACGTTTTAGTGCATTCCAAACGTATATACTACAGCTTCAATATGAACTAAATTTGAATTCGTTTCTCTATTTGAATAAGATCTACAATAATGATTGTGGTGAAGTCAAAGCATTTGAATTCGTTTCTCTGTTTTAATAAGATCTACAATCATCATAATTGTCAAGTTAAACCATCGTTTGTGTATTATCTTCACAGCACACCACATGATTAGTCTAAGTTACATATGAACTATGTGTACTATATGAACACGAACTCAATTTTTCGAATCCACTTTATGTTGATTTCAAATCATAGTACATTTCAAACTCTAGCTAGATCTTCATAATCTAAACCATGTCTCATATGTTTAATGTGTTTATCACATTATGTATGGTGCCCTGCCCCCTACGCCTACAAGTATTTAGATGTGAGGTGCAAACACCACACATTACCACAAATTCAAATAAAATGTGAGAATGTTCGATATATAGTATTGTTTAGATTGTTCGATATTTAGTTGTAAGCTGCAAACGCCACACATTATCACAAATTCAAATAAAATGTGAGATTGTTCGATGTATAGTATGGTTTAGATTGTTCGATATTTAGCCGTGAGTTACAAATGACATGCATTATCACATTATGGCATAACATGTGCAAAACCACAACACGCGTATCACTGCTATATTCATGCATGCATATGTTTAAAACACTATGATCTCCTATTCAAATATATGAATCCACTTTCATATCAAATTATGATCTTTGTTAGTCTCTTACACCCACACAATCCTCTAACCTTTGTAGCTACCACTAACTTTCTCTCATGCATGCACACTCCCTCCTCGCCCCCCTCCCTCAACATTCTATCCATCACGCACATTCATTTTTTAGGTCATTCTCCCACAGTCTCCACAACTCCTTTCTGACACACACCGATCGATAAACCTCTCTAGCGATGTCTGCCTACAACATACACACGCACCTTCAATCTCCTCCTTTATGTGTCCTTGCCTCGTGTCTCTCATACGGTCCCACACACGTGTAAACTCTCGCCCCTATTTTCGTCGATCTCACAACCGCACACTCCTCCCCCTATCTAGCTAGTAGCTGGACCTCTCACACCACCTCCTAGCTACATTCTCTCTGTCTATCCGTCTCGCCGGGCCTTATTTGCCTCTAACAAATGGACGTACACCGACCGATCTCCCGCTATACATATAGCTAGCTAGGTCCTTATAACTCGTTATTCCCCACGCTTCGATCGATCTACCTCATTAGTTATGTCTCTCCCTTCCTCCGACAAACAACAATTGATCTATCGATCTAGTTAGGTTTGCTTACCAAACACATGGTTCCCCTTCATCATCCATGGATGCATCCCGACAGATCTATCATGCACAGGCACACACAGAAACACATCCCCACTCTTATTGATAATATTGCAGTTCCACCCTCAGTTTGTCTAGTAGGCCTGTCCCACCATCTTCGAGAAGCAACTCCATCACACATCCAGCACTCTACCCCTCTCCTTTCCTCTCTCTCTCCTCTCTCTTTTTGTCCCATCCTATTTCCCGTCCTTCAGTTATGTAAGGATGTCGTCCGATCTCCCTCAAGACATAGTTGGGTCTCTCCTTCTCAACACATACACCAGTCGTTCTACTTCTATAGTTAGGCCTCTGCCTACCCCTCCCCCACCCCCTCCCCCACACACACCGATACATCGAGCGCTCTAGTCATCTCTCCCTGCCACACACAAACTTGACATGTGCCCTCTGACATTCCGGTAAGTGAGTTGCCTTATATCTTTGACTTGCACACACACACACACACACACACAATTTCGATGGCTCTCTTCATCGATCTCGCACCCACCCACTTGATCCTCTCTTCGACTCTATCAATATCTATGACCCCTCCCTCTCTTCTCGTGGATCGCCCGGCCCTCTATATATGATATGGATAGGCCTTCATTTCACACACATTGCATGCAAAATTTTGTTTGAGATGTCATCGACACATATTCCCACAAATACATTCACGAAATCAACCCCCCCCCAAACAAAAAACACTCACGAACGCATAAGCCATTTGTCTAGGTTTGTATCTCTCACACACACCCACGTAGGTGGGGGATGTGCACGTAGAGAAGAGGTGCACGCACGACGCACGTACTCCCGTCTCTTTCCCAACCACACCCACGCGGGTACACGGTGGAGCTCATTTCTGTACGAAAAGGCAGCCCACGTGGTAATTTGACACGTGTACTAGTTGTCCACTAGATGGAGGGAGGATCATCTACCATGGGTGAACAAACAAATTGTGACTTGACGCGTTATGTTAAAAAAGAGGCAAACCATGTGGGGCCTACCTTAGAGGCAAGGCTCTATACACTGGAGTACTTTTGATGTGTCCGTCAACTCACAGACCGAGGAGAAGCTTGCTTAGTGCACCATCTGCCCCGCCCACGGGCGCCGTGGCTCGCAGGATGAGGTGAAGCTTGCTTACTAGTAGTAGTACTGTACGCCTTACGCCCGCTCCCTCGCCCACGCGCAAGGTGGCTCACAGAACGAGGAGAAAAATTTATTACTCCCTCCGTTTACTTCTCGTCCCTACTACCTTGGTTAGAGAGATTATGATATTGTTTGGAATATATATGTCCTTTAGTAGATTTCAATATGAACTACTAGTACATACTCCAAACACTGATGTATATAGACGTATTTTAGAGTGTAGATTCACTCATTTTGCTTCGTATGTAGTCCATATTGAGGCCCTGTTTGGTTCATAAGTCCTAGGACTTTTTCTAGTCCCAACTAAAAAGTCCCTCCCTGTTTGTTTTCAGGGACTAAAAAGTCCCTAGTCCCTCCCTAGAGGTTATTGAATGACCATGTTACCCCCAGTATATAGAAAAATAACAACCAAACAACACCATGGGGCGGCGGGGCAATAGGTGCAGGGAGGGGCATTGTTGGAAAAGTCCCAAAAAAGACTCTCCTTGAGATTCTTCTTCACTAAGTCCCAAAAAGCAAGTTTTAGTCCCTAGTAGTCCCTCCTGTTTGGTTAAAAAGTCCCTAAGCTAAAAAGTCCTTGGAAACAAACACCCCTGCATAAAGTTGAGACACTTATTTTGGAACGGAGGGAGTACATATTTGCCATGATCTGTCAATCATTGAGATGCAATAGCATGCATGTTAGTCTCCTTCGTATTTTATGAAATGTTGCAACGGGCAACCTTGGACGCAAGATACATGTAACAGAAGCTGGAAGCTTCATAGCATTTTACTATCTCGCTGATAAATTACTGTACGTACTATACTAGTACTTCCTCCGTTCCTAAATCTAAGTCTTTGTAGAGATTTCACCATGAACCACATAAGGATGTATATAGATGCATTTTAAGTGTAGATTCGTTCATTTTGTTCCATATGTAGTCCACCTAGTGGAATCTCTACAAAGACTTATATATTTAGGAACTGAGGGAGTACTATGTAAAGAGTTAGGTGTCACACGATGTCCAGAAAATATGGTGATAGTGTGAGGTGGGCCATGTAATCACTGAGCCTGCGTGTTTTCACTGCTCTTGCACTCCTCCGCCGTAAGAATGGAGAAAATTGTAATCTAGTAGTACCTCCTTTTGCAGAAAGTGTGGGACATCCAGCAGTCCTACCACCTCAGTAATAATGACCAATGAGCCGTCAAATCATATAGACCCAGCAGTAAGTTGGATGGACGAAGCAACCATCACTCTTGAATCTGCTTCTCCCTTCAACGCAGGCGCCAGTGAGAGGTCGTGTCCGCTCTGCCCGGGCATGAATGTGGCACCGATTCTATGGAGCGGCGCTGACCCTTTCGGGCGGGAAGCGCGTGTGGGCGATGGAGGGGCTTTGGGTGGGCTAGGCTGGTCAGGAGCAGGTGTGGCAGCTGTCCGCCTGTCTCTCTATCGGACGCCCGGAAACGAGAGGATGCACCGACTCTCACGGCTAAAATCGTACACTACACACCATCTCTCTATAGGAGTAGGTCGATCTGTCACTCTCTGTAACACACACATGTTGTTAAACACACACACACACGCGCGCGCGCGCGCACGCACACACAAGTTCATAGAATAGGAAAATCGTGCAAGTCCGAAACCACAGGAAGTGAGATACAAATGGAGTACGTACAAGAAGCGAAGAGGTGACGAATATTCCATCAAACCTGGACTGAGGAGTAGTACTCCCTCTGTCTAGGTGTTAAGTCATCTTACGGAAATCAGATATTCCAAAAATGTTTAGGCGCCGTCCATTAACTTCGCATCTCAATCCCCTCCTGGCCTCGTTGCTAGCGAGCGTTGTTACTTAGGGAACGTTTGGATCCTTAGCAAGAACATCTTATAGCATAGCTGGGCAAGGTTAGGCGTTTGGAACTATTAAAATATGTTAGCTTTTGTGGACCAGCTAGCTTGGGTGGGCTAGAAAAACCTTGCTAGCTCAGGAGAGCCAGATCGGCTCGCTTCCGACGGCAAACTTCGCGTAGTTCTAACATAGACTAGTAACATATGCATGTTAGTAGTCCAAGTTACTCACCACTATGACCAGCCTAAGCAATGTAACCAACGCTCCTTACTCTACCTTGTTTTCTCCCCCGGAAACCCAATGCATGGAGCGCAACTTCACTTTGATCAGTCAAGAAATCAATTTTGGCTTGCATGCGAGTTAATACGTGGCTCTGCATGTTAGCTAAAATGGCATCTCTTAGTTGTTTAGATTAATTGTTGGGTTTAGAGATAGAAATCAGGGCTTTGATTGGAGGAATGACCGGTCAAGTTTCTCCTTGTCCTCCAATCTGCTTGCACCTTGGTCCCGCTACACCTTCTAACGTAACTTATTACACCTAGAAGGAGGGAGTCATACGAGATACGGTGGAACACTGACTTAGGTCGAATACAAGTGCCCAAAATTGTGTGCATGTTATAATAAGGATTCACTTAAAATAGTATGTGAGCGAACAGAGGGATCAATTGGACAGTGTTCCCGAGCAGTAGCGAGATGTGTGAGGTAAGATACACCGCTGACGCTTTTAATTTTTCTTATTAATTTGTTAGTTTCACACTCTGACTGATGGGACCCAACGTACTACGTGGAGAGAGGTAAGGTGACTAAGGCTGCATTATTTCTGCACCACTATGGATAGTCTTAACACCAAAGCCGCATGACACGATTATGATTTAAATCCCAATGACTCCCACACAAAAAACACGATATGCTTGTCACACGAATGCATGAATGTATAAAAGGTTATTTTCCTCTCGTTGAACATAACGGGAGGGTTGTGTAGTTGGTTAGCCTGTTCACTCATCAAACTTTAGGTCTCGGGTTCGATAACTACACTTCAGCATAATTCATGCCAGGAGGATTCTTTGACTGCTCAAAATGGATGGATACGGAGCTATACGATCAGCTGCAGCCTCGGCGTTTGTTTTCTAGGGTTTGCACTCTTCACTCTCTCTTGAGTATATATATACACGCTAGAGCCTTAGTGCTTGTAGTTGCTCTCTTCACACTCTCTAACCCTCTCCAGATCTAAACAAGACTTCGTTGGCATCTCTCTCCCCTCACTACTGGTCTGCTTGTAGTTGCTCTCTTCACACTCTCTCACCCTCTCCATATCTAAATAAGACTTCGTTAGGCTCTCTCTCTCCCCTCACTGCTGGTCAAAGAGTCGGCAGGATCCGTCCGCGGGGAAGGGAAGGAGGCTTAACGATGTCGCCGTCGGCGAGGGAGGGAATCCACTACCGGCGTAGCTGTTCACTTTCACCCAGCGGCGGCGCGGGAGGGCCTCCCACCCCTTCTTCTTCGCCGTCGTACATAGGGTGGGCCGAACGGCCTCCAGTCTCCCACCGAAGCACACCCCAAGAACCTTAAGGTATCATTTACTTATTCCACATGCATTGCTCTAGCTGCATGTGGGCTTTTCCCGCTTCTGTACTTGAATCTAGGTGTTGGATCAAACAGGAAAGTAGTGGCGAAAGTTGTATACCATGAATCTAGGACATGGTTCGAAGAGGAAAGGAATGGGGAAAAGTAGTGGGAAAAATTGTATAGCATGAATCTAGGACATGGTTCAAAAAGGAAAGGAAGGGGGAAAGTTGTATCGCATGAATCTAAGACGTGGTTTAAAGAGGAAAGGAATGGGGGAAAGTAGTGGGGAAAGTTGTATAGCATAAATCTAGGACGTGGTTCAAAGAGGAAAGGAAGGGGGAAAGTACTAGTACAGATTGGCTATCCAGCACCTACGTTGGTCGAAAAGGGAAAACAATGACAAACGCAGTACGCACATCTGTAACGAATTGATCTTTTGTTTTGTTTTTGGGGACAAGGCTGTAGAGTTTGAGCAGGACTAGATTTGCTGCACTCACATAGGGAAAGGTGTCTAAAGATAACATAACTGGGACCAACACAGATATGCTATTTGGTTGTTTGTTCTTGGTTGCAACAGACTGTGCATCACCCCAGTACATCGGTAGATGCACATGGTGCTGGTGCGTCCACTGTCCCGTGCAACTCTTTAGCTGCTGTTAATCTAAGGCCCTGTTTGGTTAAAAACTCCCAAGCCCCTACCTGCTTGGTTCCAGGGACTAAACATGGAGTAGAGGTTATTAAATGACATGCTAAAAGACCATGTTACCCCTAGTAATGAACTAATAGAGACAACGTGTGATGCGTGGCAGGGTCTTCTTTCTTTAGTCCCAAATGCCCACTTTTAATCCCTAAAAGTCCCTCCTGTTTGGTTTAGATGGGACTGACACGGAGTTTTTTTAGTCCCTCCACCAAAATGTTCCTGTAAACAAACACCCTCTAATAATGGCGCTGGAAAATTGATGCAATTCTACAGTTCAAAGAAAATTACATGTTTAACAAATTTTATTATTAATATAATCTCTCTGTTAATATTAACCAATGCCGCCGTTTGAGAAATGCTACTATCTTGCTTTCTTTCCCATTTAGATAAGGTAGATGCTTCTTTTTGTTGGCTTCTGTGTCATCCGCCGTTATTGGCCAATAGTTGTTTCCTTTGCACCTCTGAGTGAACAGGGTCATCTACTTCACCTCATTGGCATTGTGACCTTTTGTTGCACTACACAAAACACTTTTGTTTTAAGAGTGTTTTGTGCAGTTAAACCAAAATGCCACACCAACTACGTTGCTTGATTGCTTGATCTTAGTGGAATTGCACAAGAGGAGATCATACTTCCTATCCGTGTTGGCAAATTTGGTTCAGATCTTCTTCTTGTGAGTTGTTTGAATTCTGTGTCATGAGAGGTCAGTACTAGCCTTCCTTCACATGATTCTGCAGTGTGCTTTCATATGTAGTGCTACTTGTACGATAATGTCACTACAAGAAATATGTCAACTTGTGACCACCACTATTGGTCACTGAATGGTCACAAATTTCCATTTGTGACCTTTTTGTGACCAAAAACATAAGGTCAATAGCTGGCCGTCATAAACTGACATTAGCGACCTTTCTTCTGGAATGGTCATAAACGTTTACGACCAAAATATGTCTATTGTGGCGTTTTGGTCACTAGCAACCTCCCCAGGCCATGTAGGCATCCAGCGTGGCAATCTGATGTGGCACAAGATTCAGCCCGGTCTGATTAGGTGTTTTACATGGGCCGAGCCCAATAATTCAACCTATTTGTGTTTTTTTCTATCAATTTTTGGTCAGATTCATGGGCCAAGCCCTACAATTCAGCCTTTTTATTTTCTGGGCTTAGGCCATTTTGCATTCCGTTTCATTCAACCTTTTGTTTTTGTTTTTCATAAATGCACAATATTCCAGTCCACTATTGTTTGGGCCATAGCCTTTTTAGAGCACAAATATTATTCGATCCAATAGACGAACATTCAGCCTTTTTCATTCACAGATTTCAATTTTACACATTTCAACAGCAAACAATCAATAATTCTCACAATTAAATGATCAAATCCAAAAATCACTCTATGAAACTCAGAACAGCACATCTGCATGACCCATCAAGTGTACATACAATCAGAAACAAATACAGAGGCACCAAAACTATTGTGCACATCTCCAAGCTTCTTCTGATCTTCGGTCACAGCAGCAGCCACCTCGGTCGCTTGCCTCGCGCTGGCAAAACTTGACATGAAAATATATTATGAACAGACCATTCAAGAAAATGACATTTATTTAGAATGATAACACAAATTGAGCTAGCTAGTACCATGCTTCTTGTTCTCCAACTAGTTAAAATGAGATACCCACTCATACAAGAAAACAGATACAAAGTGCAAGAGATACCAAAACAGATACACAAGTTGAGATGTAGCAGGCAGATTCATCAAGTATATATCATGATGTGTATTCATCATATAGTTGTACCATTGCAAACCAAGAGATACCAAAACAATGGAAGAGCAACAATTAATAACGTACTAGATTAGTCGGTAGGCTAATTTAATTGAGTGCGGCAACTTGGTTGATGTTCAAGTTGCTGTTGTTGTTTTAGCAGCAGTGGCATACTCAAAATCTAGCAAGTACTAGTACTCTGATGTGCTAGTGCTAGTATTAAAAAACGATGAATTTGACTAGAGCAAGGAAATGAAAAAAAAGACAAAAATTCTTTCTTGTAAATGACCCAAAGGAAAAAACTGATGAAGCAGCAAGGCCATGACCACCACCAGGTGCATAGCTGCTCTACCTAATGGGCCATTAGCAGAAAGCAAGCCGTTTAACAAGCTAACAAACATCAACCATTATGAAATTACAATAGCAGAAGCCCGTGTAGGGAGATTAGCAGCAAGTGAGTGAGCAGAGGGAGAGGGAGGTGCTACCTGCTGGGAGCGGTGCGTGGTCGTGGCCGGGCTGGACTCATCGAGCTCAGAGAGGGCAACTTGGTTGCCTTGGAAGCAGAGGAGCAGACCCCTTGTTGCGGGACAGGGCCAGTGCCTAGGTTTGTCCCTCCTCCTCAAGCAAGACAAGGCCATGTTCCCGGCCAAACCTCCTGTTCATCCAACAGCGGCAGTTCAACACCACAGCAAAGTACAAAGCAAAATAAATAAAGGAGGAGAATGATGTGCAATGCAGCCCCAGAAGAAAGACATTGGTCAAAAGAAAATAAGGAGCCTAAGAATACCCTTCAGAACATATCAGACATCAGACAAATAAATCACAAGGAAAACACGCAATAAAAATGAGCACAGGCTGCAGAGCGCTATCATATTGGAAGAATACCCTTCAGAACATGTCCGCAACCAAAACAATTGTTGCAGGATTATAACTTACTAATAAATCAACAAAAAAAACTAATGATGATACATCTACTCTGCTCTACTGTCTGTTCTTACAAGAACAGCTGCATGCACCTGTGGCCAAAGGAAATACTCAGTTTGTTGGGCTAGTTTGGTTAGTACTGCTTTACATGTGTACAAAGCACCAAAGCACTGAATGGTTAGCCAGGACCAGATGGTGAATTGATCCCAAAGCACCAATGATTACAATATGATGGAATTGGTTATTCAAAATTTTGACTTGCATACAACATCACTACAATGTTACTGCTATCAACTCATAATTTACTCCCTCGACCTAACCTCTATAACACTATTTTGAGAATATAAAAATATTGGTTATCATAATAAAATACTATTTATTTCCTTCACTGTTCAGCACAATTATCTTACAATATAATATCAATCGTTGGACACTTTCTCACAGGGTCATGCCTACATTCTGTATTTGGGCATCACTACTAGCATAGACTGAAAGACATTCTAGGCTATCGTCAATTCTAACTTCACATATGCATAAGAATCGCTAGAGCAAGCAAACCAGAAAAGCATAGAGCATATATCGTTCCCCATTTCACGGAGAATCTCCTCTTGCACCTAGGTGGTCATCGCCACAGCCTCCTATTACACAGCAACCAGGTACCCGGCATGCACATGTGAGTTGGCAACCAGGTGATATCATAACGAGATGCATCAATCATGTCGAGCTCTCGCTGTGGCACAAATCAAATGACACAAAGTAGCAGTCGAATATGTGAGGTACCCAAACCAGCGATTGCACTTAAAAAACAGAGACAGACGATGCAACTACTAAGCAACCGTGAACTCTGCCGCAGCAGCATAATGATCAGAGCAAGCTCGCTAAACGACCCAACCAGTAGCAACATGTAGGATACTAAAAATTCACACAGAGGGCAGGATCGAAGCGCGAGCGGTGTCGACGGTGTTGTGCACGGGCCTCATCTCGCTCCCACGTTCCATCGGCTCACGCACACTACAAGGGAAAGGAAGAGCAGCGAAGATTCGCATCAGAGACCAAAGCAAAATCAGAAGCAAGAGCAAAGTAATAACAATCCAGGGAAGGCACGGGGCTCCTAACCGCCGAAGCAGACGACCCCGGAGCCCGGATCGGGCGGATCTCCGAGGCACAGCTCTGCGGCAAAGACCGCGTCACGGGCGGGGGCGACGCGGTTGGCGGCGGGTCGGGGCTTCGCCGTCGACATCTGGCTGGAACCCTAAGTAGCCGCCCGCGTCGTCGCATGTGTGCGGTGGAGTGCTGGTGCACCGACTCCAGCAGCACCACCTTGAACGCCTCGGACGACATCTGCGGGAATGAAAATCGAACACCAAAGGAGCGCATGACATCATCAGAACCTCGTCTCGAGAAGGAGAAACGCACGGGCTCAACGCAGGGCACGACGGGAGAGGAAAATACCTTGGGGTTGGGGACGGCGCGGCCTTGCAGGTCCCCGCGCGGAGGTGCTGCAGCAGCGGATCCCCGCCGTCGCCGGGTGGCCAGACGCCGCAACGGGACTCACCATGGCTTCGTTGGGGCCGGACCTGGAGTGCAGGGAAGGCGGGGAACGAGCCACCGGAGACCCGTGGTCGGCGTGAAGCACGCACGCGCGCGCCGGCAAGAAAGCTGACTGCGACGCCATGGCCATGCCTGGACTGGTGGATCTGGGGGTGAAGGCTAGGGGAGAGGGTCCATGGTGGAGATAAGGTCGGCGGTGGTGGGGGGTGGCGGCGGTGGGAATCGCGGGAGGGGGCTCGCTTTCTCTTGATCTAGACTGGATCGGGATCGGTTCGGTGGGTGGGATCGAGAGGGGAGGGGAGGGGAGAGGGGATCACGTGCAGTAAAAGGAGGTCGGGGATGGGGAGGAAAGGAGGCTGGGGATGGGGAGGAAAGGAGGAGGTGGCGGCACCGACGAGACGAGGATGAGGATACAGGCGGCGGGGGGGGGAGTGAGCGGGAGCGGCAGTGGCGATGGTGATAAGTGAGCTAGGGTTTTCGTGGGTGGATGAGGGGGGGTGTGGGCTGCCGTTGGACCCGGGCGCATCCGACGGTGCTAATCCATTATCCGCGTGAGATGGTTTTGGACCAATTAAAACGCGGTACCCCTTTGATGATTTTAAGACCATTTAAATTGGTCATAATCGATTGAAAATAAGATGTTAAAACATGTCTGCTATTTGATGGCCTAGAAAATTTATAAAAACAAATAGAAATCAAAATACTTTGCATTGTGTCACCAAGTTTAACCTACTTTTTAGTAAGAATAACAAACTTTGAATAAAGCAAATATCATAAAAAAGTGTTCTCAGAAATAAGTTTTTTGTAAGAGAATTATTTTTTGAGTGCCCAAAATAATTTTTTATGAAGAACCTAGCAAATATTTGTTGCAAATTTGGGCCACATCAATTTTATAAAATCTTAAGTTGACCAAATGTTGCCTAAGGAAGTTTTCATTTTCTTTGGATGAAAAATTCATTTTCCATTTTTTCGAGTGCCCAAAATGAGTTTTTTTGTGAAGGACCTACCATATATTTGTTGCAAAATTGTACCTTATCAATTTTCAAAAATATGAAGACATATTTAATGCACAATTTACCAAATGGTTGGGTGTAAAAAGTTTTGATCCACCTCTCGTGAAAAAGACAAATTTCCACCGATTCAGCTGGAAGCGGGTCAAATTTGAATTGTAGCTGCCTCGTAGTTTGCTCTTTATTTTTTCCAAAAATCAATTCTAGGTACATAAGTATCTATTTAATCAAAGAAACACAAAAAAAATTCCAAGATTCAACCACTAGTTAGGAACGGTCAAGCCCGCAGTTTTGACCGCATTTTGAAACGGGCATAAAAAATTCAAAAAAATCAAAAAATTGATTAGTACCTAGAAATATTGTGCACAAGGGTGCATCTTGGAATTCTAAACAATGTTGGCTAAGGGAGTTTTCATTTTCTTTACACGGAAAATACATTTTCCATTTTCCGAGTGCCCGAAATGAGTTTTTTTTTGTGAAGGACCTACCATATATTTGTTGCAAAATTGGACCAAATCAATTTTCTAAAATACTAGGACATATTTAATGCACAATTGACCAAATGGTTGGGTGTAAAAAGTTTTGATCCACCTCTCGTGAAAAAGACAAATTTCCACTGATTCAGTTGGAAGCGGGTCAAATTTGAACTGTAGCTGCCTCGTAGTTTGCTCTTTATTTTTTTTTAAAAATCATTCCTAGGTACATAAGTATCTATTTAATCAGAGAAACACCAAAAAAATTCCAAGATTCAACCACTAGCTTGGAACGGTCATTCCCGCTGTTTTGTCCACATTTTGAAACGGGCATAAAAAATTCAAAAAAAAAATAAAAAAATTGGGAAACCTTCGCATTGTGTCATTATATGTGGTCAAGTTCCCAGGAAAAATAACAAACTTGTAATACGGCAATTATTTTAAAAAAGTGTTCTCAGAAACAAGCTATCACATGTGGAGATCAATGGCTTTCAAGCCAAATGATCAAACTTATGGCCACATTCATGGCATAGTTTGTTCAAATGATCACATATTGTGCACAAGGGTGAATATTGGAATGGCAAACAATGTTGCCTAAGGAAGTTTCCATTTTCTTTGGACGAAAAAACCATTTTCCATTTTTCGAGTGCCCAAAAGGTGGTTTTTTTGTGAAGGACCTCCCAAATAATTGTTGCAAAATTGCACCAAATCAATTTTATAAAATATTAGGACATATTTAATGCACAATTGACCAAATGTTTGGGTGTAAAAAGTTTTGATCCACCTCTCGTGAAAAAGACGAATTCCTGCCGATTCAGTAGGAAGCGGGTCAAATTTGAACTGTAGCTACCTCGTAGTTTGCTCTTTATTTTTTCCAAAAATCATTTCTAGGTACATAAGTATCTATTTAATCAGAGAAACACCAAAAAAATTCAAGATTCAACCACTAGCTAGGAACGGTCATTCCCGCCGTTTTGACCGCATTTTGAAACGGGCATAAAAAGTTCAAAAAAATCAAAAAATTGGAAACCCTTCGCATTGTGTCATTATATATGGCCAAGTTCCCAGGAAAAATAATAAACTTGTAATACGGCAATTCTTTTAAAAAAGTGTTATCAGAAATGAGCTATCATGCGTGAAGATTCATGGCTTTCAACCCAAATGATCAATCTTATGGCCACATTCATGGCATAGTTTGTTCAAATGATCTCATATTGTGCACAAGGGTGCATCTTGGAATTCCAAAAAATGTTGCCTAAGGAAGTTTTCATTTTCTTTGCACGAAAAATTCATTTTCCATTTTTCTGAGTGCCCAAAATGAGTTTTTTTGTGAAGGACCTACCATATATTTGTTGCAAAATTGGACCTAATCAATTTTATAAAATACTAGGCCATATATAATGCACAATTGACAAAAATGGTTGGGTGTCAAAAGTTTTGATCCACCTCTGGTGAAAAAGACAAATTCTCGCTGATTCAATAGGAAGCGGGTCAAATTTGAACTGCAGCTGCCTCATAGTTTGCTATTTATTTTGTCCAAAAATCATTTCTAGTTACATAAGTACCTATTTAATCATAAATACATGGTTTGGTGGCGATACGTCGAGGTTTGGGCGGTGGCCGAGGCCCCCAACTCTAGAGCACGTAAACTCGCATGCCCGCCGCGTGGTCACCGCATGACCGTGGCGTTGCCATGTGTTCTGGGCAGCCTAGGCATGTCTAGTGGGTTGGGCACTCCCCAGGTAGGTGATAGGAAGAAAATCACAACATAAGATTCTCACTAGGAGACCGATCGATGCTCAAACATGAATAAGCAGCCAAGTGTTTGATTAGCGGTACGGGAAATGCACATGGCCAATGGGCGTGAGTTTTGGCTGAGAATGATCATCTACTAAGGAGAATGTCTTCACAAATTTTTCGCTCAAAAGGAGGATCCTAGATGGTACTTGCTTTGCAAAGTACCACACTGGACAAAAATATGAATGTTGAAGCTGGGCTCAAAATAATGAATGGATTGAGCTGAAATTTAGTGGAGGATGGTTATTTGGGCATAGGAAAGCATTGTAGAAAATTGATACCATTTGGACATGCCAAAGTAGTACTTCCTTCACAATGCTCTTCTATGGACAAAAACTTGGGAAAACTAGTGAGAGAGATTGGATGAATTAAATGAGCTAAAAATTGGTGTAGGTAAGTTACATAGGTATGGTCATACGCTGGTAAATTTTCAGATCATTTGGGTAAGCCTAGCTAGTACTTACTTCACAAAGCTTCTCTCGAGGTAGAAACTTTGGAAATTTCCTGAGAAAGATTTACTAGGAAAATTGAGCTGAATATTATCATGTGGAAATGATTTGGGTATGGAAGCGTGCCCGAAAAGTTTGAGGGTAATAGGAGGAGTCTATATAACACTTGCTTTGCAACGTGCCAATTTGGCCATAAAATATAAATTGAACCTGGGCTCACATAGATGATTTGACTGAGCTACAATTTGAGGAGGGTGATAATTTGGGCATATGAAGGAACTGTATAAATTTCATGTCATTTCGAGATATAAAAAAGGTACTTCCTTCACAATGCTTCTAGGTGGACAAAAACTTTGGAAATTTGCCGAGGAAGATTTGCTTGGCAAATGGAGCTAAATTTTGTCATGCGGTAATGATTTGGATAGAAAAGAGTGCCCAAAAATTCCTAGGGCAATCAAGAATATATAAATTGCACTTCCTTCATAAAGTGTTGTTGTGAACAGAATAGTAAAATGAATATTGTTGAATTAGTTTTGAACTAGGCAAGGAAGGACTTTTACATATTCGATGAAGATATGAGCCAAAGAATTTATGAGATTTTTTTGGGAATTTTGGGAATGACAGAAATATAGGTTGCTTCACAACCTAGGGCAAAAACCGCCACATGGACATGACGCATAGGCAAAACTGATGAGGTGGCGCCTAGTCATAGCAACCCACCACAATTTACAAGGTTATGACCATCTATATTGGTCATGATCAGCTAGAAATAAGGCATCGGACTAGTGCTGTCTGCTTTATGACCATTTCGTGTAAGGAAATTACGACCTTTCTGACCAAAATGGTCGCAATGGTTTAGGGTTTGGAGCCCCCCGAACAGCTTTTGACCAATTGGTCTAAAATGGTCATAGATTTATGACCAATTCTTCCAGGGTCACTGACAGAAGGTCATAAGTTGACATATTTCTTGTAGTGTGTTGCTTGATTTTAGTGAACTACACAAATGGAGACAAGACTTCCAATCTGTATGTGCACTGTAATATCCATTTGAGGTAAGATAAGGATATTTCACAACTATTGGCCTGTATTTTGCCACTTTCATCCAAAAATTAATGTCATTGTTTAGTGCTATACTTGTGCAACCTAATTGACATGCCAAATCTTACATTGAAGGCGAAGCTTGTCTGTTATTGAACCATGTGATGAAGGGGAAGAACAAGCGGAAGAAAAACAAAAATCAACTCCCGGTGCTGTAATGAAGCACTGGAACCGTGGTGACACTGGAACTGTGGTGACACAAGTAATGATATAGTTTTGCATCTTAATTTATTGCTATGACTGGAATGAGAAATTGTTTTGCCACTGATTTGATTCCACTCTTAATGTAATACAAAATTACCTCTACTTGTGCAAACAGGGATCTTCTTTGGAGATACCATATATTTTAGTGGAACTGCACAAGAAGATGTTGGAAACATTATACTAATTGAGGAGTATATAGTAAGCATGGCCACCACAATAGATAGCAACAAATGGTTCCGAAGAAATGATTCATCTGTATGCTCTACACAATAAGCCTCGTGACAAAGGTTGGTACTCACCCACTGATTTCATCCATATGATTGAGCTTTGTCATCTCTATTGGTGTTGTGCTACTGTTTAGATACTGTCATCAAAAAGTGGTATTGTCCTTGAGAAGTGCTTCGTCTGTGTTGTTTTAAATATTTCCTTTCCTTTTTTGAGCAAACAGGGATGCTAGCATTTAATTGTCCTCTTGCCTTTGCACAACAGGATCATCCTCCTATGAAGAAGAATATGGAGTACGTGAAGTGACTAGTTCCGATTATGCCGGGATGAAGAAGCCCTGCCTATCTTCTCATCAGAAGGAGCAGTTGAAGGATGGTTACATTACCCCCCACAAGACCAAACTAACTTCAGCTCAGAAGGACTAACAAATCTCCATTTTCTTGTTGTGATGCGCGAGTACAATGTTGTTCTAGGATTCTTTCCGGTGAGTTCCATTTTTCTAAAAGTGCGCTCTACATGGACCATGTAGGTGCCTGTTTAAACTGTCAATTCATAGTACAATTTGCTTTATACTAATCACTTTTTTTGTATTTGTGCAAACATGGGTGCTCAGCTTGATTTCAATGCGAACTGCACAAAATGTTCATGAATACATTGAATCATTCATTTCCACCACAAGAAAGGAGGTGCCGAGCGAATTTGGTTGATTTTGGTGGAACTTCACAAGAAGAATAGCTAGTTTATTTAGCACGGGGTGCCATGTCAATGTCCGAACTGATGGCAAACCCTGCCCATTCCACAATCGTAGGCATTTGATATTTTGGAATGGGACAATCTTGTCAAATTTTGCTCATTGATTTTAGCAAAAAGACATGCGTTTGATATTTTCGAATGGGACGCCCTTTGTTGGCAGCAGCGTCGATCCATTTTTTCTTTATTCTTTAGTTGTGAAGTAAATATTGGCTCTGACATGTGAATCGCTGAGATGCATAATCATCGATTGTTTCGAATGTTCTCTATGAATTGCCAGGCTTGTGTGTTTGATTGCAATGTACAGGAACGCTAAAAAGCTGCTCAAACACTATGTACTCCTGCTGTTCCTTTTTACTTCTCACATTGTGAAAGTGCATACTTTTTTCTATAAGATTGGTCAAAGTAGAGATACTTTGACTACAGACAAAACTTGTATGCAGACTAGAAAGGACCGGAGGGAGTACATGTGAAACAGCTGCAAACGAGGTGATCACCCTGGAAATAATGCTAGTACATATTGTTTTGCATGTTCATCCAATGCCAGTGATACACGAATTCAAACTAATCAAAATAAATTCATTCATACACGGTCGGATTTCATATAAACATGTCGGATTTCATTACATTTCATACATTCTTCAACTGAAAAGGGGTGCACTGGATGTATAATTAATTAACCGAAGCTACCCACCTGTGTCCGGTAGCATACAACTGAAGTGCTCAAGTTCTCTAGCAAATGCATGTATATCATGAGCTTGCTCAACCACGGGGCGGTCTTCAATCATCCTGTAATCATATAATTGCTCCATGATTGAAAGTGCTAGTTATCGACTAGAGGGGGGAGAATAGGCGATTTTTATGAAAGTCTTCAAAACGCGGGGGCTTTGAAGACAAACAGAAGAAATGAACCTATTGATATGCAGCGGAAGGTAGACTACACTAGACAAGCCATAGTCAAGTAGGCAATGAAGTGAAAGCACGAAGACTATCAACAGCTAGGTAGTATGGATCAAGATGGAAGATAGTATGAAGCCAATCAACAACAGTCTTCACACAGTGAAGTCAATCAGATCATGCAAGCAGGCAATGACTTCACGAAGACAAACAATAAGCAAAGAGAGGTAAGAGATAGAACTAGTTGCTCTGTGAGGACATGTATTTGTTGGACCAGTTCCAGTTGCTGTGACAACTATACGTCTGGTTAGGGAGGCTGAGATTTAACTCAGAAGACCGCATCTTCACCTTATTCCCCTTGAGCTAAGGACACACATTCGTCGTCCAATCACTCTGGTAAGTCTTCAAGGTAGACTTCCAAACCTTCACAAACTTTGTTCACCGGCGATCCACAATGACTCTTGGATGCTCAGAATGTGACGCCTAACTGGCTGGAGGATTCCCAGTCCTCGGGTGTAACAAGTCTTCAGATCACACAGACAGAAAGTCTTCAGTGATGCCTAACACTCTTTAGCTCTGGGTGTTTAGGGCTTTGTCCTCGAAAGGATTTCTCTCTCAAAGGCTTCGAGGTGGGTTGCTCACAAACGACAAAAGCCGTGCACTAACTCTGAGCAGCCACCAATTTATGGTGTAGGGGGTGGGCTATTTATAGCCACTAGGCAACTCGACCTGATTTGTCCGAAATGACCCTGGGTCACTAAGGAACTGACACGTGTTCCAGCGGTCAGATTTCAAACACACGTGGTAGCTTAACTTGGGCTATAAGTAAAGCTGACTCATCCAGCTCTAGATAAGATTTTCTCTCATTGTCTTCGCTCGAAGACTTAGGATTTGGTTGAGCATCACTTCAGTCACTCTGACTTTGTTCACTTGGACCCCACTTAACAGTACGGTGGTTCCTATTACTCAACAAAGAAGAAAAGGAAACTACGAAACAGCTATGTCTTCGCACTCCATAGTCTTCATGTGAATGTCTTCTCGAGTCACAATCTTCGTTGTGAATATCTTCACATACCACCATTGTCTTCAATGTCTTCACACATTTTTAGGGGTCATCTCCGGTAGGTAAACCGAATCAGTGAGGGACTACTACCTGTGTTATCCTGCAATTCTCACAAACACATTAGTCCCTCAACCAGGTTTGTCGTCAATACTCCAAAACCAACTAGCGGTGGCACTAGATGAACTTACAATCTCCCCCTTTTGGGTGATTGATGACAAACTGGTTGAATTTTTCAACGGGGATAAAAGTATGTGAAATTGTAAAGGATTAAGGTATTTTCTTCATAAGTAGCAAAAGGCTCCCCCTGAAGATGTGCATATAAGTATTTTGCTTTTGAATGCAAATGCACATGGCAGGTTGTACTTGTGGAGATCCTCTTCAACTTATGAAGACAATTCATCATGCATGAAAAGATATAACGAAGATAATGACATGCTGATACGTCTCCAGCATATCTATAATTTTTTATTGTTCCATGCTATTATATTATCTATTTTGGATGTTTATGGGCTTTATTATACACTTCTATATTATTTTTGGGACTAACCTATTAACCCAGAGCCCAGTGCCAGTTTCTGTTTTTCCTTGTTTTAGAGTATCGCAGAAAAGGAAAATCAAACGGAGTCCAATTGACCTGAAACTTCACGGAACTTATTTTTGGAACGGAAGCAATCCAGAAGACTTGGGGTGTACGTAAGGGAAGCAACGAGGAAGGCACGAGGTAGGGGGTGCGCCCACCCCCCTAGGCGCGCCCTTCACACTCGTGGGCCCCTTGTGGCTCCCCTGATGTATTTCTTCCGCCTATATATATCCATATACCCTAAAACTATCACAGACAAGGATAGATCGGGAGTTCCGCCGCCAGAAACCTCCGTAGCCACCGAAAACCGATCTAGACCCGTTCCCGCACCCTGCCGGAGGGGGAATCCCTCTCCGATGGACATCTTCATCATCCCGTTGCTCTCCATGATGAGGAGGGAGTAGTCCACCCTCGGGGCTGAGGGTATATAATGATCCCAAGCTATGTGTTTGATCTCTCTCTCTCGTGTTCTCGAGGTGGTACGATCTTGATGTATCACGAGCTTTGCTATTATAGTTGGATCTTATGATGTTTCTCGCCCTCTACTCTCTTGTAATGGATTGAGTTTTCCCTTTGCAGTTATCTTATCGGATTGAGTCTTTAAGGATTTGAGAACACTTGATGTATCTCTTGCGTGGGATACCCGTGGTGATAATGTGGTATTCTATTGATCCACTTGATGTATGTTTTGGTGATGAACTTGCGGGTTCCGCCCATGAACCTATGCATAGGGGTTGGCACACGTTTTTGTCTTGACTCTCCGATAGAATCTTTGGGGCACTCTTTGAAGTACTTTGTGTTGGTTTCAATAGATGAATCTGAGATTGTGTGATGCATATCGTATATTTGTACCCACGGATACTTGAGGTGACATTGGAGTATCTAGGTGACATTAGGGTTTTGGTTGATTTGTGTCTTAAGGTGTTATTCTAGTATGAACTCTATGATAGATCGAACGGAAAGAATAGCTTCATGTTATTTTACTACCGACTCTTGAATAGATCGATCAGAAAGGATAACTTTGAGGTGGTTTCGTACCCTACCATAATCTCTTCGTTTGTTCTACGCTATTAGTGACATTGGAGTGACTCTTTGTTGCATGTTGAGGCATAGTTATGTGATCCAGTTATGTTATTATTGTTGAGGGAACTTGCACTAGTGAAAGTATGAACCCTAGGCTTGGTTTCAACTCATTGCAATACCGTTTGTGCTCACTTTTATCATTAGTTACCTTGCTGTTTTTATATTTTCAGATTACAAAAACCATTATCTACTATCCATATACCACTTGTATCACCATCTCTTCGCCGAACTAGTGCACCTATACAATTTACCATTGTATTGGGTGTGTTGGGGACACAAGAGACTCTTTGTTATTTGGTTGCAGGGTTGTTTGAGAGAGAACATCTTCATCCTACGCCTCCAATGGATTGATAAACCTTAGGTCATCCACTTGAGGGAAATTTGCTACTGTCCTACAAACCTCTGCACTTGGAGGCCGAACAACGTCTACAAGAAGAAGGTTGTGTAGTAGACATCAAGCTATTTTCTGGCGCCGTTGCCGGGGAGGTTAGCGCTTGAAGGTATATCTTTAGATCTTGCAATTGAATCTTTTATTTTCTTGTTTTATCACTAGTTTAGTTTATAAAAGAAAACTCAAAAATGGAATTGAGTTTACCTCATACGCTTCATCTTTTTAATATCTTTCGTGAGTATGATGGGAAGGAAAATTGTGCAAAAGTGTTAGAAGAAGAATGCATTAAAATGTTTGGCACTAAATCTTTGAATGATGAGCATGATTGCAATGTTGTTAGTATGAACTCCTTGAATATCCATAGTACTAATGATGATTGCACTAGTTATGATGAAAATTTCTCCTATAAACATATCAATTTTTTTGGAGTGCATTGGGTTTGCAAGTACACACCAAATAGGGAAGATAGATATTGCAAGAGTCATAAGCATTTAGAAACTAAATGGTTGCAAGAAAGGCTAGATGTTTGTGCTGAAAATTAAAATTTTCTTGGCCATACTTGTGAACTTTGCAATGAACGTGATCATTTAACCATCCGATGCAAATTGTTTCATGATCTAATCATTTACAAAAATTGTGATGATTTGATTTCTCTTGCACATCATAATGAACTTAGTTTGCTTATGGGTTAAGAAGAAATGAAACGAATAACTAACTATCTTCCAGTATTTGCCCGTGATAAAGTTCTTGGGTTTGATCTAGAGGAAATTTATATGTATTGTGCGGTGAATTGTATTGAAAATCCTTATATCGCCAACTACATAAAAAAGAGAAAACAAATAGAAGATAAAGAGAATACTAATGAGAGGGAAGAGACTTCCCAATACCCTCCTACTATTTCTTATGATGAATCAGGTAACAAGGAGGAGCCTCCTATTCAACCAATCTCATTAATAAGGAGCTCCAAAAATAGGATTGAACCCACACATGATGTGGTGAAGAAGAAGAAAAGAAAAAGGAAGAGAGGTAAAAACATATCTCTCCCAAATAATGCTGCTCCTACTACTGTTGTGCCTCATGAAAATATAATTGTGGAAGATAATGATACTTCTTACGATCTTGAAAATCTTTTTGGCACTTGCTTGGAAGAATATGATAATTGCTATACTATTGGTGCTATCCACACTATTAATGATGAGAGTGATGATGCTTATGATATGAAAAGGCCCAAGCTTGGGGATGCTATGTTTGATGAAGATAATGTTTTTGAAAATATATTTGCTGCAATTAATGTTTTTCCCAAGCTTGGGGATGCTACGTTTAATGAAGATGATATTTTTAGTCTCCCAAGTTTTGATATGCAAATTTATAATGATAATAGCATGCCTCCTACTTATGATGATTATATTTATGAAAGTGGGTTTGGAAGAGTGTCAACTTTAGGAAGTGATGATCCCACTATTTTGGATAATGTTTAATCTTATTATGATAATTATGAAAGTGGATTTGGAGAGGTCATGACTTTATTTAGTAATGATTCCACTATCTTGGAAGAGGTTTCAATTGATTATGATGAAAACAAAGTTGCTACTTATGATGATTATTGTGATGATACTTATGCTATAAAAAGTAGTGATGATTATATTTATAAAACTTGTCATGATTATGATTACCCCTTTTCTGAACATTACTCTTTTATTGTGGAAACGATTTATAGTATTCGAGCCTCTTATGATACTCCCACTATTCCGAATGAGAAGCATTTCGCTTATGTGGAGAGTAATAAAATTTCTATGCTTGTAGATCATGAAAATAATGATTTATGTGATAGTTATATTGTTGAATTCATTCATGATGATATTGAAAATTATTATGAGGGAGGAACATATGCTTGTAGGAATTGCAATAATATCAAGTTTCCTCTTTATGCGCTTAAAATCTTGAAGTTATGCTTGTTTTGCCCTCCTATGCTAGTTGATCATTGTTCCCATAAGTTGTTTGCTCACAAAATTCCTATGCATAGGAAGTGGGTTAGACTTAAATGTGATAGTCATATTATTCATGATGCTCTCTTTATGTTTCAATTCTTATATTTTATGTGAGCATCATTGAAATCATCATGCCTAGCTAGGGGCGTTAAACGATAGCGCTTATTGGGAGGCAACCCAATTTTTATTTTTGTTCCTCGCTTTTTTCTCCTGTTTAGTAATAAATAATTTAGCTAGCCTCTGTTATTATTGAGTTTTTATATTTTAATTAGTGTTTGTGCCAAGCAGAACCGTTGGGAAGACTTGGGGAAAGTCTTGTTGATCTTGCTGTAAAAAACAGAAACATTAGCGCTCACGAGAATTGCTGCCATTTTTATCTGGATAGTGCTATTTAGTTAATTATTTTTGAATATGATTAATAGTTAAATTCCTCACGTCCATCAATTTATATAAGAATTTTATGAGTTCCAGAAGTATACGTTTGATCCAGATTACTACGGACTGTTCTGTTTTTGACAGATTCTGTTTTCGATATGTTGTCTGCTTATTTTGATGAATCTATGAGTAGTATCGGAGGGTATGAACCATAGATAAGTTGGAATACAGTAGATATTACACCAATATGAATTTATAATGAGTTCACAAAAGTACCTAAGTGGTGATTTATTTTCTTATACTAACGGAGCTTACGAGTTTTCTGTTAAGTTTTGTGTTGTGAAGTTTTCAAGTTTTGGGTAAAGATTTGATGGACTATGGAATAAGGAGTGCCAAGAGCCAAAGCTTGGGGATGCCCAAGGCACCCCAAGGTAATATTCAAGGACAACCAGGAGCCTAAGCTTGGGGATGCCCTGGATGGCATCCCCTCTTTCGTCTTCATTCATCGGTAACTTTACTTGGAGCTATATTTTTATTTACCACATGATATGTGTTTTGCTTGGAGCGTCATTTTATTTTATTTAGTTTTGCTTGCTGTTTGAATAAAATACCAAATCTGAAATTCTTTAATGTTAGAGAGTCTTCACATAGTTGCATAATTATTCGACTACTCATTAGTCTTCACTTATATCTTTCGGAGTAGTTTATCATTTGCTCTAGTGCTTCACTTATATCTTTTTAGAGAACGGTGGTGGTTTTATTTTGAAGAAATAGATGAACTCTCGTGCTTCACTTATATTATTTTGAGAGTCTTTTAGAACAACATGGTAGTTTGCTTTGGTAATGAAACTAGTCCTAATATGATGGGCATCCAAGAAGGATATAATAAAAAATTTCATATAGAGTGCATTGAATACTAAGAGAAGTTTGATACTTGATAATTGTTTTGAGATATGGTGATGGTGATATTAGAGTCATGCTAGTTGAGTAGTTGTGAATTTGAGAAATGCTTGTGTTGAAGTTTGTGATTCCCGTAGCATATGCACGTATGGTGAACCGTTATGTTAAGAAGTCAGAGCATGATGTATTTATTGATTGTCCTCCTTATGAGTGGCGGTCGGGGACGAGCGATGGTCTTTTCCTACCAATCTTTCCCCCTAGGAGCATAGTACTTTGTTTCGATAACTAATAGATTTTTGCAATAAATATGTTAGTTCTTTATGACTAATGTTGAGTCCATGGATTATACACACTCTCACCCTTCCACCATTGCTAGCCTCTCTAATACCGCGCACCTTTCGCCAGTATCATACACCCACCATATACCATCCTCAAAACAGCCACCATACCTACCTATCATGGCATTTCCATAGCCATTCAGAGATATATTGCCATGCAACTTTCCACCATTCCGTTTACTATGACACGCTCCATCGTTCTCATATTGCTTTGCATGATCATGTAGTTGACATTGTATTTGTGGCAAAGCCATCATTCATAATCTATCATACATCTCACTCTTGAGTCATTGCACATCCCGGTACACCGCTGGAGGCATTCATATAGAGTCATACTTTGTTCTAGTATCGAGTTGAAATCATTGAGTTGTAAATAAATAGAAGTGTGATGATCATCATTAATAGAGCATTGTCCCAAAAAAAAGGCCAAAAAAAAGAGAGAAAGGCCAAATAAAAAAGAAAGGCCAAATAAAAAATAAAATAAAAATAAAAAAGGGGACAATGCTACTATCCTTTTTTCCACACTTATGCTTCAAAGTAGCACCATGATCTTCATGATAGAGAGTCTCTTATTTTGTCACCTTCATATACTAGTGGGAAATTTTCATTATAG
Organism: Triticum urartu; assembly: GCF_003073215.2. Taxonomy (NCBI): domain Eukaryota; kingdom Viridiplantae; phylum Streptophyta; class Magnoliopsida; order Poales; family Poaceae; genus Triticum; species Triticum urartu. The sequence goes on along the minus strand of NC_053024.1, from coordinate 54,991,410 downwards.
AACTTGGCTTCTATATTCCAACAATGGGCTTCCTCAAAATGCCCTAGGTCTTCGTGAGTAAGCAAGTTGGACGCACACCCACTTAGTTTCTTTTGTTGAGCTTTCATACATTTATAGCTCTAGTGCATTCATTGCATGGCAATCCCTACACACTCACATTGATATCTATTAATGGGCATCTCCATAGCACGTTGATACGCCTAGTTCATGTGAGACTATATTCTCCCTTTTTGTCTTCTCCACAACCACCATTCTATTCCACATATAGTGCTATGTCCATGGCTCATGCTCATGTATTGCGTGAAGATTGAAAAAGTTTGAGAACATCAAAAGTATGAAACAATTGCTTGGCTTGTCATCGGGGTTGTGCATGATTTAAATACTTTGTGTGGTGAAGATGGAGCATAGCCAGACTATATGATTTTGTAGGGATAGCTTTCTTTAGCCATGCTATTTTGAGAAGACATGATTGCTTAGTTAGTATGCTTGAAGTATTATTATTTTTATGTCAATATTAATCTTTTGTCTCGAATCTTATGGATCTGAACATTCTTGCCACAATAAAGAGAAATACATGATGAATATGTTAGGTAGCATTCCACATCAAAAATTCTATTTTTATCATTTACCTACTCAAGGACGAGCATGAATTAAGCTTGGGGATGCTGATACGTCTCCAACGTATCTATAATTTTTGATTGTTCCATGCTATTATATTATCTGTTTTGGATGTTTATGGGCTTTATTATACACTTTTATATTATTTTTGGGACTAACCTATTAACCCAGAGCCCAGTGCCAGTTTCTGTTTTTTCCTTGTTTTAGAGTATCGCAGAAAAGGAAAATCAAACGGAGTCCAATTGAGCTGAAACTTCATGAAACTTATTTTTGGAACGGAAGCAATCCAGAAGACTTGGGGTGTACGTAAGGGAAGCAATGAGGAAGGCACAAGCCAGGGGGCGCGCCCACACCCTGGGCACATCCTCCACCCTCTTGGGCCCCTCGTGGCTCCCCTGATGTATTTCTTCCGCCTATATATATCCATATACCCTAAAACTATTAGAGACGAGGATAGATCGGGAGTTCCACCGCCAGAAGCCTCCGTAGCCACCGAAAACCAATCTAGACTCGTTCCCGCACCCTGCCAGAGGGGTAATCCCTCTCCGGTGGACATCTTCATCATCCCGGCGCTCTCCATGATGAGGAGGGAGTAGTCCACCCTCGGGGCTGAGGGTATGTACCAGTAGCTGTGTGTTTGATCGCTCTCTCTCTCTCGGGTTCTTGAGGTGGTACGGTCTTGATGTATCACGAGCTTTGCTATTATAGTTGGATCTTATGATGTTTCTCGCCCTCTACTCTCTTGTAATGGATTGAGTTTTCCCTTTGAATTTACCTTATCGGATTGAGTCTTTAAGGATTTGAGAACACTTGATGTATGTCTTGCGTGGGATACCCGTGGTGACAATGGGGTATTCTATTGATCCACTTGATGTATATTTTGGTGAGCAACTTGCAGGTTCCGCCCATGAACTATTGCATAGGGGTTGGCACACGTTTTCGTCTTGACTCTCCGGTAGAATCTTTGGGGCACTCTTTGAAGTCTGGTCGTTCGTAGACATATTATTGTTTGAGTTAACTTCACCAAACAATACTTAAAATTCCAGGATCAATGATGCCGACCTCCTTGCAGAGTTGTGCCAGATTCCAAATGATGACCTACTCGTGCAATTGTGATAGGTAGCGATGACCTCCTCATACTCACCGGTAACAAGTCTGGTTTCACATTTGCTGGGCACTGTGCTTTTGGTGTATGATATGGATGGGAGAAAACACACAGTCTCCTTAATTGTCTGGTAATGTCAATTTGTTCTGTAAGATCTGAGTTTATTGTACTATAAATGGTGATAATATTGCGTCTAGTATGTTCACGACCTTTTACATTGTATGGATAATTGGATACACTGAGCTACCGTCTTCCCCTATATACCCCGCAGTCAAACTCATATGATAGAGTAGATATTTTCTACCTGTAGCATCATGGAGGTACTAACTACCTGATCTAGTCGTAGAACAGCATCTTGTTTGAATATGCCAAATATTTGCGCCTAATGATGTTCTGTAGTAGGGCGGCTGTTTTTTTTACTTTCTTTCTAGGTTTTTTACTTTCCGGCAGTGGTGGTGCTACACGGCTACTGCTCCTATGATGGCTACGCATTGGTAGGCTCGGCTGCCTCCCTTGGCTGTCGCTGTGATGGTGAAGCTCAGCTTAGGCTACAACCACTTCCGATGAGCTCCTTAGGTCCCCTTCTACCCCTCCTACTCGCTCCATGATTCTTTGTTGTGCCTTTGTTAGGTGTAATTGTTTAACTTTTGTCATAGTCGAGCATTCGATGATATATTGTATCTGTCATGAGGTATATGGTTCATGGATATGCCAACCTGCAGCTTTTTGTACTAGTGATAGTAGGATAATGCAAGTTTTGACAATCCATACATATTCCTGCATGTTAGTGTCTCTCCATGTAAGTACGAATTCTGGTGATGCCTTCATCTATGAAGATGCTCTGCCTTTCGCATTCATTCATTCTCTGATTGTCCTAGGAGCCTCATATTTATTTGAAAAACTATGCACATGTACATCATTCTAGAGAAGCATTCCCATACCAGCACATGTATTTGAAAAATCTATTCAAATCTCCTCACTTCATATGTTGCTATGAACACTAAGTTCAGAGTGTAGCATGTTGTTAAGAGATACTGCAACTCCAAAGTAGATAATTAAAACATATTAGTAAAATTACTATGCATCCCTAGTGATGCTTTCTTGTTATTTTAGTCCATGAGTGATGTGTTGGAGCATCACTGACTTGTATGTCTTTTTCAAGGTCTATACAAGTTCCATCTTTGTCTGGCAACATCTTCCTCATGTGTCATGTCAAGTATCTATTTCACTTTAGATGTTTTAAGTGAATGATGTATTACTTGCGAGTGTCGATGTACTAATGCAAACAGTGCTTGTGTACTTATGACTAATCTGTTTTCCCTCTCATTTATAGTAGTTCCTCGGCCAAAGAGATTTGAAGAAGCTCGAAGCCCCAGTCAGCGGCTCGCTTTATATGTTATTGAACTTGTAATGCAGAATTTGCTTCGAATTTTGATGTAATGCTGATCTTGCTAGGATTTGGGTGTATATTTACTTATTGTACCTGTTATTTAATGTTGGGTGTACTTGTTATTCAAATGCTGGGAATTTGAATTTGTGATAAATGTATTTAGTTGGATGTGAACATAATACTGAAAGAGTCCTTGGCCCAAACACTACTGGACCTTAAAAAGGCCACAGTCCAAACATAGTTGGGGTCTGTTTCAGCAATGCTAGTATATTAATTTCCGAAAATAAATAAAATGGACTGTAAAAGGGTCGAGTTCCAAAATTTAAAAGGACCACAAAAAGGCCAAGGCCTGAACAAGAATTGGACTGAAAAAAGGCTAAGGCCCGAATAATTGGACGTAAAAGGGTGCGGCCTAGAAAATAAATGGCTGAAATGTTGGGCTAGGCCCATGAAATAGACCAAAAATTGATAGAAAAAATAATAATAAATGGGCCGAATTAATGGGCTTGGCCCATATAGACACCTACTCGGACTGGGCTGAATCTTATCAGCGACCTTTTGAATAGGTCGCAATTTTGCCACGTCAGATTGCCACGTCGGATCCGACGTGGCCTAGGCAGACAGCCAGTGACCAAAACAAAAGGTCATGGGTTCAACGACCTTCTGTTTTGGTCGTAAACGTCTACGACCTTCTCACAGAGAAGGTCGTTAATTTCAGTTTACGACCGCCAGCTTTTGACCTTCTGTTTTTGGTCACAAAAAGGTCGCAAATGAAAAACAATGACCTTTCAGTGACCAATAGTCAAGGTCACAAGTTGACATATTTCTTGTAGTGTTGTGCTTCGACGTCCTCCAAGCCCGAGCCACCCACCTAAGGCATCTTGCCTTGCTTAGGCGCCTGCTTCTCCCAATATTCGGAGGCGGCCCTTCTCTTCCTAGGAGGAAAGGAGACCATGGCCCTCCCTTCACTTTTGTCTTCGGATGAGGGGTTTTTGATTCCTTCAGACACAATGTCCGATGCACCCTTGGAATAGGTGCCATCTTTGGTCCTCTCACTCTTTGCCTTGCCCTCCTTCACAGGAATCTAGTATGGTGCCAGGGCCAGCATCCTTATTAGAACAGGATTCACTAGGACCTCGGGCAGAGGGGCCGAACACATAATTAGTTCTGCCTTCTTTGTCCATCCCTGGAAGAAGATATCTTGCTCAGTACCATATTATGGTATGCATAATTACAAAGTGTTCGGGAGCCAAGTGCTTACCGGGGTATCCGGACGGTTGCAGTTAAGGCCAGCATCTTCGGTAGTGTCCGTCCAATGTTTCCGCTTCCCAAAAAATAAATTCCACATCACTTCGTGTGTGGTGTCGAAGAAGTGTTGGAGGGTTTGTGGTCCTTCTGGATTAAGCTCCCACATGCAGCGGGACCTGCGCTGGCATGGCAGGATTCGGCAAACTAACATCACTTGGATCACGTTGACAAGATCGATGTCTCTCTTGAGGAGGGTTCGGATGCAGCTCTGTAAAGTCTGCACTTCATCAACTGATCCCCAGTCCAGCCCCTTGTTGACCCATGATGCAAGCTGTAATAGTGGGCCAGGACGGAATGTGGGTGCAGCTACCCACTTGGTGTTGCAGGGCTCCGTAACATAAAACCACTCCCGTTGTCAGTGATTGGAAGTTTCGGTAAAATAACCTTTTGGCCAAGGAGTGCTGGTGAGTTGGCTGATCGTAGCACCGCCGCACTCCATGTATTCCTCGTCGACTATCTTCGGCTTCACACTGAAGGTCTTGAGCCATAAGCCGAAGTGTGGGGGGATTTGGAGGAAGGCCTCACATGTAATGATAAATGCCGAGACATGGAGGATAGAGTCCGAGGCTAGGTCATGAAAATCTAGTCCGTAATAAAATATTAGCCCCCGGACGAAGGGGTGAAGAGTGAACCCTAACCCCTGGAGGAAGTGGGAGATGAATACGACCCTCTCGCCAGATCTGGGGGTTGGAATAACCTGTCCTTGAGCAGGAAGCCTGTGGTGGACCTCCGCAGTCAAATACCTGGCCGCCCGAAGCTTTGCGATGTCCTCCTCCGTAACAGAGGAAGCCACCCATCGGCCTTGGGAGCTGGGTCCAGACATGATGGGGAGGCTTGAAACGATGAAGTCAAACCTTGGGTGCTAGAACTCGAGGTTGGGAAGGTTGAGGAGAGGTTTGGCATAAAGGACGACCCTTGGTTCCTTTATAAAGGTAGCGGGTATTGAACACCTCCTCCTAAGCCTAAGAACCTGCCTATTCCTAAAGAATCTTTCCTGCAGGACGGTTGGGTTACCAACGTTCATATTGATGAAAATCCCGCAATTAGGGGACACGATCTCTACTTCGACAAGACGTGTCAATGACAACCACGCCCTGAAACATGGAACGGCGGGCTGGGAAACGGTTCGAAGTAATGACCGAGAAGCGTGACTTCACATTACTAAAAGTTGTCAGTAGATTGGATTCGTAGAATACTATACTGTCTATGGCTGTGTGTTACAGGTCCGGACACGATCAATTTGTCCGAAGACTATTTTGGAGTTCGGAAGGAGGAACCTGCCTTGCAATGCCGAAGACAGCACTATGCGCCGGATACCTTGTCATTGAAGCCAGGTTCACGGGCTACTGAGGGAGTCCTGGACTAAGGGGTCCTCGGGTGTCCGGCCTGTTAGCCATGGGCCGGACTTATGGGCTATGAAGATACGAAGACCGGAGACTGCACCCGTGTTCGGATAGGACTCTCCTTGGCGTGGAAGGCAAGCTTGGCGACCGGATATGTAGATTACTTTCCTTGTAACCAACTTTATGTAACCCTAGATCCTCCCGGTGTCTATATAAACCGGAGGACTTAGTCCGGATAGGGGACTCATTATCATAGTCATACAAGCTAGAACTCTAGGGTTTTAGCCATTACGATCTCGAGGTAGATCAACTCTTGTAATACTCATATTCATCAATATCAATCAAGTAGGACGTAGGGTATTACCTCCATAGAGAGGGCCCGAACCTGGATAAACATCGTGACCCTTGTCTCCTATTACCATCGACCTTGGACGCACAGTTCGGGACCCCCTACCCGAGATCCGCCGGTTTTGACACCGACAGCGCCGATTAGGCCGTAGCTTCATCCGAGGAAACAGTGATGATGATGCTCTTCTGGTGGTGCAGGTGAAGACGGCAGTGTGGGAATGTAGGTGGTGCGAAAGACGAGGGGAACGTCGGGGAGGCTCCTTGGAGGTGGAGGACGGGGTGGCTAAACCGGCAGGACGACCAGATCGACAACGGATCCTCATCTGGTATGGTGGATGAGGCACGTCGAGGTGTTGCTATGGACGATGTCGTCGGGGAAGAGGCTCCGGCTGGGTGGCGGATGGAAAAGGTGTGGCGCTGTTGGAAATATGCCCTAGAGGCAATAATAAATTAGTTATCATTATATTTCCTTGTTCATGATAATCGTTTATTATCCATGCTATAATTGTATTGATAGGAAACTCAGATACATGTGTGGATACATAGACAACACCATGTCCCTAGTAAGCCTCTAGTTGACTAGCTCGTTGATCAATAGATGGTTATGGTTTCCTGACCATGGACATTGGATGTCATTGATAACGGGATCACATCATTAGGAGAATGATGTGATGGACAAGACCCAATCCTAAGCCTAGCACAAAGATTGTGTAGTTCGTATGCTAAAGCTTTTCTAATGTCAAGTATCATTTCCTTAGACCATGAGATTGTGCAACTCCCGGATACCGTAGGAATGCTTTGGGTGTACCAAACGTCACAACGTAACTGGGTGGCTATAAAGGTACACTACAGGTATCTCCGAAAGTGTCTGTTGGGTTGGCACGAATCGAGACTGGGATTTGTCACTCCGTGTGACGGAGAGGTATCTCTGGGCCCACTCGGTAGGACATCATCATAATGTGCACAATGTGATCAAGGAGTTGATCACGGGATGATGTGTTACGGAACGAGTAAAAGAGACTTGCCGGTAACGAGATTGAACAAGGTATCGGGATACCGACGATCGAATCTCGGGCAAGTATCGTACCGCTAGACAAAGGGAATTGTATACGGGATTGATTAAGTCCTTGACATCGTGGTTCATCCGATGAGATCATCATGGAACATGTGGGAGCCAACATGGGTATCCAGATCCCGCTGTTGGTTATTGACCGGAGAGTCATCTCAGTCATGTCTGCATGTCTCCCGAACCCGTAGGGTCTACACACTTAAGGTTCGGTGACGCTAGGGTTATAGAGATATTAGTATGCGTTAACCCGAAAGTTGTTCGGAGTCCCGGATGAGATCCCGGACGTCACGAGGAGTTCCGGAATGGTCCGGATGTAAAGAATTATATATAGGAAGTGCTATTTCGGCTATCAGGACAAGTTTCGGGGTCACCGGTATTGTACCGGGACCACCGGAAGAGTCCCCGGGGCCCACCGGGTGGGGCCACCTGCCCCGGGGGGCCACATGGGCTGTAGGGGGTGCGCCTTGGCCTACATGGGCCAAGGGCACCAGCCCCTAGAGGCCCATGCGCCAAAGGGACAAGAGGAGGGGAGAGTCCTAAAGGGGGAAGGCACCTCCGAGGTGCCTTGGGGAGGATGGACTCCTCCCCCCCTTGGCCGCACCCTTACTTGGAGGAAGGGGCAAGGCTGCGCCCTCCCCCTCTCCCTTGGCCCTATATATAGTGGGGGGAAGGGAGGGCAACCATACCTAAGCCCTGGCGCCTCCCTCTCCCTCCCGTGACACATCTCCCTCCTCCCGCAGCGCTTAGCGAAGCCCTGTTGGAATCCCGCTACTTCCACCACCACACCGTCGTGTTGTTGGATCTCCATCAACCTCTCCTCCCCCCTTGCTGGATCAAGAAGGAGGAGACGTCGCTGCTCCGTACGTGTGTTGAACGCGGAGGTGCCGTCCGTTCGGCGCTAGGATCATCGGTGATTTGGATCACGACGAGTACGACTCCATCAACCCCGTTCTCTTGAACGCTTCCGCGCGCGATCTACAAGGGTATGTAGATCCACTCCTCCCTCGTTGCTAGATGACTCCATAGATAGATCTTGGTGACACGTAGGAAAATTTTGAATTTCTGCTACGTTCCCCAACAGTGGCATCATGAGCTAGGTCTATGCGTAGTTTCTATGCACGAGTAAAACACAAAGTAGTTGTGGGCGTTGATTTTGTTCAATATGCTTGCCGTTACTAGTCTTATATTGATTCGGTGGCATTGTGGGATGAAGCGGCCCGGACCGACCTTACACGTACTCTTACGTGAGACAGGTTCCACCGACTGACATGCACTAGTTGCATAAGGTGGCTAGCGGGTGTCTGTCTCTCCCACTTTAGTCGGATCGGATTCGATGAAAAGGGTCCTTATGAAGGGTAAATAGCAATTGGCATATCACGTTGTGGTTTTGTGTAGGTAAGAAACGTTCTTGCTAGAAACCCAAAGCAGCCACGTAAAACATGCAAACAACAATTAGAGGACGTCTAACTTGTTTTTGCAGGGTATGCTATGTAATATGATATTGGCCATATCATGTCACTATTTGATTGCATGTGATGTTTATCATGTTTATACATCTTGTTTACTTAGAACGACGGTAGTAGATAAGATGATCCCTCATTAAAATTTCAAGAAGTGTTCTCCCCTAACTGTGCACCGTTGCTAAAGTTCGTCGTTTCGAAGCACCATGTGATGATCAGGTGTGATAGATCCTTACGTTCACATACAACGGGTGTAAGACAGTTTTACACATGCAAAACACTTAGGGTTAACTTGACAAGCCTAGCATGTACAGACATGGCCTCGGAACACAAGAGACCGAAAGGTCGAGCATGAGTCGTATGGTAGATACGATCAACATGAAGATGTTCACCGATGATGACTAGTCCGTCTCACATGATGATCGGACACGGCCTAGTTGACTCGGATCATGTAATCACTTAGATGACTAGAGGGATGTCTATCTGAGTGGGAGTTCATAAGATGAACTTAATTATCCTGAACATAGTCAAAAGGTCTTCGCAAATTATGTCGTGGCTCACGTTTCTGTTCTACTATTTAGATATGTTCCTAGAGAAAATTTAGTTGAAAGTTGATAGTAGCAATTATGCGGACTGGGTCCGTAAACTGAGGATTGTCCTCATTGCTTCATAGAAGGCTTATGTCCTTAATGCACCGCTCAGAGTGCTGAACCTCGAACGTCGTCTGTGGATGTTGCGAACATCTGACATACACATTTTGATAACTACGTGATAGTTCAGTTAACCGGTTTAGAGTTGAGGCACCAAAAACGTTTTTGAAACGTCGTGAAACATATGAGATGTTTCGAAGGCTGAAATTGGGATTTCAGGCTCGTGCCCACATCAAGAGGTATAAGACCTCCGACGATTTTCTTAGCCTGCAAACTAAGGGAGAAAAGCTCAATTGTTGAACTTGTGCTCGGATTGTCTGAGTAAAACAATCGCTTGAATCGAGTGGGAGTTGATCTTCCAGATGAAATAGTGATGGTTCTCCGAAGTCATTACCACCAAGCTGCTAGAGCTTCATGATGAACTATAATATATCAGGGACATATATGATGATCCTTGAGATATTCGCGATGTTTGACACCACAAAAGTAGAAATCAAGAACGAGCATCAATTGTTGATGGTTAGTGAAACCGCTAGTTTCAAGAAGGGCAAGGGCAAGAAGGGATACTTCATGAAACGGCAAATCAACTGCTGCTCTAGTGAAGAAACCCAAGGTTGAACCCAAACCCGAGACTAAGTGCTTCTGTAATAAGGGGAACAGCCACTGGAGCAGAATTACCCTAGATACTTGGTAGATGAGAAGGCTAGCAAGGTCGATAGAAGTATATTGGATATACATTGTGTTAATGTGTACTTTAATAGTACTCCTAGTAGCACCAGGGTATTAGATACTGGTTTGGTTGCTAAGTGTTAGTAACTCGACATAAAAGCTACGGAAGAAACGGAGACTAGCTAAAGGTGAGCTGACGATATGTGTTGGAAGTGTTTCCAATGTTGATATGATCAAGCATCGCACGCTGCCTCTACCATCGAGATTGGTGTTTGCGTTGAGCATAGACATGATTGGATTATGTCTATCACAATACGGTTATTCATTTAAGGAGAATAATGGCTACTCTGTTTATTTTAATAATACCTTCAATGGTCTTGCACCTAAAATGAATGGTTCATTGAATCTCGATCATAGTGATACACATGTTCATGCCAAAAGATATAAGATAGTAATGATAGTACCACCTACTTGTGGCACTGCCACTTAAGTCATATCGGTATAAAACGTATGAAGAAGCTCCATGTTGATGGATCTTTGGACTCACTCATTTTTGAAAAGTTTGAGACATGCGAACCATGTTTGTTGGTAGATATGCATGAAGAAACTGCATGCAAATGGACCGTTTTGGACTCACTTTATTTTGAATCACTTGAGACATGCAAATCATACCACATGGGCAAGATGACTGAAAGGCCTGGTTTTCAGTAAGATGGAACAAGAGAGCAACTTGTTGGAAGTAATACATTTTGATGTGTGCAGTCCAATGAGTGCTGAGGCATGTAGTGGATATCGTTATGTTCTTACTTCACAGATGATCTGAGTAGATGTTGAGTATATTTACTTGATGAATCACGAGCCTAAATTATTGAAAGGTTCAAGTAATTTCAGGGTGAAGTTGAAAGATCTCGTGACAAGAGGATAAAATATCTATGATATGATCATAGAGATGAATATCTGAATTACGAGTTTGGCACAGAATTAAGACATTGTGGAAATTGTTTCACAACTAATACAGCCTGGAACACCATAGTGTGATGGTGTGTCCGAACATCATAACTGCACCCTATTGGATATGATGCATACCATGATGTCTCTTATCGAATTACCACAATAGTTTATGGGTTAGGCATTAAAGACAACCACATTCACTTTAAAAGGGGCACCACGTAATTCCGATGAGATGACACCGTATGAACTATGGTTTAGAGAAACCTAAGCTGTCATTTCTTAAAAGTTTGGGGCTGCGACGCTTATGTGAAAAAGTTTCAGGCTGATAAGCTCGAAGCCAAAGCGGATAAATGCATCTTCATAGGACACCCAAGACAGTTGCGTATACCTCCTGTCTCGGATTCGAAAGCAATAAGGGTTTGTTTCTAGAATCGGGTCCTTTCTCGAGGAAAAGTTTCTTTCGAAAGAATTGAGTGGGAGGATGGTGGAGACTTGATGAGGTTATTGAACCGTCTCTTCAACTAGTGTGTGGCAGGGCACAGGAAGTTGTTCCTGTGGCACCTACACCAATTGAAGTGGAAGCTTATGATAGTGATCATGAAACTTCAGATCAAGTCACTAACAAACCTCGTGGGATGACAAGGATGCGTACTACTTCAGAGTGGTACGTAATCCTGTCTTGGAAGTCATGTTGCTAGACAACAATGAACCTACGAGCTATGGAGAAGCGATGGTGGGCCCGGATTCCGATAAATGGCTCGAGGCCATAAAATCCGAGAGAGGATCCATGTATGAAAACAAAGTGTAGACTTTGGCGGAACAGCTCGATGGTCGTAAGGCTGTTGAGTATAGATGGATTTTAAAAGGAAGACAGACAATGATGGTAAGTATCACCATTAAGAAAGCTCGACTTGTCGTTAAGATGTTTTCCAACAAGTTCAAGGAGTTGACTACGGTGAGACTTTCTCACTCGTAGCGATGCTAAGAGTCTGTTGGAATTATATTAGTGATTACTGCATTATTTATGAAATCTTGCAGATAGGATGTCAAAACATTGTTTCCTCGATATTTTTCTTGAGGAAAGGTTGTATGTAATACAACCGGAAGGTTTTGTCAATCCTGAAAGATGCTAATAAGTATGCAAAGCTCCAGCAATCCTTCTGAGGACTGGAGTAAGCATCTCGGAGTTGGAATGTATGCTTTGATGAGATGATCAAAGATTTTGGGTGTATACAAAGTTTATGAGAAACTTGTATTTCCAAAGAAGTGAGTGGGAGCACTATAGAATTTCTGATGAGTATATGTTATGGATCAGAAATGATGTAGAATTTCTGGAAAGCATATAGGGTTATTTGGAAAGTGTTTTTCAATGGAAAGCCTGGATTAAGCTACTTGAACATTGAGCATCAAGATCTATAAGGATAGATCAAAACGTTTAATGGTACTTTCAAATGAGCACATACCTTGATATGATCTTGAAGGTGTTCAAGATGGATCAGTCAAAGAAGGAGTTCTTGCCTGAGTTGTAAGGTATGAAGTTAAGACTTAAAGCTCGACCACGGCAGAATAGAGAGAAAGGACGAAGGTCGTCCCCTATGCTTAAGACGTAGGCTCTACAGTATGCTATGCTGTGTACCGCACCTGAAGTGTGCCTTGCCATGAGTCAGTCAAGGGGTACAAGAGTGATCCAAGAATGGATCACAGGACAGCGGTCAAAGTTATCCTTAGTAACTAGTGGACTAAGGAATTTTCTCGATTATGGAGGTGGTAAAAGAGTTCGTCGTAAAGGGTTACGTCGATGCAAGCTTAACACCTATCCGGATAGCTCTGAGTAGAGATACCGGATACGTATAATGGAGCAACAATTTATAATAGCTCCAAGTAGAACAGTTATTTGAAATGGCTCCAAATAGAGCGTGGTAGCTACATCTAGGAGATGACATAGAGATTTGTAATGCACACACGGATCTGAAAGGTTCAGACCCGTTGACTAAAACCTCTCTCACAAGCAACATGATCAAACCCAGAACTCATTGAGTGTTAATCACATAGTGATGTGAACTAGATTATTGACTCTAGTAAACTCTTTGGATGTTGGTTACATGGCGATGTGACCTGTGAGTGTTAATAACATGGCGATGTGAACTAGATTATTGACTCTAGTGCAAGTGGGAGACTGTTGGAAATATGCCCTAGAGGCAATAATAAATTAGTTATTATTATATTTCCTTGTTCATGATAATCGTTTATTATCCATGCTATAATTGTATTGATAGGAAACTCAGATACATGTGTGGATACATAGACACAGATGGAGGAGGGTGTGGCTCTTGCGGGTTTTCCCGGCCTCTGTGTACGAATGGGAGGACGAATGGAATGGGAGTGGGGAACCATGGCTTAGGGATGCGCTTGGCCGAAATGTGGGGTAAGTTACGAAAGAACCCCCACCGATTTGAGGCGTTTCTTTTGGTTCAGGGGTATCACGGGCATTTTGCGTGTCGGGATTTCACAGGAGGTGGGAGTTTTTGCGCGCGTCGTAATTTTGGAATAGGAAGGCGCGGGTTGATATGGAGGGTGTTGTCGGAGCACAACGAGACAAAGATATATCTTAAATATTTCGGGCTAACAAGGCACGGGTTGAAATTTCCGGGCAAGCCTAACGTGTGCTGTACCAAATCAATTCGCACTACAAATGTCATTCAAAACTTTGAATTCATGTTATGTTCAATTAAAATATTTCGCTACGTGTATAATGCATGCAACCTACTACTCAAATGAACGTTTTAGTGCATTCCAAACGTATATACTACAGCTTCAATATGAACTAAATTTGAATTCGTTTCTCTATTTGAATAAGATCTACAGTAATGATTGTTGTGAAGTCAAAGCATTTGAATTCGTTTCTCTGTTTTAATAAGATCTACAATCATCATTATTGTCAAGTTAAACCATCGTTTGTGTATTATCTTCACAGCACACCACATGATTAGTCTCGAGTTACATATGAACTATGTGTACTATATGAACTCGAACTCAATTTTTTCGAATCCACTTTATGTTGATTTCAAATCATAGTACATTTCAAACTCTAGCTAGATCTTCATAATCTAAACCATGTCTCATATGTTTAATGTGTTTATCACATTATGTATGGTGCCCTGCCCCCTACGCCTACAAGTATTTAGATGTGAGGTGCAAACACCACACATTACCACAAATTCAAATAAAATGTGAGAATGTTCGATATATAGTATTGTTTAGATTGTTCGATATTTAGTTGTAAGCTGCAAACGCCACACATTATCACAAATTCAAATAAAATGTGAGATTGTTCGATGTATAGTATGGTTTAGATTGTTCGATATTTAGCTGTGAGTTGCAAATGCCATGCATAATCACATTATGGTATAACATGTGCAAAACCACAACACGCGTATCACCGCTATATTCATGCATGCATTTGTTTAAAACACTATGATCTCCTATTCAAATATATGAATCCACTTTCATATCAAATTATGATCTTTGTTAGTCTCTTACACCCACACAATCCTCTAACCTTTGTAGCTACCACTAACTTTCTCTCATGCATGCACACGCCCACCTCGCCCCCCCCTCCCTCAACATTCCATCCATCACGCACATTCATTTTTTAGGTTGTTCTCCCACAGTCTCCACAACTCCTTTCTGACACACACTGATCGATAAACCTCTCCAGCGATGTCTGCCAACAACATACACACGCACCTTCAATCTCCTCCTTTATGTGTACTTGCCTCGTGTCTCTCATACAGTCCCACACACGTGTAAACTCTCGCCCCTATTTTCGTCGATCTCACAACCGCACACTCCTCCCCCTATCTAGCTAGTAGCTGGACCTCTCACACCACCTCCTAGCTACATTCTCTCTGTCTATCCGTCTCGCCGGGCCTTATTTGCCTCTAACAAATGGACGTACACCGACCGATCTCCCGCTATACATATAGCTAGCTAGGTCCTTATAACTCATTATTCCCCACGCGTCGATCGATCTACCTCATTAGTTATGTCTCTCCCTTCCTCCGACAAACAACAATTGATCTACCGATCTAGTTAGGTTTTCTTACCAAACACATGGTTCCCCTTCATCATCCATGGATGCGTCCCGACAGATCTATCACGCACAGGCACACACAGAAACACATCCCCACTCTTATTGATAATATTGCAGTTCCACCCTCAGTTTGTCTAGTAGGCCTCTCCCACCATCTTCGAGAAGCAACTCCATCACCCATCCAGCACTCTACCCCTCTCCTTTCCTCTCTCTTTTTGTCCCATCCTATTTCCCGTCCTTCAGTTATGTAAGGATGTCGTCTGATCTCCCTCAAGACATAGTTGGGTCTCTCCTTCTCAACACATACACCAGTCATTCTACTTCTATAGTTAGGCCTCTTCCTACCCCTCCCCCACCCCCTCCCCCACACACACCGATACATCGAGTGCTCTAGTCATGTCTCCCTGCCGCACACAAACTTGACATGTGCCCTCTGATGTTCCGGTAGGTCAGTTGCCTTATATCTTTGACTTGCACACACACACACAATTTCGATGGCTCTCTTCATCGATCTCGCACCCACCCACTTGATCCTCTCTTCCACTCTATCGATATCTATGACCCCTCCCTCTCTTCTCGTGGATCGCCCGGCCCTCTATGTATGATATGGATAGGCCTTCATTTCACACACATTGCATGCAAAATTTTGTTTGAGATGTCATCGACACATATTCCCACAAATACATTCACGAAATCAACCCCCCCCCCAAACAAAAATCACTCACGAACGCACAAGCCATTTGTCTAGGTTTGTATCTCTCACACACACCCACGTAGGTGGGGGATGTGCACGAAGAGAAGAGGTGCACGCACGGCGCACGTACTCCCGTCTCTTTCCCAACAACACCCACGCGGGTACACGGTGGAGCTCATTTCTGTACGAAAAGGCAGCCCACGTGGTAATTTGACATGTGTACTAGTTGTCCACTAGATGGAGGGAGGATCATCTACCATGGGTGAACAAACAAATTGTGACTTGACGCGTTATGTTAAAAAAGAGGCAAACCATGTGGGGCCTACCTTAGAGGCAAGGCTCTATACACTTGAGTACTTTTGATGTGTCCGTCAACTCACAGAATGAGGAGAAGCTTGCTTAGTGCACCATCTCCCCCGCCCACGGGCACGGTGGCTCGCAGGATGAGGTGAAGCTTGCTTACTAGTAGTAGTACTGTACGCCTTACGCCCGCTCCCTCGCCCACGCGCATGGTGGCTCACAGAACGAGGAGAAAAATTTACTACTCCCTCCGTTTACTTCTCGTCCCTACTACATTGGTTAGAGAGATTATGATATTGTTTGGAATATATATGTCCTTTAGTAGATTTCAATATGAACTACTAGTACATACTCCAAACACTGATGTATATAGACGTATTTTAGAGTGTAGATTCACTCATTTTGCTTCGTATGTAGTCCATATTGAGGCCCTGTTTGGTTCATAAGTCCTAGGACTTTTTCTAGTCCCAACTAAAAAGTCCCTCCCTGTTTGTTTTCAGGGACTAAAAAGTCCCTAGTCCCTCCCTAGAGGTTATTGAATGACCATGTTACCCCCAGTATATAGAAAAATAACAACCAAACAACACCATGGGGCGGCGGGGCAATAGGTGCAGGGAGGGGCATTGTTGGAAAAGTCCCAAAAAAGACACTCCTTGAGAGTCTTCTTCATTAAGTCCCAAAAAGCAAGTTTTAGTCCCTAGTAGTCCCTCCTGTTTGGTTAAAAAGTCCCTAAGCTAAAAAGTCCCTGGAAACAAACACCCCTGCATAAAGTTGAGACACTTATTTTGGAACGGAGGGAGTACGTATTTGCTATGATCTGTCAATCATTGAGATGCAATAGCATGCTTGTTAGTCTCCTTTGTATTTGATGAAATGTTGCAACGGGCAACCTTGGACGCAAGATACATGTAACAGAAGCTGGAAGCTTCATAGCATTGTACTATCTCGCTGATAAATTATAGTACGTACTATACTAGTACTTCCTCCGTTCCTAAATATAAGTCTTTGTAGAGATTTCACCATGAACCACATAAGGATGTATATAGATGCATTTTAAGTGTAGATTCATTCATTTTGTTCCGTATGTAGTCCACCTAGTGGAATCTCTACAAAGACTTATATATTTAGGAACTGAGGGAGTACTATGTAAAGAGTTAGGTGTCGCACGGTGTCCAGAAAATATGGTGATAGTGTGAGGTGGGCCATGTAATCACTGAGCCTGCGTGTTTCCACTGGTCTTGCACTCCTCCGCCGTAAGAATGGAGAAAATTGTAATCTAGTAGTACCTCCTTTTGCAGAAAGTGTGGGACATCCAGCAGTCCTACCACCTCAGTAATAATGACCAATGAGCCGTCAAATCATATAGACCCAGCAGTAAGTTGGATGGACAAAGCAACCATCACTCTTGAATCCGCTTCTCCTTTCAACGCAGGCGCCAGTGAGAGGTCGTGTCCGCTCTGCCCGGGCATGAATGTGGCACCGATTCTATGGAGCGGCGCTGACCGTTTCGGGCGGGAAGCGCGTGTGGGCGATGGAGGGGCTTTGGGTGGGCTAGGCTGGTCAGGAGCGGGCGTGGCAGCTGTCCGCCTGTCTCTCTATCGAACGCCCGGAAACGAGAGGATGCACCGACTCTCATGGCTAAAATCGTACACTACACACCATCTCTCTATAGGAGTAGGTCGATCAGTCACTCTCTCTAACACACACATGTTGTTAAACACACACACACACACGCGCGCGCGCGCGCGCGCACGCACACACAAGTTCATAGAATAGGAAAATTGTGCAAGTCCGAAGCCACGGGAAGTGAGATACAAATGGAGTACGTACAAGAAGCGAAGAGGTGACGAATATTCCATCAAACCTGGACTGAGGAGTAGTACTCCCTCCGTCTAGGTGTTAAGTCATCTTACGGAAATCAGATATTCCGAAAATGTTTAGGCGCCGTCCATTAACTTCGCATCTCAATCCCCTCCTGGCCTCGTTGCTAGCGAGCGTTGTTACTTAGGGAACGTTTGGATCCTTAGCAAGAACATCTTATAGCATAGCTGGGCAAGGTTAGGCGTTTGGAACTATTAAAATATGTTAGCTTTTGTGGACCAGCTAGCTTGGGTGGGCTAGAAAAACCTTGCTAGCTCAGGAGAGCCAGATCGGCTCGCTTCCGACGGCAAACTTCGCGTAGTTCTAACATAGACTAGTAACATATGCATGTTAGTAGTCCAAGTTACTCACCACTATGACCAGCCTAAGCAATGTAACCAACGCTCCTTACTCTACCTTGTTTTCTCCCCCAGAAACCCAATGCATGGAGCGCAACCTCGCTTTGATCAGTCAAGAAATCAATTTTGGCTTGCATGCGAGTTAATACGTGGCTCTGCATGTTAGCTAAAATGGCATCTCTTAGTTGTTTAGATTAATTGTTGGGTTTAGAGATAGAAATCAGGGCTTTGATTGGAGGAATGACCGGTCAAGTTTCTCCTTGTCCTCCAATCTGCTTGCACCTTGGTCCCGCTACACCTTCTAACGTAACTTATTACACCTAGAAGGAGGGAGTCATACGAGATACGGTGGAACACTGACTTAGGTCGAATACAAGTGCCCAAAATTGTGTGCATGTTATAATAAGGATTCACTTAAAATAGTATGTGAGCGAACAGAGGGATCAATTGGACAGTGTTCCCGAGCAGTAGCGAGATGTGTGAGGTAAGATACACCGCTGACGCTTTTAATTTTTCTTATTAATTTGTTAGTTTCACACTCTGACTGATGGGACCCAACGTACTACGTGGAGAGAGGTAAGGTGACTAAGGCTGCATTATTTCTGCACCACTATGGATAGTCTTAACACCAAAGCCGCATGACACGATTATGATTTAAATCCCAATGACTCCCACACAAAAAACACGATATGCTTGTCACACGAATGCATGAATGTATAAAAGGTTATTTTCCTCTCGTTGAACATAACGGGAGGGTTGTGTAGTTGGTTAGCCTGTTCGCTGATCAAACTTTAGGTCTCGGGTTCGATAACTACACTTCAGCATAATTCGTGCCAGGAGGATTCTTTGACTGCTCAAAATGGATGGATACGGAGCTATACGATCAGCTACAGCCTCGGCGCTTGTTTTCTAGGGTTTGCACTCTTCGCTCTCTCTCGAGTATATATATGCACGCTAGAGCCTTAGTGCTTGTAGTTGCTCTCTTCACACTCTCTCACCCTCTCCAGATCTAAACAAGACTTCGTTGGCATCTCTCTCCCCTCACTACTGGTCTGCTTGTAGTTGCTCTCTTCACACTCTCTCACCCTCTCCATATCTAAATAAGACTTCGTAGGCTCTCTCTCTCTCCCCTCACTACTGGTCAAAGAGTCGGCAGGATCCGTCCGCGGGGAAGGGAAGGAGGCTTAACGCTGTCGTCGTCGGCGAGGGAGGGAATCCACTACCGGCGTAGCTGTTCACTTTCACCCAGCGGCGGCGCGGGAGGGCCTCCGACCCCTTCTTCTTCGCCGTCGTACATAGTGTGGGCCGAATGGCCTCCAGTCGCCCACCGAACCACACCCCAAGAACCTTAAGGTATAATTTACTTATTCCACATGCATTGCTCTAGCTGCATGTGGGCTTTTTCCGCTTCTGCACTTGAATCTAGGTGTTGGATCAAACAGGAAAGTAGTGGCGAAAGTTGTATACCATGAATCTAGGACATGGTTCGAAGAGGAAAGGAATGGGGAAAAGTAGTGGGAAAAATTGTATAGCATGAATCTAGGACATGGTTCAAAAAGGAAAGGAAGGGGGAAAGTTGTATCGCATGAATCTAAGACGTGGTTTAAAGAGGAAAGGAATGGGGGAAAGTAGTGGGGAAAGTTGTATAGCATAAATCTAGGACGTGGTTCAAAGAGGAAAGGAAGGGGGAAAGTACTAGTACAGATTGGCTATCCAGCACCTACGTTGGTCGAAAAGGGAAAACAATGACAAACGCAGTACGCACATCTGTAACGAATTGATCTTTTGTTTTGTTTTTGGGGACAAGGCTGTAGAGTTTGAGCAGGACTAGATTTGCTGCACTCACATAGGGAAAGGTGTCTAAAGATAACATAACTGGGACCAACACAGATATGCTATTTGGTTGTTTGTTCTTGGTTGCAACAGACTGTGCATCACCCCAGTACATCGGTAGATGCACATGGTGCTGGTGCGTCCACTGTCCCGTGCAACTCTTTAGCTGCTGTTAATCTAAGGCCCTGTTTGGTTAAAAACTCCCAAGCCCCTACCTGCTTGGTTCCAGGGACTAAACATGGAGTAGAGGTTATTAAATGACATGCTAAAAGACCATGTTACCCCTAGTAATGAACTAATAGAGACAACGTGTGATGCGTGGCAGGGTCTTCTTTCTTTAGTCCCAAATGCCCACTTTTAATCCCTAAAAGTCCCTCCTGTTTGGTTTAGATGGGACTGACACGGAGTTTTTTTAGTCCCTCCACCAAAATGTCCCTGTAAACAAACACCCTCTAATAATGGCGCTGGAAAATTGATGCAATGCTACAGTTCAAAGAAAATTACATGTTTAACAAATTTTATTATTAATATAATCTCTCTGTTAATATTAACCAATGCCGCCGTTTGAGAAATGCTACTATCTTGCTTTCTTTCCCATTTAGATAAGGTAGATGCTTCTTTTTGTTGGCTTCTGTGTCATCCGCCGTTATTGGCCAATAGTTGTTTCCTTTGCACCTCTGAGTGAACAGGGTCATCTACTTCACCTCATTGGCATTGTGACCTTTTGTTGCACTACACAAAACACTTTTGTTTTAAGAGTGTTTTGTGCAGTTCAACCAAAATGCCACACCAACAACGTAGCTTGATTGCTTGATCTTAGTGGAACTGCACAAGAGGAGATCATACTTCCTATCCGTGTTGGCAAATTTGGTTCAGATCTTCTTCTTGTGAGTTGTTTGAATTCTGTGTCATGAGAGGTCAGTACTAGCCTTCTTTCACATGATTCTGCAGTGTGCTTTCATATGTAGTGCTACTTGTACGATAATGTCACTACAAGAAATATGTCAACTTGTGACCACCACTATTGGTCACTGAATGGTCACAAATTTCCATTTGTGACCTTTTTGTGACCAAAAACATAAGGTCAATAGCTGGCCGTCATAAACTGACATTAGCGACCTTTCTTCTGGAATGGTCATAAACGTTTACGACCAAAATATGTCTATTGTGGCGTTTTGGTCACTAGCAACCTCCCCAGGCCATGTAGGCATCCAGCGTGGCAATCTGATGTGGCACAAGATTCAGCCCGGTCTGATTAGGTGTTTTACATGGGCCGAGCCCAATAATTCAACCTATTTGTGTTTTTTTCTATCAATTTTTGGTCAGATTCATGGGCCAAGCCCTACAATTCAGCCTTTTTATTTTCTGGGCTTAGGCCATTTTGCATTCCGTTTCATTCAGCCTTTTGTTTTTGTTTTTCATAAATGCACAATATTCCAGTCCACTATTGTTTGGGCCATAGCCTTTTTAGAGCACAAATATTATTCGATCCAATAGACGAACATTCAGCCTTTTTCATTCACAGATTTCAATTTTACACATTTCAACAGCAAACAATCAATAATTCTCACAATTAAATGATCAAATCCAAAAATCACTCTATGAAACTCAGAACAGCACATCTGCATGATCCATCAAGTGTACATACAATCAGAAACAAATACAGAGGCACCAAAACTATTGTGCACATCTCCAAGCTTCTTCTGATCTTCGGTCACAGCAGCAGCCACCTCGGTCGCTTGCCTCGCGCTGGCAAAACTTGACATGAAAATATATTATGAACAGACCATTCAAGAAAATGACATTTATTTAGAATGATAACACAAATTGAGCTAGCTAGTACCATGCTTCTTGTTCTCCAACTAGTTAAAATGAGATACCCACTCATACAAGAAAACAGATACACAGTGCAAGAGATACCAAAACAGATACACAAGTTGAGATGTAGCAGGCAGATTCATCAAGTATATATCATGATGTGTATTCATCATATAGCTGTACCATTGCAAACCAAGAGATACCAAAACAATGGAAGAGCAACAATTAATAACGTACTAGATTAGTCGGTAGGCTAATTTAATTGAGTGCGGCAACTTGGTTGATGTTCAAGTTGCTGTTGTTGTTTTAGCAGCAGTGGCATACTCAAAATCTAGCAAGTACTAGTACTCTGATGTGCTAGTGCTAGTATTAAAAAACGATGAATTTGACTAGAGCAAGGAAATGAAAAAAAAGACAAAAATTCTTTCTTGTAAATGACCCAAAGGAAAAAACTGATGAAGCAGCAAGGCCATGACCACCACCAGGTGCATAGCTGCTCTACCTAATGGGCCATTAGCAGAAAGCAAGCCGTTTAACAAGCTAACAAACATCAACCATTATGAAATTACAATAGCAGAAGCCCGTGTAGGGAGATTAGCAGCAAGTGAGTGAGCAGAGGGAGAGGGAGGTGCTACCTGCTGGGAGCGGTGCGTGGTCGTGGCCGGGCTGGACTCATCGAGCTCAGAGAGGGCAACTTGGTTGCCTTGGAAGCAGAGGAGCAGACCCCTTGTTGCGGGACAGGGCCAGTGCCTAGGTTTGTCCCTCCTCCTCAAGCAAGACAAGGCCATGTTCCCGGCCAAACCTCCTGTTCATCCAACAGCGGCAGTTCAACACCACAGCAAAGTACAAAGCAAAATAAATAAAGGAGGAGAATGATGTGCAATGCTGCCCCAGAAGAAAGACATTGGTCAAAAGAAAATAAGGAGCCTAAGAATACCCTTCAGAACATATCAGACATCAGACAAATAAATCACAAGGAAAACACGCAATAAAAATGAGCACAGGCTGCAGAGCGCTATCATATTGGAAGAATACCCTTCAGAATATATTGCACAAGCTGTCCGCAACCAAAACAATTGTTGCAGGATTATAACTTACTAATAAATCAACAACAAAAACTAATGATGATACATCTACTCTGCTCTACTGTCTGTTCTTACAAGAACAGCTGCATGCACCTGTGGCCAAAGGAAATACTCAGTTTGTTGGGCTAGTTTGATTAGTACTGCTTTGCATGTGTACAAAGCACCAAAGCACTGAATGGTTAGCCGGGACCAGATGGTGAATTGATCCCAAAGCACCAAAGATTACAATATGATGCAATTGGTTATTCAAAATTTTGACTTGCATACAACATCACTACACTGTTACTGCTATCAACTCATAATTTACTCCCTGGACCTAACCTCTACAACACTATTTTGAGAATATAAAAATATTGGTTATCATAATAAAATACTATTTATTTCCTTCACTGTTCAGCACAATTATCTTACAATATAATATCAATCGTTGAACACTTTCTCACAGGGTCATGCCTACATTCTGTATCTGGGCATCACTACTAGCATAGACTGAAAGACATGCTAGGCTATCATCAATTCTAACTTCACGTATGCATAAGAATCGCTAGAGCAAGCAAACCAGAAGAGCATAGAGCATATATCGTTCCCCATTTCATGGAGAATCTCCTCTTGCACCTAGGTGGTCACCGCCACAGCCTCCTATTACACAGCAACCAGGTACCCGGCATGCACATGTGAGTTGGCAACCAGGTGATATCATAACGAGATGCATCAATCATGTCGAGCTCTCGCTGTGGCACAAATCAAATGACACAAAGTAGCAGTCGAATATGTGAGGTACCCAAACCAGCGATTGCACTTAAAAAACAGAGACAGACGATGCAACTACTAAGAAACCGTGAACTCTGCCACAGCAGCATAATGATTAGAGCAAGCTTGCTAAACAACCCAACCAGTAGCAACATGTAGGATACTAAAAATTCACACAGAGGGAAGGATCGAAGCACGAGCGGTGTCGACGCTGTTGTGCACGGGCCTCATCTCGCTCCCACGCTCCATCGGCTCACGCACGCTACAAGGGAAAGGAAGAGCAGCGAAGATTCGCATCAGAGACCAGAGCAAAATCAGAAGCAAGAGCAAAGTAATAACAATCCAGGGAAGGCACAGGGCTCCTAACCGCCGAAGCAGACAACCCCGGAGCCCGGATCGGGCGGATCTCCGAGGCACAGCTCTGCGGCAAAGACCGCGTCACGGGCGGGGGCGACGCGGTTGGCGGCGGGTCGGGGCTTCGCCGTCGACATCTGGCCGGAACCCTAAGCAGCCGCCCGCGTCGTCGCATGTGTGCGGTGGAGTGCTGGTGCACCGACTCCAGCAACACCACCTTGAACGCCTCGGACGACATCTGCGGGAATGAAAATCGAACACCAAAGGAGCGCATGACATCGTCAGAACCTCGTCTCGAGAAGGAGAAACGCACGGGCTCAACGCAGGGCACGACGGGAGAGGAAAATACCTTGGGGTTGGGGACGGCGCGGCCTTGCAGGTCCCCGCGCGGAGGCGCTGCAGCAGCGGATCCCGGTCGTCGCCGGGTGGCCAGACGCCGCGACGGGACTCACCATGGCTTCGTTGGGGCCGGATCTGGAGTGCAGGGAAGGCGGGGAACGAGCCACCGGAGACCCGTGGCCGGCGTGAAGCACGCAGGCGCGCGCCGGCAAGAAAGCCGACCGCGACGCCATGGCCATGCTTGGACTGGTGGATCTGGGGGTGAAGGCTAGGGATCGGGATCGGTTTGGTGGGTGGGATCGGGAGGGGAGGGGAGGGAAGAGGGGATCACGCGCCGCGAAAGGAGGCCGGGGATGGGGAGGAAACGAGGCCGGGGATGGGAGGAAAGGAGGAGGTGGCGACACCGACGAGACGAGGATGAGGATACAGGCGGCGGCGGCGGCGGGGGGGGGGGGGAGGGGGAGGAAAGGAGGCTGGGGATGGGGAGGAAAGGAGGAGGTGGCGGCACCGACGAGACGGGGGGGGGGGGGGGGGGGGGGGGGGGGGAAGTGAGCCGGAGCGGCAGTGGCGATGGGATAAGTGAGCTAGGGTTTTCTTGGGTGGATGAGGGGGGCGGTGTGGGCTGCCGTTGGATCCGGGCGCATCCGACGGTGCTAATCCATTATCCGCGTGAGATGGTTTTGGACCAATTAAACGCGGTACCCCTTTGATGATTTTAAGACCATTTAAATTGTTCATAATCGATTGAAAATAAGATGTTAAAACATGTCTGCTATTTGATGGCCTAGAAAATTTATAAAAACAAATAGAAATCAAAATACTTTGCATTGTGTCACCAAGTTTAACCTACTTTTTAGTAAGAATAACAAACTTTGAATAAAGCAAATATCATAAAAAAGTGTTCTCAGAAATAAGTTTTTTGTAAGAGAATTATTTTTTGAGTGCCCAAAATAATTTTTTATGAAGAACCTAGCAAATATTTGTTGCAAATTTGGGCCACATCAATTTTATAAAATCTTAAGTTGACCAAATGTTGCCTAAGGAAGTTTTCATTTTCTTTGGATGAAAAATTCATTTTCCATTTTTTCGAGTGCCCAAAATGAGTTTTTTTGTGAAGGACCTACCATATATTTGTTGCAAAATTGTACCTTATCAATTTTCAAAAATATGAAGACATATTTAATGCACAATTTACCAAATGGTTGGGTGTAAAAAGTTTTGATCCACCTCTCGTGAAAAAGACAAATTTCCACCGATTCAGCTGGAAGCGGGTCAAATTTGAATTGTAGCTGCCTCGTAGTTTGCTCTTTATTTTTTCCAAAAATCATTTCTAGGTACATAAGTATCTATTTAATCAAAGAAACACAAAAAAAATCCAAGATTCAACCACTAGCTAGGAACGGTCAAGCCCGCATTTTGACCGCATTTTGAAACGGGCATAAAAAATTCAAAAAAATCAAAAAATTGATTAGTACCTAGAAATATTGTGCACAAGGGTGCATCTTGGAATTCTAAACAATGTTGCCTAAGGGAGTTTTCATTTTCTTTGCACGGAAAATACATTTTCCATTTTCCGAGTGCCCGAAATGAGTTTTTTTGTGAAGGACCTACCATATATTTGTTGCAAAATTGGACCAAATCAATTTTCTAAAATACTAGGACATATTTAATGCACAATTGACCAAATGGTTGGGTGTAAAAAGTTTTGATCCACCTCTCGTGAAAAAGACAAATTTCCACTGATTCAGTTGGAAGCGGGTCAAATTTGAACTGTAGCTGCCTCGTAGTTTGCTCTTTATTTTTTTAAAAATCATTTCTAGGTACATAAGTATCTATTTAATCAGAGAAACACCAAAAAAATTCCAAGATTCAACCACTAGCTTGGAACGGTCATTCCCGCCGTTTTGTCTGCATTTTGAAACAGGCATAAAAAATTGAAAAAAAAATAAAAAAATTGGGAAACCTTCGCATTGTGTCATTATATGTGGTCAAGTTCCCAGGAAAAATAACAAACTTGTAATACGGCAATTATTTTAAATAAGTGTTTTCAGAAACGAGCTATCACGTGTGGAGATCAATGGCTTTCAAGCCAAATGATCAAACTTATGGCCACATTCATGGCATAGTTTGTTCAAATGATCGCATATTGTGCACAAGGGTGCATATTGGAATGGCAAACAATGTTGCCTAAGGAAGTTTCCATTTTCTTTGGACGAAAAAACCATTTTCCATTTTTCGAGTGCCCAAAAGGAGGTTTTTTTGTGAAGGACCTCCCAAATAATTGTTGCAAAATTGCACCAAATCAATTTTATAAAATATTAGGACATATTTAATGCACGATTGACCAAATGTTTGGGTGTAAGAAGTTTTGATCCACCTCTCGTGAAAAAGACAAATTCCTGCCGATTCAGTAGGAAGCGGGTCAAATTTGAACTGTAGCTACCTCGTAGTTTGCTCTTTATTTTTTCCAAAAATCATTTCTAGGTACATAAGTATCTATTTAATCAGAGAAACACCAAAAAAATTCAAGATTCAACCACTAGCTAGGAACGGTCATTCCCGCCGTTTTGACCGCATTTTGAAACGGGCATAAAAAGTTCAAAAAAAATCAAAAAATTGGGAACCCTTCGCATTGTGTCATTATATATGGCCAAGTTACCAGGAAAAATAATAAACTTGTAATACGGCAATTCTTTTAAAAAGGTGTTCTCAGAAATGAGCTATTATTCGTGAAGATTCATGGCTTTCAAGCCAAATGATCAATCTCATGGCCACATTCATGGCATAGTTTGTTCAAATGATCTCATATTGTGCACAAGGGTGCATCTTGGAATTCCAAACAATGTTGCCTAAGGAAGTTTTCATTTTCTTTGCACGAAAAATTCATTTTCCATTTTTCTGAGTGCCCAAAATGAGTTTTTTGTGAAGGACCTACCATATATTTGTTGCAAAATTGGACCTAATCAATTTTATAAAATACTAGGCCATATATAATGCACAATTGACAAAATGGTTGGGTGTCAAAAGTTTTGATCCACCTCTGGTGAAAAAGACAAATTCTCGCCGATTCAATAGGAAGCAGGTCAAATTTGAGGCCCCCAACTCTGCACTCGCATGCCCGCCGCATGGTCACTGCGTGACCGTGGCGTTGCCATGTGTTCTGGGCAGCCTAGGCATGTCTAGTGGGTTGGGCACTCCCCAGGTAGGTGATAGGAAGAAAATCACAACATAAGATTCTCACTAAGAGACCGATCGATGCTCAAACATGAATAAGTAGCCACATGTTTGATTAGCGGTACGGGAAATGCACATGGCCAATGGGCGTGAGTTTTGGCTGAGAATGATCATCTACTAAGGAGAATGTCTTCACAAATTTTTCACTCAAAAGGAGGATCCTAGATGGTACTTGCTTTGCAAAGTACCACACTGGACAAAAATATGAATGTTGAAGCTGGGCTCAAAATAATGAATGGATTGAGCTGAAATTTAGTGGAGGATGGTTATTTGGGCATAGGAAAGCATTGTAGAAAATTGATACCATTTGGACATGCCAAAGTAGTACTTCCTTCACAATGCTCTTCTATGGACAAAAACTTGGGAAAACTAGTGAGAGAGATTGGATGAATTAAATGAGCTAAAAATTGGTGTAGGTAAGTTACATAGGTATGGTCATGCGCTGGTAAATTTTCAGATCATTTGGGTAAGCCTAGCTAGTACTTACTTCACAAAGCTTCTCTCGAGGTAGAAACTTTGGAAATTTCCTGAGAAAGATTTACTAGGAAAATTGAGCTGAATATTATCATGTGGAAATGATTTGGGTATGGAAGCGTGCCCGAAAAGTTTGAGGGTAATAGGAGGAGTCTATATAACACTTGCTTTGCAACGTGCCAATTTGGCCATAAAATATAAATTGAACCTGGGCTCACATAGATGATTTGACTGAGCTGCAATTTGGAGGAGGGTGATAATTTGGGCATATGAAGGAACTTTATAAATTTCATGTCATTTCGAGATATAAAAAAGGTACTTCCTTCACAATGCTTCTAGGTGGACAAAAACTTTGGAAATTTGTCGAGGAAGATTTGCTAGGCAAATGTAGCTGAATTTTGTCATGTGGTAATGATTTGGATAGAAAAGAGTGCCCAAAAATTCCTAGGGCAATCAAGAATATATAAATTGCACTTCCTTCATAAAGTGTTGTTGTGAACAGAATAGTAAAATGAATATTGTTGAATTAGTTTTGAACTAGGCAAGGAAGGACTTTTACATATTTGATGAAGATATATGACCCAAAGAATTTATGAGATTTTTTTGGGAATTTTGGGAATGACAGAAATATAGGTTGCTTCACAACCTAGGGCAAAAACTGCCACATGGACATGACACATAGGCAAAACTGATGAGGTGGCGCCTAGTCATAGCAACCCACCACAATTTACAAGGTTATGACCATCTATATTGGTCATGATCAGCTAGAAATAAGGCATCGGACTAGTGCTGTCTGCTTTATGACCATTTCGTGTAAGGAAATTACGACCTTTCTGACCAAAATGGTCGCAATGGTTTAGGGTTTGGAGCCCCCCGAACAGCTTTTGACCAATTGGTCTAAAATGGTCATAGATTTATGACCAATTCTTCCAGGGTCACTGACAGAAGGTCATAAGTTGACATATTTCTTGTAGTGTGTTGCTTGATTTTAGTGAACTACACAAATGGAGACAAGACTTCCAATCTGTATGTGCACCGTAATATCCCATTGAGGTAAGATAAGGATATTTCACAACTGTTGGCCTGTATTTTGCCACTTTCATCCAAAAATTAATGTCATTGTTTAGTGCTATACTTGTGCAACCTAATTGACATGCCAAATCTTACATTGAAGGCGAAGCTTGTCTGTTATTGAACCATGTGATGAAGGGGAAGAACAAGCGGAAGAAAAACAAAAATCAACTCCCGGTGCTGTAATGAAGCACTGGAACCGTGGTGACACTGGAACTGTGGTGACACAAGTAATGATATAGTTTTGCATCTTATTTGATTGCTATGAATGGAATGAGCAATTTATTTGCCACTGATTTGATTCCACTCTTAATGTAATACAAAATTACCTCTACTTGTGCAAACAGGGATCTTCTTTGGAGATACCATATATTTTAGTGGAACTGCACAAGAAGATGTTGGAAACATTATACTAATTGAGGAGTATATAGTAAGCATGGCCACCACAATAGATAGCAACAAATGGTTCCGAAGAAATGCTTCATCTGTATGCTCTACACAATAAGCCTCGTGACAAAGGTTGGTACTCACCCACTGATTTCATCCATATGATTGAGCTTTGTCATCTCTATTGGTGTTGTGCTACTGTTTAGATATTGTCATCAAAAAGTGGTATTGTCCTTGAGAAGTGCTTCGTCTGTGTTGTTTTAAATATTTCCTTTCCTTTTTTGAGCAAACAGGGATGCTAGCATTTAATTGTCCTCTTGCCTTTGCACAACAGGATCATCCTCCTATGAAGAAGAATATGGAGTACGTGAAGTGACTAGTTCCGATTATGCCGGGATGAAGAAGCCCTGCCTATCTTCTCATCAGAAGGAGCAGTTGAAGGATGGTTACATTACCCCCCACAAGACCAAACTAACTTCAGCTCAGAAGGACTAACAAATCTCCATTTTCTTGTTGTGATGCGCGAGTACAATGTTGTTCTAGGATTCTTTCCGGTGAGTTCCATTTTTCTAAAAGTGCGCTCTACATGGACCATGTAGGTGCCTGTTTAAACTGTCAATTCATAGTACAATTTGCTTTATACTAATCACTTTTTTTGTATTTGTGCAAATAGGGGTGCTCAGCTTGATTTCAATGCGAACTGCACAAAATGTTCATGAATACATTGAATCATTCATTTCCACCACAAGAAAGGAGGTGCCGAGCGAATTTGGTTGATTTTGGTGGAACTTCACAAGAAGAATAGCTAGTTTATTTAGCACGGGGTGCCACGTCAATGCCCGAACTGATGGAAAACCCTGCCCATTCCATAATCGTAGGCATTTGATATCTTGGAATGGGACAACCTTGTCAAATTTTGCTCTTTGATTTTAGCAAAAAGACATGCGTTTGATATTTTCGAATGGGACGCCCTTTGTTGGCAGCAGCGTCGATCCATTTTTTCTTTATTCTTTAGTTGTGAAGTAAATATTGGCTCTGACATGTGAATCGCTGAGATGCATAATCATCGATTGTTTTGAATGTTCTCTATGAATTGCCAGGCTTGTGTGTTTGATTGCAATGTACAGGAATGCTAAAAAGCTGCTCAAACACTTTGTACTCCTTCTGTTCCTTTTTACTTCTCACATTGTGAAAGTGCATACTTTTTTCTATAAGATTGGTCAAAGTAGAGATACTTTGACTTCAGACAAAACTTGTATGCAGACTAGAAAGGACCGGAGGGAGTACATGTGAAACAGCTGCAAACGAGGTGATCACCCTGGGAATAATGCTAGTACATATTGTTTTGCATGTTCATGCAATGCCAGTGATACACGAATTCGAACTAATCAAAATAAATTCATTCATACACGGTCGGATTTCATATAAACATGTCGGATTTCATTACATTTCATACATTCTTCAACTTAAAAGGGGTGCACTAGATGTATAATTAATTAACCAAAGCTACCCACCTGTGTCCGGTAGCATACAACTGAAGTGCTCAAGTTCTCTAGAAAATGCATGTATATCATGAGCTTGCTCAACCACGGGGCGGTTTTCAATCATCCTGTAATCATATAATTGCTCCATGATTGAAAGTGCTCGTTATCGACTAGAGGGGGGAGAATAGGCGATTTTTATGAAAGTCTTCAAAACGCGGGGGCTTTGAAGACAAACAGAAGCAATGAACCTATTGATATGCAGCGGAAGGTAGACTGCACTAGACAAGCCATAGTCAAGTAGGCAATGAAGTGAAAGCACGAAGACTATCAACAGCTAGGTAGTATGGATCAAGATGGAAGATATTATGAAGCCAATCAACAACAGTCTTCACACAGTGAAGTCAATCAGATCATGCAAGCAGGCAATGACTTCACGAAGACAAACAATAAGCAAAGAGAGGTAAGAGATAGAACCAGTTGCTCTGTGAGGACATGTATTTGTTGGACCTGTTCCAGTTGCTGTGACAATTATACGTCTCGTTAGGGAGGCTGAGATTTAACTCAGAAGACCGCTTCTTCTCCTTATTCCTCTTGAGCTAAGGACACACATTCATCGCCCAATCACTCTGGTAAGTCTTCAAGGTAGACTTCCAAACCTTCACAAACTTTGTTCACCGGCAATCCACAATGACTCTTGGATGCTCAGAACATGACGCCTAACTGGCTGGAGGATTCACAGTCCTCAGGTGTAACAAGTCTTCAGATCACACAGACAGAAAGTCTTCAGTGATGCCTAACACTCTTTAGCTCTGGGTGTTTAGGGCTTTGTCCTCGAAAGGATTTCTCTCTCAAAGGCTTCAAGGTGGGTTGCTCTCAAACGACAAAAGCCGTGCACTAACTCTGAGAAGCCACCAATTTATGGTGTAGGGGGTGGGCTATTTATAGCCACTAGGCAACTCGTCCTGATTTGTCCGAAATGAACCTGGGTCACTAAGTAACTGACACGTGTTCCAACGGTCAGATTTCAAACACACACGGTAGCTTAACTTGGGCTATAAGTAAAGCTGACTCATCCAGCTCTAGATAAGATTTTCTCTCATTGTCTCCGCTCGAAGACTTAGGATTTGGTTGAGCATCACTTCAGTCACTCTGACATTGTTCACTTGGACCCCACTTAACAGTACGGTGGTTCCTATTACTCAACAAAGAAGAAAAGGAAACTACGAAACAGCTATGTCTTCGCACTCCATAGTCTTCACGTGAATGTCTTCTCGAGTCACAATCTTCGTTGTGAATATCTTCACATACCACCATTGTCTTCACACATTTTTAGGGGTCATCTCCGGTAGGTAAACCGAATCAGTGAGGGACTACTACCTGTGTTATCCTGCAATTCTCACAAACACATTAGTCCCTCAACCAGGTTTGTCGTCAATACTCTAAAACCAACTAGGGGTGGCACTAGATGAACTTACAATCTCCCCCTTTTGGGTGATTGATGACAAACTGGTTGAATTTTTCAACGGGGATGAAAGTATGTGAAATTGTAAAGGATTAAGGTATTTTCTTCATAAGTAGCAAAAGGCTTCCCCTGAAGATGTGCATATAAGTATTTTGCTTTTGAATGCAAATGCACATGGCAGGTTGTACTAGTGGAGATCCTCTTTAACTTATGAAGACAATTCATCATGCATGAAAAGATATAACAAAGATAATGACATGCTGATACGTCTCCAGCATATCTATAATTTTTTATTGTTCCATGCTATTATATTATCTGTTTTGGATGTTTATGGGCTTTATTATACACTTCTATATTATTTTTGGGACTAACCTATTAACCCAGAGCCCAGTGCCAGTTTCTGTTTTTCCTTGTTTTAGAGTATCGCAGAAAAGGAAAATCAAACGGAGTCCAATTGACCTGAAACTACACGGAACTTATTTTTGGAATGGAAGCAATCCAGAAGACTTGGGGTGTACGTAAGGGAAGCAACGAGGAAGGCACGAGGTAGGGGGTGCGCCCACCCCCCTGGGCGCGCCCTTCATCCTCGTGGGCCCCTTGTGGCTCCCCTGATGTATTTCTTCCACCTATATATATATCCATATACCCTAAAACTATCAGAGACAAGGATAGATCAGGAGTTCCGCCGCCAGAAGCCTCCGTAGCCACCGAAAACCGATCTAGACCCGTTCCCGCACCCTGCCGGAGGGGGAATCCCTCTCCGGTGGACATCTTCATCATCCCGTTGCTCTCCATGATGAGGAGGGAGTAGTCCACCCTCGGGGCTGAGGGTATATAATGATCCCAAGCTATGTGTTTGATCTCTCTCTCTCTCTCTCTCGTGTTCTCGAGGTGGTACGATCTTGATGTATCATGAGCTTTGCTATTATAGTTGGATCTTATGATGTTTCTCGCACTCTACTCTCTTGTAATGGATTGAGTTTTCCCTTTGATGTTATATTATCGGATTGATTCTTTAAGGATTTGAGAACACTTGATGTATCTCTTGCGTGGGATACCCGTGGTGACAATGTGGTATTCTATTGATCCACTTGATGTATGTTTTGGTGATCAACTTGCGGGTTCCGCCCATGAAACTATGCATAGGGGTTGGCACACGTTTTCGTCTTGACTCTCCGGTAGAATCTTTGGGGCACTCTTTGAAGTACTTTGTGTTGGTTTGACTAGATGAATCTGAGATTGTGTGATGCATATCATATAATCATACCCACGGATACTTGAGGTGACATTGGAGTATCTAGGTGACATTAGGGTTTTTGTTGATTTGTGTCTTAAGGTGTTATTCTAGTACGAACTCAATGATAGATCGAATGGAAAGAATAGCTTCATGTTATTTTACTACGGACTCTTGATAGATCTATCAGAAAGGATAACTTTGAGGTGGTTTCGTACCCTACCATAATCTCTTCATTTGTTCTCCGCTATTAGTGAATTTGGAGTGACTCTTTGTTGCGTGTTGAGGGATAGTTATGTGATGCAGTTATGTTATTATTGTTGAGGGAACTTGCACTAGTGAAAGTATGAACCCTAGTCCTTGTTTCAACGCATTGCAATACCGTTTGTGCTCACTTTTATCATTAGTTACCTTGCTGTTTTATATTTTCAGATTACAAAAACCATTATCTACTACCCATAGACCACTTGTATCACCATCTCTTCGCCGAACTAGTGCACCTATACAATTTACCATTGTATTGGGTGTGTTGGGGACACAAGAGACTCTTTGTTATTTGGTTGCAGGGTTGTTTGAGAGAGACCATGTAGCGACCAGACCTCAAATGGTCCAATCTCTGTGCTCAGGTGTCATCCCTGGATCAGTATTGCTGACACCAGACAGTACTTGAAGGATTTATAACAGAGTAGCAATCACACACTTATTACATCGAGTGTCTCAAAAGAGAACTTATTATAATAAATATGGCTTAAGGCCATCTAATAACGATAACAGCGGAAGGCTTGGAAGACAAGTGAGTCCATCAACTCCAACGGCATCACTGAGTATAGAACCATGACCTAAAAGCACCTTAATCGTCGTCTGAAAAGTCTGCAACATTAACGTTGCGGACCAAAACGGGTCAGCACATGGAATAAGCTGGCAAACTAACACATAGAGAGTAATGGAATGAAATAGGCTATTCTATATGCATATTTGGCTGGTGGAAAGCTCTATGGTTACAGTTTTGCGTAAAGCCAATTTTTCCCTACTGCAAAGGAATAAATTTTATTTAACTATCATGGTAGTTGTTAAACATTGAGAATGGCTGACAGCATTCTCAATCCCAATTTAGCATCATCATTAAACAAAACCCAACAAAATTAATTTTAGAGTAACATGTTGAGATTCACATGATAATCCAGGTACTAGATACTCAAGATGTCTATAACCGGGGACATGGCTAATCATGATTAATTTATATACTCTGCGGAGGTTTGCGCACTTTTCCCCACAAGACTCGATCGCCTCCATTTGGTTTCTCGCACTACATGGTGTTTGAGAAACGGATGACTCAGACATAGTCTTTCAGAAGCGCTAGCACCTTACGATCGGGTAGACCGTTACACCTACTTTCCCCTACATCTGCTAGTCTACCTCTGTAAGAGTTCGCACAACTTAATCAACTATGCTAGAGCCCATAATAGCTTGTGGCTGCACACAGAAGTTTCTAGCATGAATAATCTCATGATCCCTTTGAGCCTGGGTGGCGGTCCAAAAGAAAACAGGCAATCGCTGGAATACCCAGGTGCCTCAATCCACCCAGATGTGTATTTAAGTTGCCACCTTAAATAAACCATTAATTAACAATCTCACATCTATCATGGATACACTCACCCAATCCACGTCTACTAGCATAGCATGGCATAATAAGCAAACGTAGAAGTAACTCCCAAAGGTTTGATAATAAACAGGTAATAGGTACTACCTCAACTACTTCCCAAACCCACAATTTAATTAGATCCTAATCATGCAATGTGTGAGGATTGATCTAATACAATAAAACTGGGTAGTGGGAAAACATGATCAAAGTGTTACTTGCCTTGCTGATGATCCGGGAAACCTAGCGATTCGAAGTAGCAAGCGGCGCACTCCGGGTACTCTATCGCAAACAAACAAGCATACAATAAGTACTCAACTAATGCACAGGTAAAACTTAAATAAGATATCTAACCAGAAAGTTCAACTTAAGAACTCCGGTTGGCAAAAGGAATCAAATCGAACGAAGCAACAAAAGACAAATGGCAAAAGAAACAGGCTTTGTTTACTATTCTGGATCTAGGGCAACTTTGACAGTGGCAAAAACTTGTTTGAGTTGGTTAAACGGAAAGAGGGTTTCGAGACGAAACTCCAGGCGCTTGAATCGCCTGATTCCGATAAACGAGCGAAAAGTTACACTAAAACGAAAATCGGATCAGGAATCGCGATCAGAAAAAACGCGGATTTAATCTGAGAAAAAGTAAAAGCGACGAACGTTCGTTAAAACGAATGAACGGGCGAACGTTCGCTAATTAAATAAACCGCAAAACCGATCTATTTAAACAAACCGAAACTAAAACAAAACCAAACAAAACCGACGGAAAAACCGAAAGGTTTTTTAAAAAAACGGCGTCGAGATCTACCTCCGCGGCGGCGGCGGCGAGGTGGCGCGGCGAGGCTGCGCGGTGAGCGGCGGGGCGTCGCGGCGAGGCAGCGGCGGCACGGGCTAGGGGTGGCAGCGGCTAGGGTTTCGGGGGCTGGGGGCGGCTGGCTGCGGCTCGGGCCCTCGCGGCTTTAAAGGCAGGCCGGGCCAAGTGTCCTAGTCGGACACGGCCCGGTTAGGTCGGTTTGTTTTTTTAAATAATAATTACGCTTAGAAAAAACAAAAGGAATACTAAATGGACTCCAAAAATCCTAAAATAAATTTTCCCCGGCTTCTAAAATCAAACCGCACAGGATGAACATTTATTTGGGGCCTAAATGCAATTTTGAAAAATGCGCATTTTCCCCTAATACAAATAAAATAGCAAATAAAACCAAAATAAAATCTTATTTGATGTTTTATTAAATCCTCAATATTTATTTATTTTGGGAAAGTTATTTTATTCCCTCTCTCATATTTTTGTAATAGAAATAATTGAAGATAAAATAAATCAAATCAAATGATCCTATTTTCAAAATTTGAGAAAACTCAAATTTGAAAATAACGAAATCCCCAACTCTCCCCAAGGGTCCTTGAGTTGCGTAGAATTTCTAGGATCAACCAGAATGCAACAAAATATGATATGCAATGATGATCTAGTGTATAACATTCCGAATTGAAAGTTTGGGATGTTACAAACCTACCCCCCTTAAGATGAATCTCGCCCTCGAGATTCTTGTTGGCTAGAAAATAGGTGAGGGTGGTCCTTCAGCAAATCTTCCTCTCATTCCCAGGTGGCTTCATCCTCCGTGTGGTGGCTCCACTGAACCTTGCAAAACTTGATAACCTTGCTGCGGGTGACTTGACTGGCATACTCTAAAATCTTGACTGGTTTCTCCTTATAGGTCAAATCACTGTCCAACTGAATTGCTTCCAGTGGAAATGTATCGCTCAGCGGTATATCTGCCATCTCTGCATGCACTTCTTCAACTCGGATACATGGAACACGTCGTGTACTCCTGACAATCCTTCGGGCAATACCAACTTATAGGCTACTTCTCCCATACGCTCCAAAACTTTGTATGACCTACAAAACATGGCGCTAACTTTCCCATAACTCCAAAGCACTTAACTACTCGAAGTGGAGATACTCGAAGATAAACTCGGTCTCCGACTTCATAAACTGTCTCCTTGCGTTTAGAATCTGCATAACTCTTCTGCCTGGATTGAGCTACCTTGAGCCTATTGAGAATCAATTTCACTTTCTGTTCAGACTCCTTTATCAGATCCGGTCCAAACAACTGGCAGTGTCCAACTTCATCCCAAGACAATGGGGTCCTGCACCTCCTTCCGTACAAGGCTTCGAAAGGGGCCATCTTCAAACTGGTTTGATAGCTGTTGTTGTAAGAGAACTCTGCATACGGCAAATTCTCGTCCCAACTAGATCCGTAATCTAGCGCACAAGCTCTTAGCATATCCTCCAAAATCTGATTGACTCTCTCGGTCTGTCCATCTATCTGCGGGTGGAAAGTTGTGCTAAACTCCAGTCTGGTACCCAGAGTTTCATGCAACTGATTCTAGGACTTTGAGGTAAATTGGGTTCCTCTATCTGATACTATGCTCCTTGGAACTCCATGCAGACAAACGATTCTAGTCATGTATATCTTTGCCAACTTTGCACTGGTATAGGTAGTCTTCACTGGAATGAAATGAGCTACCTTTGTCAAACGATCGACTACAACCCATATCGAATCATAGCCTGAACGTGTTCTGGGCAATCCTGTAATAAAATCCATGCCTAGCTTATCCCACTTCCATTCGGGTATCGGCAATGGCTGTAGCAATCCGGCTGGCTTCTGATGCTCTGCCTTTACTCTCTGACATACATCACAAACTGCTACATATTCCGCAATATCCTTCTTCATTCCGGTCCACCAGAAAATATCCTTCAAATCCAAATACATCTTGGTATTTCCTGGGTGAATCGAATACAGTGAATCATGGGCCTCTTGTAAAATTAACTTCCTGATCTCCGAATCATTTGGTACATAGACACGGTCTTCAAACCATAAGGTATCGTGCTCATCCTCACGAAATCCCTTAGCTTTTCCTTTGCTCATTTTCTCCTTAATAGAGGCAATCTCCTTGTCAGTCTTTTGGGCTTCTCTGATCTTATCCATCAAAGTAGACTAAATCTCCAATGATGATACATAGCCTCTTGGAACTATTTCCAAACATAGCTCTCGAAGATTTTCGGCTAACTCACTTGGTAAATCTCCCGTCATTAGGGTGTTGACATGGCTCTTACGGCTCAACGCGTCAGCTACTAAGTTAGCCTTTTCGGGGTGATAATGCAATTTCATATCATAATCCTTGATGAGCTCCAACCATCTCCTTTGTCTGAGGTTCAACTCCTTCTGTGTGAAAATATACTTCAAACTCTTGTGATCCGTGTACACCTCACAATGGTTTCCAATCAGAAAATGTCTCCAAGTCTTCAATGCATGCACTACGGCTGCTAAGTACAAATCATGCGTAGCATAATTCAACTCATGGGGCTTAAGCTATCGTGAGGCATATGAAACAACTCTTCCTTCCTGCATAAGCGCTGCTCCAAGTCCTCGACGTGAAGTGTCGTAATACACCTCATAATCCTTGGTGTGATCTGGCAAAATCAATACTGGTGAGGTAACCAAACGTTTCTTCAACTCCTGGAAACTAGCCTCACATTCCTCAGTCCATTTGAACTTGGCATCCTTCTTCAACAACTCCATCATAGGCTTTGCAATCTTTTAGAAATTCTCAATAAACCTCCGGTAGTATCCTGCGAGTCCAAGAAAACTCCGGATCTCTCCAACTGTTGTTGGGGCTTCCCAATTGGTCACAGTATCAACTTTAGTGGGATCTACTGCAATACCTTCTCCGGATATAACGTGTCCGAGAAATCCAACTTCTTTCAACCAAAACTCACATTTGCTAAATTTGGCATATAATTGATGTTCTCTGAGCTTTCCGAGTACCAAACGCAAATGCTCCTTTTGCTCCTCTTCATTTTTTGAGTAAACCAGGATATCATCAATGAACACTATGACAAACTTATCCAAGAACTCCATAAATACTTTGTTCATCATGTTCATAAAATATGCAGGTGCGTTAGTCAGACCAAATGACATAATGGTATACTCGTACAGCCCATACCTGGTGGTAAAAGCTGTCTTAGGTATATCCTGTTCTTGAATCTTCAACTGATGGTATCCTGATCGCAGATCGATCTTGGAAAATACCTTACTCCTTGCAATCGATCAAACAGATCATTGATCATTGGTAGTGGGTACTTGTTCTTGATGGTTACTTCATTCAATCCTTGATAATCAACAACCATCCTTAACGATCCACCCTTCTTCTCCACTAGAAGTACTGGCGATCCCCAAGGCGAAGAACTTGGGCGAATATATCCTTTATCTAGTAACTCCTTAATCTGCTTCTTAATCTCCACCAAATCTTTTGCGGGCATCCTATATGGTCTCTTTGATATTGGCCTTGTGCCTGGCAAAAGCTCAATCAAAAACTCAATATCTCTATCCGGTGGCATGCCTGGCAATTCTTCTGGAAATACATCAGGGAAATCTTTCACCACTGGTACTTCCTCCTGCACAACTCCTGTTAAGCAATTTACTTGAGTCCTCTTCGGCACATGCCGGGATACATACTTGATCCTTCTTCCTTCTGGGGTGGTAAGCAAGATCGACTTACTGGCGCAATCGATGTTTCCTCCATACATTGACAATCAATCCATACCCAGAATTACATCCAAACCTTGTGATTCCAATATTATCAAATCCGAGGGAAACACATGCCTACCTATACTTAATGGCACTTTAAAACATCCTTGGCTAGCCATCTACTCCGCTCCTGGTGAGCTTACTAACATAGGTGTTCTAAGAACTTTGGTGGGTAGGTTATACATATCCACAAATCCCCTTGATATGTATGAATGCGATGCACCAGTATCAAAAAAAACTTACCGATTACTACATCCGGCTGCTCTTCAACCTCATCCACATTAACGTGGTTCACCTGTCCCCTGTTGAAAGGGTTCGGCTTCTTCCCAGAGCTTCCATTGCCATTACCATTCTGTGATTCAGGACATTCATTGGCATAATGTCCGGTCTTCTGGCACTTAAAAAAAGTGACTTGGCTCAGGTCTCTCTTGGCTGGGGTCGATGGGTTGGTGCGGTTCTGGCCGTTGCTTCCTCCATTCCCATTACCATTCTTGGTGCCATTATGATTGTGTGAGCTACCTCCTCCATGGGTATGCTGAAAATGTCCTCCCGGTCTAGGGGTAAAACATGGCTTCTGCTGAGCTCCTGAATTGTGCTTCCCTTGTCCATACTTCCTCTTGCGATTCTCAATCTGCTGCTGCTTCCCTTCAATCATGAGAGCACGATCTACCAACTCATGGTAATTGTTGAAGGTTGCTACCATCAACTGCATCCTCAACTCATCATTCAGTCCTTCCAGAAACTTCTCCTGCTTAGCTGCATTCGTAGCAACGTCATCTGTGGTATAACGTGCTAATTTACTAAAGTCCTCCACATAATGGCCAACTGTCCGTCCTCCTTGGCGCAAGTTGCGAAACTCTCGCTTCTTCATGGCCATAGCTCCTGCTGAAACATGGGCAGTTTGAAAAGCCTGCTGAAACTGGTCCCACGTGACAGTGTCGACAGGGAAAGTGGCTGTGAAATTCTCCCACCATGATGCTGCGGGTCCTTCAAGCTGATGTGCGGCAAGCTTCACCTTTATCGCATCCGTGCATCCCGCCGTGGTCAACTCCCTAGCTGTCTTGCGGAGCCAATCATCTGCTACTATCGGCTCGGTGCTACTGGAAAACACCGGCGGATTCAGCCTAAGAAAATGGGCTAAGTGATCAACAGGTGGTGGTGGGTTGTTGTTGTTGTTGTTATTGTTCCCATGGTTCTGATTCTGGACTAGCAACTGCATTAATGTGTTCTGCTGCTGGATCAACTGGGTGAGCTTCGGTGGGAAGGTAAATCGGGGTCACGTCTCGGAGGCATCTAAGGGTTTAGAAAAGATGAGATTTAAGAATAGAGGGGGTCTAAAGGGCAAACACTACCCATATGCACATGAGGCAAAAGCAAACAATTCACTTCATTCAATCAATCAACAAGGGCATACAATCGATCTAACTATCGCAAAAGTGCTCGGACTACTATATTTACATGGTGGACTACTACTACTGATTTGGTGGTCTACTAGAAATATTCTTCGGTTGCAGACTCCATGATATCTGCTCCAGCTTCATCAACATAGTCATCATCGCTATCGACTGGATCCGAGTCGGTGTCGTCGATGATGATGTAGTCTTCCGGGCGAATCTCCTTGGGTTCTTCGTCTTCTTCTACTGGTGTAGGGCCTCCCATAAATATTCAGATCTTCTTGATCAGATCGTCATTCTTCTCCACTAATACTTTGATTTCCTCTTCATAATCTTCACGTGTAGCCTTGAGTTCTTCCTCCAGTTCCTTGATTCTTGTCCTCGCCTTCTTTAGATCTATCATGTCGGCGCACATCTGGTTCTCCTGACGTCGAATGTGCTGGTTTAACTCCTGGATAAAAGCTGCAACTGATCTATCCTTTCTGGTGCTGATCATCTCCCAGTGCTCATCTCGGCGCCCACAAATCTGGTAGATAGTATCCTTGAGATCATTGCGGTAAACTTCTCCAATGCATCCCATGGCGATGTCAGCTACCATGCTCTTTCTTAGACTCCAAGTAGGTGCATCAAAAGAAAACTCTATGGGCTCAGTGACTGGCATGAACGTCCTTCCTGGAACTTGAACTTGAATCATCCAGCGCCCTTCTTCAGGTAAAGTGGCGTTGTAGGTTCTGGTGAAGCTTGGTACTCCTATGTTCAGGTATCTAGCGACTTCCTTCAAGTGACGTCCAAAGGGTTTATCTTCATCCGGTTGCGTGAACTTGTTCCTTGCATCCGCCATCTTAAAAGAGTAGAGAAGATGAGAAGTCAGAAAGAGAAGAGAGTGAGTAGTGATCTAGGTCTTTAGCTTAGTGGTCGCGTCCTACAGTCAGCGTGTGCTCTGAAACAATCTTGTAGCGACCAGACCTCAAACGGTCCAATCTCTGTGCTCAGGTGTCATCCCTGGATCAGTAATGCTGACACCACACGGTACTTGAAGGATTTATAAAAGAGTAGCAATCACACACTTATTACATCGAGTGTCTCAAAAGAGAACTTATTACAATAAATATGGCTTAAGGCCATCTAATAACGATAACAGCGGAAGGCTTGGAAGATAAGTGAGTCCATCAACTCCAACGGCATCACTGAGTATAGAACCATGACCTAAAAGCACCTTAATCATCGTCTGAAAAGTCTGCAACATTAACGTTGCAGCCCGAAACGGGTCAGCACATGGAATATGCTGGCAAAGTAGCACATAGAGAGTAATGGAATGAAATAGGCTATTCTATATGCATATTTGGCTGGTGGAAAGCTCTATGGTTACAGTTTTGCGTAAAGCCAATTTTTCCCTACTGCAAAGGAACAAATTTTATTTAACTATCATGGTAGTTGTTATACATTGAGAATGGTTGACAGCATTGTCAATCCCAATTAAGCATCATCATTAAACAAAACCCAACAAAATTAATTTTAGAGTAACATGTTGAGATTCACATGATAATCCAGGTACTAGATACTCAAGATGTCCATAACTGGGGACACGGCTAATCATGATTAGTTTATACACTCTGTGGAGGTTTGCGCACTTTTCCCCACAAGACTAGATTGCCTCCGTTTGGTTCTCGCACTACATGGTGTTTGAGAAACGGATGACCGAGACATAGTCTTTCAGAAGTGCTAGTACCTTACGATCTGGTAGACCGTTACACCTACTTTCCCCTACATCTGCTAGTCTACCTCTGTAAGAGTTCACACAACTTAATCAACTATGCTAGAGCCCATAATAGCTTGTGGCTGCACACGGAAGTTTCTAGCATGAAAAATCTCATGATCCTTTTGAGCCTTGGTGGCGGTCCAAAAGAAAACAGGCAATCACTGGAATACCCAGGTGCCTCAATCCACCTAGATGTGTATTTAAGTTGCCACCTTAAATAAACCATTAATTAACAATCTCACATCTGTCATGGATACACTCACCCAATCCACGTCTACTAGCATAGCATGGCATAATAAGCAAACGTAGAAGTAACTCCCAAAGGTTTGATAAGAAACATGTAATAGGTACTACCTCAACTACTTCCCAAACCCACAATTTAATTAGATCCTAATCATGCAATGTGTGAGGATTGATCTAATACAATAAAACTGGGTAGTGGGAAAACATGATCAAAGTGTTACTTGCCTTGCTGATGATCCGGGAAACCTAGCGATTCGAAGTAGCAAGCGGCGCACTCCGGGTACTCTATCGCAAACAAACAAGCATACAATAAGTACTCAACTAATGCACAGGTAAAACTCAAATAAGAGATCTAACCAGAAAGTTCAACTTAAGAACTCCGGTTGGCAAAAAGAATCCAATCGAACGAAGCAACGAAAGACAAACGGCAAAAGAAACAGGCTTCGTTTACTATTCTGGATCTAGGGCAACTTTGACAGTGGAAAAAAGTTGTTTGAGTTGGTTAAACGGAAAGAGGGATTCGAGACGAAACTCCAGGCGCTTGAATTACCTGATTCCGATAAACGAGCAAAAAGTTAGACTAAAACAAAAATCGGATCAGGAATCGCGATCAGAAAAATCGCGGATTTAATCCGAGAAAAAGGAAAAACGACAAACGTTCGTTAAAACGAATGAACGGGCGAATGTTTGCTAATTAAATAAACTAGAAAAACCGATCTATTTAAACAAACCGAAAATTAAACAAAACCGAATAAAACCGACGGAAAAATCGAACGGTTTTAAAAAAACCGGCGTCGAGATCTACCTCCGCGGCGGCGGATCCGGCGGCGGTGGCGGCGAGGCGGCGCGGCGAGCGGCGGGGCAGCGGCGGCGGCGCGATGAGGCGGCGCGACGAGCGGTGGTGCGGCGCGGCGAGGCAGCGGCGGCGTGGGCTAGGGGCGGCGGCAGCTCGGGTTTCGGGGGCTGGGGGCGGCTGGCTGCGGCTCGGGCCCTCGCGGCTTTAAA
The DNA here is from genome assembly GCF_003073215.2 of Triticum urartu. Lineage (NCBI taxonomy): Eukaryota > Viridiplantae > Streptophyta > Magnoliopsida > Poales > Poaceae > Triticum > Triticum urartu. Next base: position 54,947,045 of record NC_053024.1, on the reverse strand, counting down.
GTCCATCCGGGCAAAGTGTCCTAGTCGGACACGGCCTGGTTTGGTCGGTTCATTTAAAAAAAATTATGCTTAGAAAAAAACAAAAGGAATACTAAACGGACTCCAAAAATCCCGAAATAAAATTTCCCCGGCTTCTAAAATCAAGCCGCACAGGATGAACATTTATTTGGGGCCTAAATGCGATTTTGGAAAACGCGCATTTTCCCCTAATACAAATAAAATAGCAAATAAAACTAGAATAAAATCTTATTTGATTTTTTTATTAAATCCTCAATATTTCTTTATTTTGGGAAAGTTATTTTATTCCCTCTCTCATATTTTTGTAATAGAAATAATTGAAGATAAAATAAATAAAATTAAATGATCCTATTTACAAAATTTGAGAAAACTCAAATATGAAAATAATGAAATCCCCAACTCTCCCCAAGGGTCCTTGAGTTGCGTAGAATTTCTAGGATCAACCAGAATGCAACAAAATTTGATATGCAATGATGATCTAGTGTATAACATTCCAAATGGCTTCGACAGACATATCAACCTCTGGCAGGAAGACAAGATGATTGCGCGCAGAGGGCTAATAATTGACAGAAGAGTGAAGTTTGATGAGGCGCATTACCCATGGAGCATAGAACTTCAGACCAAATAGATCAGAGCCAGATGCAGCCAATTGCCTGATGAAGAAGTCTTGAGCATTGAAGTTGATGCCATTGAACATATAGAAAACCAATATCTTCATTGCTCCTTCAAGCTTTGCTGCGGAAGAATGTCCTTTGACAGGCCATAGAGTTCGCCTGATGATATGATAAATAGTGCGGGGCAGATACTCTAGGTCTTCACCAAAGAATTCCTTTGGATATTCAGCGTCTTGTGGCAGTGGCTTCATCATGCTCAGCATTTGGCTCATGTTTGGCTTCTGGAAGATGCTCTCCAAAGCATTACGGTGAAGCTGACAATTGATACGTCTCCAACGTATCTATAATTTTTGATTACTCCATGCTATATTATCTACTGTTTTGGACATTATTGGGCTTTATTATCCACTTTTATATTATTTTTGGGACTAACCTATTAACCAGAGGCCCAGCCCAGAATTGCTGTTTTTTTGCCTATTTTAGGGTTTTGAAGAAAAGGAATATCAAACGGAGTCCAAATGGAATGAAACCTTTGGGAACGTGATTTTCTCACCGAACAAGATCCAGGAGACTTGGACCCTACGTCAAGAAATAAAGGAAGATGCCACGAGGTTTAATACTCTAGATGCATGCTGGATAGCGGTCGATGAGTGGAGTAATAGTAGTAGATGTAGGCAGGAGTCGGTCTACTTGTCTCGGGCGTGATGCCTATATACATGATCATACCTAGATATTCTCATAACTGTGCTCAATTCTGTCAATTCCTCAATAGTAATTTGTTCACCCACCATATAATACTTATGGTCTTGAGAGAAGCCACTAGTGAAACCTATGGCCCCCGGGTCTATCTTCATCATATTAATCTTCCAATACTTAGTTATTTCCTTTGCTTTTTTACTTTTCTTTTATTTTACTTTGCATCTTTATCATAAAAATACCAAAAATATTATCTTATCATATCTATCAGATCTCACTCTTGTTAGTGACCGTGAAGGGATTGACAACCCCTTATCGCGTTGGTTGCGAGGAGTTATTTGCTTTGTGCAGGTACGAGGACTCGCGCGTAGCCTCTGATAACCCACAAGTATAGGGGATCAATTGTAGCCTCTTTCGATAAGTAAGAGTGTCGAATCCAACGAGGAGCTAAAGGCAGAACAAATATTCCCTCAAGTTCTATCGACCACCGATACAACTCTACGCACGCTTGATGTTTGCTTTACCTAGAACAAGTAGGAAACTAGAAGTACTTTGTAGGTGTTGTTGGATAGGTATGCAAGAAAGTAAAGAACGAGAAAATAAAAGCTAGGGGATGTTTAGATGAAGACACAACTAAATTGGTTTTAGTAGAGAGCTTTTGTCAACAAGAAAGTTATTTGTCCCTAGGCAATCGATAACTAGACCGGTAATCATTATTGCAATTTTATTTGAGGGAGAGGCATAAGCTAACATACTTTCTCTACTTGGATCATATGAAGGAAATATGCCCTAGAGGCAATAATAAAGTTATTATTTATTTCCTTATATATCATGATAAAAGTTTATTATTCATGATAGAATTGTATTAAACGGAAACATAATACATGTGTGAATACATAGACAAACAGAGTGTCACTAGTATGCCTCTACTAGACTAGCTTGTTAATCAAAGATGGTTATGTTTCCTAACCATGGACAAAGAGTTATCATTTGATTAGCAGGATCACATCATTAGATGAATGATCTGATTGACATGACCCATTCCTTTAGCTTAGCACCCGATCGTTTAGTATGTTGCTATTGCTTTCTTCATAACTTATACATGTTCCTCTGACTATGAGATTATGCAACTCCCATTTGCCGAAGGAACACTTTGTGTGCTACCAAACGTCACAACGTAACTGGGTGATTATAAAGGAGCACTACAAGTGTCTCCAAAGGTACATGTTGGGTTGGCGTATTTTGAGATTAGGATTTGTCACTCTGATTGTCGGAGAGGTATCTCTGGGCCCTCTCGGTAATGCACATCACTTAAGCCTTGCAAGCATTGCAACTAATGAGTTAGTTGCGGGATGATGTATTACAGAACGAGTAAAGAGACTTGCCGGTAACAAGATTGAACTAGGTATGGGATACCGATGATCGAATCTCGGGCAAGTAACATACCGATGACAAAGGGAACAACGTATGTTGTTATGCGGTCTGACCGATAAAAGATCTTCGTAGAATATGTAGGAGCCAATATGAGCATCCAGGTTCCGCTATTGGTTATTGACCGGAGATGTGTCTCAGTCATGTCTACATTGTTCTCGAACCCGTAGGGTCCGCACACTTAAGGTTACGATGACAGTTATATTATGAGTTTATGCATTTTGATGTACCGAAGGTTGTTCGGAGTCCCGGATGTGATCATGGACATGACGAGGAGTCTCGAAATGGTCGAGACATAAAGATTGATATATTGGACGCCTATGTTTGGATATCGGAAGTGTTCCGGGTGAAATCGGGATTTTACCGGAGTACCGGGAGGTTACCGGAACCCCCCGGGAGGTATATGGGCCTTAGTGGGCCTTAGTGGAAGAGAGGAGAGGTGGCCAGAGATGGGTCGCGCGCCCCTCCCCCCCTTGGTCCGAATTGGACAAGGAGAGGGGGCCGGCCCCCCTTCCTCCTCTCTCTCCTCTTTCCCCCCCTCCACGAATCCTATTCCATCTAGGAAAAGGGGGGAGTCCTACTCCCAGAGGGAGTAGGACTCCTCCTGGCGCGCCTCTCCTGGCCGGCCGGCCCCACTCCCTTGAACCTTTATATACGGAGGCAGGGGCACCCCCTAGAGACACAAGTTGATCCATGTGATCATATTCTTAGCCGTGTGCGGTGCCCCCTTCCACCATAGTCCTCGATAATATTGTAGCGGTGCTTAGGCGAAGCCCTGTGACGGTAGTACATCAAGATCGTCACCATTCCATCATGCTGACGGAACTCTTCCCTGACACTTTGCTGGATCGGAGTCCGGGGATCGTCATCGAGTTGAACGTGTGCTAGAACTCGGAGGTGCCGTAGTTTCGGTGCTTGATTGGTCGGGCCGTGGAGACGTACGACTACATCAACCAAACGCTTCTGTTGTCGATCTACAAGGGTACGTAGATCATACTCTCCCCTCTCATTGCTATGCATCACCATGATCTTGCGTGTGCGTAGGAATTTTTTTTGAAATTACTACGTTCCCCAACAGTGGCATCCGAGCCTAGGTTTTATATGTTGATGTTATATGCACGAGTAGAACACAAGTGAGTTGTGGGCGATATAAGTCATACTGCTTACCAGCATGTCATACTTTGGTTCGGCGGTATTGTTGGACGAAGCGGCCCAGACCGACATTACACGTACGCTTACGCGAGACCAGTTCTCCCGACGTGCTTTGCACATAGGTGGCTTGCGGGTGACAGTTTCTCCAACTTTAGTTGAACCGAGTGTGGCTATGCCCGGTCCTTGCGAAGGTTAAAACAGAACCAACTTGACAAACTATCGTTGTGGTTTTGATGCGTAGGTAAGATTGGTTCTTGCTTAAAGCCCGTAGTAGCCACGTAAAACATGCAACAACAAAGTAGAGGACGTCTAACTTGTTTTTGCAGGGCATGTTGTGATGTGATATGGTCAAGACATGATGCTAACTTTTATTGTATGAGATGATCATGTTTTGTAACCGAGTTATCGGCAACTGGCAGGAGCCATATGGTTGTCGCTTTATTGTATGCAATGCAATCGCGCTGTAATGCTTTACTTTATCACTAAGCGGTAGCGATAGTCGTGGAAGCATAAGATTGGCGAGACGACAACGATAGTACGATGGAGATCAAGGTGTCGCGCCGGTGACGATGGTGATCACGACGGTGCTTCGGAGATGGAGATCACAAGCACAAGATGATGGTGGCCATATCATATCACTTATATTGATTGCATGTGATGTTTATCTTTTATGCATCTTATCTTGCTTTGATTGACGGTAGCATTATAAGATGATCTCTCACTAAATTTCAAGATAAAAGTGTTCTCCCTGAGTATGCACCGTTGCCAAAGTTCGTCGTGCCCAGACACCACGTGATGATCGGGTGTGATAAGCTCTACGTCCATCTACAATGGGTGCAAGCCAGTTTTGCACACGCAGAATACTCAGGTTAAACTTGACGAGCCTAGCATATGCAGATATGGCCTCGGAACACTGAGATCGAAAGATCGAGCGTGAATCATATAGTAGATATGATCAACATAGCGATGTTCACCATTGAAAACTACTCCATTTCACGTGATGATCGGTTATGGTTTAGTTGATTTGGATCACGTGATCACTTAGATGATTAGAGGGATGTCTATCTAAGTGGGAGTTTAAGTAATATGATTAATTGAACCTAAATTTATCATGAACTTAGTACCTGATAGTATCTTGCTTGTTTATGTATGATTGTAGATTAATGGCCCGTGCTGTTGTTCCATTGAATATTAATGCGTTCCTTGAGAAAGCAAAGTTAAAAGATGATGGTAGCAATTACACGAACTGGGTCCGTAACTTGAGGATTATCCTCATTGCTGCACAGAAGAATTACGTCCTGGAAGCACCGCTAGGTGCCAGGCCTGCTGCTGGAGCAACACCAGATGTTGTGAACGTCTGGCAGAGCAAAGCTGATGACTACTCGATAGTTCAGTGTGCCATGCTTTACAACTTAGAATCGGGACTTCAACGGCGTTTTGAACGTCATGGAGCATATGAGATGTTCCAGGAGTTGAAGTTAATATTTCAAGCAAATGCCCGGATTGAGAGATATGAAGTCTCCAATAAATTCTATAGCTGCAAGATGGAGGAGAACAGTTCTGTCAGTGAGCATATACTCAAAATGTCTGGGTATAATAATCACTTGATTCAGATGGGAGTTAATCTTCCAGATGATTGTGTCATTGACATAATTCTCCAATCACTGCCACCAAGCTACAAGAGCTTTGTGATAGACTATAATATGCAAGGGATGAATAAGACTATTCCCGAGCTCTTCGCAATGCTGAAAGCTGCGGAGGTAGAAATCAAGAAGGAGCATCAAGTGTTGATGGCCAACAAGACCACTAGTTTCAAGAAAAAGGGCAAAGGGAAGAAGAAGGGGAACTTCAAGAAGAAAAGCAAGCAAGTTGCTGATCAGGAGAAGAAACCCAAATCTGGACCTAAGCCTGAAACTGAGTGCTTCTACTACAAGCAGACTGGTCACTGGAAGCGGAACTGCCCCAAGTATTTGGCGGATAAGAAGGATGGCAAGGTGAACAAAGGTATATGTGATATACATGTTATTGATGTGTACCTTACTAGAGCTCGCAGTAGCACCTGGGTATTTGATACTGGTTATGTTGCTAATATTTGCAACTCGAAACGGGGACTACGGATTAAGCGAACACTGGCAAAGGACGAGGTGACGATGCGCGTGGGAAATGGTTCTAAAGTCGATGTGATCGCGGTCAGCATGCTACCTCTACATCTACCTTCGGGATTAATATTAGACCTAAATAATTGTTATTTGGTGCCAGCGTTGAGCATGAACATTATATCTGGATCTTGTTTAATGCGAGACGGTTATTCATTTAAATCATAGAATAATGGTTGTTCTGTTTATATGAGTAATATCTTTTATGGTCATGCACCTTTGAAGAGTGGTCTATTTTTGATGAATCTCGATAGTAGTAACACACATATTCATAATGTTGAAGCCAAAAGATGCAGAGTTGATAATGATAGTGCAACTTATTTGTGGCACTGCCGTTTAGGTCATATCAGTGTAAAGCACATGAAGAAACTCCATACCGATGGACTTTTGGAACCTCTTGATTATGAATCACTTGGTACTTGCGAACCGTGCCTTATGGGCAAGATGACTAAAACACCGTTCTCTGGTACAATGGAGAGAGCAACAGATTTGTTAGAAATCATACATACAGATGTATGTGGTCCGATGAATGTTAAGGCTCGTGGCGGATATCGTTATTTTCTTACCTTCACAGATGATTTAAGCAGATATGGGTATATCTACTTAATGAAGCATAAGTTTGAAACATTTGAAAAGTTCAAAGAATTTCAGAGTGAAGTTGAAAATCATCGTAACAAGAAAATAAAGTTTCTGCGATCTGATCGTGGAGGAGAATATTTGAGTTACGAGTTTGGTCTACATCTGAAACAATGTGGAATAGTTTCGCAACTCACGCCACCCGGAACACCTCAGCGTAATGGTGTATCCGAACGTCGTAATCGTACTTTACTTGATATGGTGCGATCTATGATGTCTCTTACAAATTTACCGCTATCATTTTGGGGTTATGCTTTAGATATGGCCGCATTCACATTAAATAGGGCACCATCAAAATCCGTTGAGACGACACCTTATGAACTGTGGTTTGGCAAGAAACCAAAGTTGTCGTTTCTTAAAGTTTGGGGCTGCGACGCTTATGTGAAAAAAGCTTCAACCTGATAAGCTCGAACCCAAATCGAAGAAATGTGTCTTCATAGGATACCCAAAGGAGGCTGTTGGGTACACCTTCTATCACAGATCCGAAGGCAAGACATTCGTTGCTAAGAATGGATCCTTTCTAGAGAAGGAGTTTCTCTCGAAAGAAGTGAGTGGGAGGAAAGTAGAACTTGACGAGGTAACTGTACCTGCTCCCTTATTGGAAAGTGGTGCATCACAGAAAACTGTTTCTGTGACACCTACACCAATTAGTGAGGAAGCTAATGATAATGATCATGAAACTTTAGAACAAGATACTACTGAACCTCGTAGATCAACCAGAGTGAGATCCGCACCAGAGTGGTACGGTAATCCTGTTCTGGAAATCATGCTACTAGATCATGATGAACCTACGAACTATGAAGAAGCGATGGTGAGCCCAGATTCCGTAAAATGGCTTGAAGCCATGAAATCTGAGATGGGATCCATGTATGAGAACAAAGTATGGACTTTGGTTGACTTGCCCGATGATCGGCAAGCAATTGAGAATAAATGGATCTTCAAGAAGAAGACTGACGCTGACGGTAATATTACTGTCTACAAAGCTCGACTTGTCGCAAAAGGTTTTCGACAAGTTCAAAGGGTTGACTACGATGAGACCTTCTCACCCGTAGCAATTCTTAAGTCTGTCCGAATCATGTTAGCAATTACCGCATTTTATGATTATGAAATTTGGCAGATGGATGTCAAAACTGCATTCCTGAATGGATTTCTGGAAGAAGAGTTGTATATGATGCAACCGGAAGGTTTTGTCGATCCAAAGGGAGCTAACAAAGTGTGCAAGCTCCAATGATCCATTTATGGACTGGTGCAAGCCTCTCGGAGTTGGAATAAACGCTTTGATAGTGTGATCAAAGCATTTGGTTTTATACAGACTTTTGGAGAAGCCTGTATTTACAAGAAAGTGAGTGGGAGCTCTGTAGCATTTCTAATATTATATGTGGATGACATATTACTGATTGGAAATGATATAGAATTTCTGGATAAAGGGATATTTGAATAAGAGTTTTTCAATGAAAGACCTCAGTGAAGCTGGTTACATATTAGGCATAAAGATCTATAGAGATAGATCAAGACGCTTAATTGGACTTTCACAAAGCACATACCTTGACAAGATTTTGAAGAAGTTCAAAATGGATCAAGCAAAGAAGGGTTCTTGCCTGTGTTACAAGGTGTGAAGTTGAGTCAAACTCAATGCCCGACCACTACAGAAGATAGAGAGAAAATGAAAGATGTTCCCTATGCGTCAGCCATAGGCTCTATCATGTATGCAATGCTGTGTACCAGACCTGATGTGTGCCTTGCTATAAGTATAGCAGGGAGGTACCAAAGTAATCCAGGAGTGGATCACTAGACAGCGGTCAAGAACATCCTGAAGTACCTGAAAAGGACTAAGGATATGTTTCTCGTATATGGAGGTGACAAAGAGCTCATCATAAACGGTTACGTTGATGCAAGCTTTGACACTGATCGGGACGATTCTAAATCGCAAGCCGGATACGTGTTTACATTAAACGGTGGAGCTGTCAGTTGGTGCAGTTCTAAACAGAGCGTTGTGGCGGGATCTACGTGTGAAGCGGAATACATAGCTACTTCGGAAGCAGCGAATGAAGGAGTCTGGATGAAGGAGTTCATATCCGATCTAGGTGTTATACCTAGTGCATCGGGACCAATGAAAATCTTTTGTGACAATGCTGGTGCAATTGCCTTGGCAAAGGAATCCAGATTTCACAAGAGAACCAAGCACATCAAAAGACGCTTCAATTCCATCCGGGATCTAGTCCAGGTGGGAGACATAGAGATTTGCAAGATACATACAGATCTGAATGTTGCAGACCCGTTGACTAAGCCTCTTCCACGAGCAAAACATGATCAACACCAAGGCTCCATGGGTGTTAGAATCATTACTGTGTAATCTAGATTATTGACTCTAGTGCAAGTGGGAGACTGAAGGAAATATGCCCTAGAGGCAATAATAAAGTTATTATTTATTTCCTTATATATGATGATAAAAGTTTATTATTCATGCTAGAATTGTATTAACCGGAAACATAATACATGTGTGAATACATAGACAAATAGAGTGTCACTAGTATGCCTCTACTAGACTAGCTTGTTAATCAAAGATGGTTATGTTTCCTAACCATGGACAAAGATTTGTCATTTGATTAACAGGATCACATCATTAGATGAATGATCTGATTGACATGACCCATTCCTTTAGCTTAGCACCCGATCGTTTAGTATGTTGCTATTGCTTTCTTCATAACTTATACATGTTCCTATGACTATGAGATTATGCAACTCCCGTTTGCCGGAGGAACACTTTTTGTGCTACCAAACGTCACAACGTAACTAGGTGATTATAAAGGAGCACTACAGGTGTGTCCAAAGGTACATGTTGGGTTGGCGTATTTTGAGATTAGGATTTGTCACTCTGATTGTCGGAGAGGTATCTCTGGGCACTCTGATTGTCGGATAGCCATACATCATTGGGAAATAATATATAGTGTTGAGCACCATGTTTAAATAGAGATTACAACGGGTAAGAGAGGGGTTACACTGCTGCATAGAGGGAGGAAGAGTTGGTGATGATGGAGGTGAAGTTGTTGGTGAAGATGGGGGTGATGGTGATGGCCTCGGCAGCGCTCCGGCGCCACCGGAAGCAATGGGGAGAGGGCCCCCCTTCTTCTACTTCTTCCTTGACCTCCTCCCTAGATGGGAGAAGGGTTTCCCCTCTGGTCCTTGGCTCCCATGGCGTGGGAGGAGCGAGAGCCCCTCCGAGATTGGATCTATCTCTCTGTCTCTCTCTATTTATGTGTTCTCCCCTGGCTCTGTTTCACCGTTTCGTATATATATGGAGATCCGTAACTCCGATTGGCCTGAAACCTTCGCCGTGATTTTTTTTCCGAATATTAGAATTCTTGCGGCAAAAGAAGAGCATCAACTGCCTTACGGTGGGCTCACGAGGGTAGGGGGCGCGCCCTAAGGGGGGGCGCCCCCCTGCCTCGTGACCATCTCGGGCACTGGTTCGCGTTGATTTTCCTTCTGAATTTTCCATATTTTCCAAAAATAAGCTCCGTTCATTTTTATCCTATTTGGACTCCGTTTGATATGGATATTCTGCGAAACCAAAAACATGCAACAGACAGGAACTGGCACTGGGCACTGGATCAATATGTTAGTCCCAAAAATAATATAAACAGTTGCCAAAAAGTATATGACAGTTGAATAATATTGGCATGGAATAATCAAAAATTATAGATACGACGGAGACGTATCAGCATCCCCAAGCTTAATTCCTGCTCGTCCTCGATTAGGTAAATGATAAAAAAGATAATTTTTGATGTGGAATGCTACCTAGCATAATCTTGATCATATGTCTAATCATGGCATGAACATTAAGACACGAGTGATTCAAAGCAATAGTCTATCATTTGACATAAAAATAATAATACTTCAAGCCCACTAATAAAGCAATCATGTCTTTTCAAAATAACAAGGCCAAAGAAAGTTATCCCTACAAAATCATATAGTCTGGCTATGCTCCATCTTCACCACACAAAATACTCACATCATGCACAACCCCGATGACAAGCCAAGCAATTGTTTCATACTTTTGACATTCTCAAACCTTTTCAACTTTCACGCAAATACATGAGCGTGAGCCATGGTCATAGCACTATAGGTGGAATAAAATATGATGGTGGAGAAGACAAAAAGGAGAAGATAGTCTCACATCAACTAGGCGTATCAACAGGCTATGGAGATGCCCATCAATAGATATCAATGTGAGTGAGTAGGGATTGCCATGCAACGGATGCACTAGAGCTATAAGTATATAAAAGCTCAAACTGAAACTAAGTGGGTGTGCATCCAACTTGCTTGCTCATGAAGACCTAGGGCATTTGAGGAAGCCCATCTTTGGAATATACAAGCCAAGTTCTATAATTAAAATTCCCACTAGTATATGAAAGTAATAACTCAAGAGACTCTCTATATGAAGAACATGGTGCTACTTTGAAGCACAACTGTGGTAAAAGGATAGTAACATTGTCCCTTCTCTCTTTTTCTCTCATTTTTTTTCTTTTTTTTCTTCTTTTTTTTTAGGCTTCTTTGGCCTCTATCTTTTTTGGGGGGGCTTCTTTGACCACTTTTATTTTGATAACCTCACATGGGAAAATGTTCTAATAATGATGATCATCACACTTTTATTTACTTACAACTCAATATTACAACTCGATATCTAGAACAAAGATATGACTCTATATGAATGCCTCCGGCGGTGTACTGGGATGTGCAATGATCTAGCGTAGCAATGACATCAAAAAACGGACAAGCCATGAAAACATCATGCTAGCTATCTTACGATCATGTAAAGCAATATGACAATGAATGCTCAAGTCATGTATATGATGATGAAAGTTGCATGGCAATATATCTCGGAATGGCTATGGAAATGCCATGATAGGTAGGTATGGTGGCTGTTTTGATGAAGGTATATGGTGGGTTTATGGTACCGGCGAAAGTTGCGCAGTACTAGAGAGGCTAGCAATGGTGGAAGGGTGAGAGTGCGTATAATCCATGGACTCAACATTAGTCATAAAGAACTCACATACTTATTGCAAAAATCTATTAGTCATCGAAACAAAGTACTACGTGCATGCTCCTAGGGGGGTAGATTGGTAGGAAAAGACCATCGCTCATCCCCGGCCGCCACTCATAAGGAAGACAATCAATAAATAAATCATGCTCCGACTTCTTTACATAACGGTTCACCATACCTGCATGCTACGGGAATCACAAACCTCAACACAAGTATTTCTACAATTCACAACCACCCACTAGCATTACTCTAATATCACCATCTTTATATCGCAAAACTATTGCAAGGAATCAAACATATCATATTCAGTGATCTACAAGTTTATGTAGGATTTTATGAGTAACCATGTGAATGACTAGTTCCTGTCATCTCTCTAAATAGATATAAGTGAAGCAAGAGAATTTAATTCTTTCTACAAAAGATATGCCCACGCTCTAACAAATATAAGTGAAGCAAAATAGCATTCTACAAATGGCGGTTGTCTAAGTGAAGCGAAACACGCAATCCAAACTTCAAATGATATAAGTGAAGCACATGAAGCATTCTATAAAGCCATACTCAAAAGATATAAGTGAAGTGCAATGAGCATTCTATAAATTAACCAAGGACTATCTCATACCAGCATGGTGCATAAAAAGAAAAATAAAAACCTAAATGATAAAGACGCTCCAAGACTTGCACATATCGCATGAACGAAACGAATCCGAAAACATACTGATACTTGTTGAAGATAGAGGGGATGCCTCCCCAGCATCCCCAAGCTTAGACGCTTGATTCTCCTTGAATATTTACTTGGGGTGCCTCGGGCATCCCCAAGCTTGAGTTCTTGCCTCTCTTCCTTCTTCTCACATCGAAACCTTCTCAATCATCGAACACTTCATCCACACAAAACTTCAACAGAAAACTCGGTAAGATCTGTTAGTATAATAAAGTAAATCACTACTCTAGGTACTATTGCAAACCAATTTATATTTTGTTTTTGAATTGTGACTACTGTAATATAACTTTTTCATGGCTTAATCCACTGATATAAATTGATAGTTTCATCAAAACAAGCAAACTATGCATCAAAAACAGAATCTGTCTAAAACAGAACAGTCTGTAGCAATCTGAACATTCACCATACTTATGATACTTTAAAAATTCTACCAAAATTCAGAAAAATAAAAAAAATTATAGGAAAAGAGTGCAAAAAGAATCAGAACCATTTGATGTTACATCTAAAAATGTAAAATCGCGCACTACAGCCAAAGTTTTTGTCCTGCACCGTGCAAAGCATCTAGCAAATGTAAACATCCTAAAGGCAAACCTTGGCACATTATTTTTATTTTTAAACCTTGTAAAAGCACACAACAGAAATAAATGGCGCTCTAAAACTTCCGGGTTGTCTCCCTGGCAACGCTTTCTTTAAAGGCGTTAAGCTAGGCATATAGTGCTCAAGTAGTGAATCCACCCGGATCCCAAGGTATATCAAAGCCAATTTTAATTAGCAAGAATTTGGCATTTAGTAGTGAGCATAAAGCAACATATATCAAGCAATGGCAAAGTTTAACTCTCTTTCTATGCATCGGCATGTCATAAAAGAACAATTCATGCACACCTAGTAAAGGCCAATGCATAGTATAAACAGTTTCTTGCAATTTTATCGTATTGGAAACATAGAGAGGTGGAGATATAGTTCCTCTATCATAATAATTGCAAGTAGGAGCAGCAAGCACATGCATATTATATTCATCAAAATCATCATGTACAACGGTAAAAGGCAACCCATCAATATAATCCTTAATAAACACAAACTTCTCCGATATAGTGTAGTTTGGAGAATTCAAAAAGATAATAGGACTATCATGTGTGGGTGCAATGGCAACAATTTCATGTTTAACATAAGGAACTATAGCAAGTTCATCTCCATAAGCATCATTCATTTTGGCATCTTGGCCACAAGCATAGCAAGCATCATCAAAAAGGGATATTTCAAGAGAATCAATGGGATCATAACAGTCATCATAGCAATCATCCTTCGGTAAGCACGAAGGGGAATTAAAAAATGTATGAGTTGAAGAGTTACTCTCATTAGAAGGTGGGCACGGGTGATCAATCCGCTCTTCCTCCTTTTGTTCTTGGCTCTCCTCCTCATCTTTTTCATCCAATGAGCTCACAGTTTCATCAATTTCTTCTTCCATAGACTCCTGCAAAATATTAGTCTCTTCTTGGACAGCGAAGTATTCCTCAATATATAGTTTAACATAGGCATTAGAAGCATAATTCTCATAACAATATTCAAGTATGGCAAAATTTTCAGATTTGTAAAGAGTAGCATCATACTTTTCAATCAACGAAGCAATTTCATAAGCACCCTTAAAAGCAACAAATTCTTCAATTTGTTGAACATCATAGTAATTATAAACACCCTTAGCATATGAAGATAAGATTCCATTATCAATAAACTCACATTGGTAGGGAAGGTGTTTCTTAGGGTTTTCAGAACAACAAGTAAAATCGTAATAATAGCATAAATTCCAAGCATAGCATTGCACAGTATTAATTTGATGCTGTAAAAGTTTCCCTTTTTGAGATATTCGGTGTCGCACATAACAAGCATGCTCATCTAAAGATTTGCCCTCGACTAGGCTAGTTGGGGTTTCAGCACGAGCACATAGGGATCGAAGATGATCCAAGTAATAAGCTTCAGGAGTGTGATAGATTTTGAGTGGTTCTTCAACCATTGGTTCAGTAGGTACAACTAATTTTTTTGGTATTTTGCATTTCCTACCCATAACTAAAGATAGAAAACAACTAAGAACAACAAAATAAAAATTACTTAGTGATAAAGAAAATAGCACACACGAGAATATTCACCCCACGCTATTGCTCCCCGGCAACGGCGCTAGAAAAAGGTCTTGATAACCCACAAGTATAGGGGATCAATTGTAGGCTCTTTTGATAAGTAAGAGTGTTGAACCCAACGAGGAGCTAAAGGCAGAACAAATATTCCCTCAAGTTCTATCGACCACCGATACAACTCTACCACGCTTGATGTTCGCTTTACCTAGAACAAGTAGGAAACTAGAAGTACTTTGTAGGTGTTGTTGGATAGGTATGCAAGAAGGTAAAGAAAGAGAAAATAAAAGCTAGGGGCTGTTTAGATGAAGACACAACTAATTTGGTTTTAGTAGAGAGATTTTGTCAACAATAAAGTTATTTGTCCCTAGGCAATCGATAACTAGACCGGTAATCATTATTGCAATTTTATTTGAGGGAGAGGCATAAGCTAACATACTTTCTCTACTTGGATCATATGCACTTATGATTGGAACTCTAGCAAGCATCCGCAACTACTAAAGATTCATTAAGGTAAAACCCAACCATAGCATTAAAGCATCAAGTCCCCTTTATCCCATACGCAAACAACCTACTTACTTGGGTCTGTGCTTCTGTCACTCACGCCACCCACCATAAGCAAATCATAAGCATATTGCAAACCCTACAGCGGGAATCCCTCACGCTTGCGCGACACGGAGAGCACCATAGGACAGCACCAATAATAAAACATACAACTCAAACCAATCATGATCATCAAATAGCCATTAGGACAAAACAGATCTACTCAAACATCATGGGATAGCCATACATCATTGGGAAATAATATATAGCGTTGAGCACCATGTTTAAGTAGAGATTACAACGGGTAAGAGAGAGGTTACACCGCTGCATAGAGGGGGAAGAGTTGGTGATGATGGCGGTGATGGTGATGGCCCCGGCAGCGCTCCGGCGCCACCGGAAGGAAGGGGGAGAGGGCCCCCTTCTTCTTATTCTTATTCCTCGACTTCCTCCCTGGATGGGAGAAGGGTTTCCCCTCTGGTCCTTGGCTCCCATGGCGTGGGAGGGGCGAGAGCCCCTCTGAGATTGGATCTATCTCTCTGTCTCTCTCTGTTTCTGCGTTCTCCCGTGGCTCTGTTTCACCGTTTTGTATATATATGGAGATCCGTAACTCCGATTGGCCTGAAACCTTCGCCGTGATTTTTTTTCTGAATATTAGCTTTCTTGCGGCAAAAGAAGAGCGTCAACCGCCTTATGGTGGGCTCACGAGGGTAGGGCGTGCCCTAAGGGGGGGTGCCCCCTGCCTCGTGACCACCTCGGGCACTGGTTCGTGTTGATTTTCCTTCCGAATTTTCCATATTTTCCAAAAATAAGCTCCGTTCGTTTTTATCCCGTTTGGACTCCGTTTGATATGGATATTCTGCGAAACCAAAAACATGCAACAGATAGGAACTGGCACTGGGCACTGGATCAATATGTTAGTCCGAAAATAATATAAAAAGTTGCCAAAAAAGTATATGAAAGTTGAATAATATTGGCATGGAACAATCTTATAGATACGACGGAGACGTATCAGCCTCCTACTGGATTGATACCTTGGTTCTCAAAAACTGAGGGAAATACTTACGCTACTTTGCTGCATCATCCTTTCCTCTTCAAGGAAATCCAACGCAGTGCTCAAGAGGTAGCAAGAAGATTTCTGGCACCGTTGCCGGGGAGTCTACGCAAAAGTCAACATACCAAGTACCCATCACAACCCTTATCTCCTGCATTACATTATTTGCCATTTGCCTCTTGTTTTCCTCTCCCCCACTTCACCCTTGCCGTTTTATTCGCCCTCTCTCTCTGTCCACCCTCTCTTTCTCTATTTGCCTCTTTTTGCCTTTTGCACTTTCTGCCATTATGTCTAAAATTGGGGAAATTATTGTCGACATGGACAATAATAATATCATGGAAAATTCTGATGCTCCTGCTAAAGAACCCCATATCTTACATACAAAAAAGTTCCGTATTGGTAGTGGTAATATTATTTGAAAAGGAGTTATCCAAAATTTCTTTACTTGTGCCGGTACTTTACCTTCTATGGGTAGTGCTATCCTTCATAGAACTAGTAGTCTCGCGGATGCCATTGCCATGCTTGTAGTTGAACTTGAAAGAAAATCATGCACATGCACCCTTGCATACAAAGGATTTTCCTAGAATTTTCTAATATTGAGCATTCTCCTGTTAAGCGTGTCGCTACTATCTTTTTGGCTCGTGAGTTTAGATTCATAATAAAAGAGGCCAAAGAAATCTTTGCGCATTATAGGGTGGACGCTTTCCGTCCTCCCATAGAGGCTGTCCTTTTTGATCAAGAAGAAATAATGTGTTTTCAGTCTCTAGACTATGTTGCTTTCAATGAAAATCTTAGTAAAAGGGTTCCTACCAATGTTTTAGTTGATAGAATTTCTGAACTTAATGATTATTTGGCCATTCGAAATAATGAACTAGGATATTCTCTTGAGTATAGGCTCACAAAGTTCTGTCAAAAGAATGCTTATAATGATGAATTGGTTGTGCAATACGAAGGGCCAAAGGAGGAACCTATACCTCCCAAAGTTGATCTTGGGGACTTTTGTCCCATTAAATTTAGCCCTTTTGATTAATTTTGCTTGCCTCAAAGGAAAATTTCTGTCGAACGTAGAGAATATGAAATGATCTTTAATGATCTATCTTACTATTATGGCAATACCTAGATCTATCCTTGCTTTTTATGCCTAGCTAGGGGCGTTAAACGATAGCGCTTGTTGGGAGGCAACCCAATTTTATTTTTATTCCTTGATTTTTGCTCCTGTTTAGTAATAAATAAATTACCTAGCCTATGTTTTGGTTGTGTTTTTTGTGTTTAATTAGTGTTTGTGCCAAGTAGAACCGTTGGGAAGACTTGGGGAAAGTCTGGATATCTTGCTGTAAAAAAAACAGAAACTTTAGCACTCACGATAACTGCTGCCATTTTTATTTGGAAAGTGATATTTAGTTAATTATTTTTGCAGATGATTAATAGATAAATTACTCACGTCCATAAATTTATTTTAGAATTTTTTGGGTTTCAAATCTTGCGCTAGCTACAGATTACTACAGACTGTTCTGTTTTTGACAGATTCTGTTTTTAATGTGTTGTTTGCTTATTTTGATGAATCTATGGCTAGTAAAATAGATTACAAACCATAGAGAAGTTGGAATACAGTAGGTTTAACACCAATATAAATAAAGAATGATTTCATTACAGTACCTTGAAGTGGTCTTTTGTTTTCTTTCGCTAACGGAGCTCACGAGATTTTCTACTTTAAGTTTTGTGTTGTGAAGTTTTCAAGTTTTGGGTAAAGATTTGATGGATTATGGAACAAGGAGTGGCAAGAGCCTAAGCTTGGGGATGCCCATGGCACCCCCAAGATAATCTAAGTACACCTAAAAGCCAAAGCTTGGGTATGCCCCGGAAGGCATCCCCTCTCTCGTCTACTTCTATCGGTAACTTTACTTGGAGCTATATTTTTATTCACCACATGATATGTGTTTTGCTTGGAGTGTCTTGTATAATTTGAGTCTTTGATTTTTAGTTTACCACAATCATCCTTTCTGTACACACATTTTGAGAGAGCCATACATGATTTGGAATTTGTTAGAATACTCTATGTGCTTCACTAATATCTTTTGAGTTATATAGTTTTGCTCTAGTACTTCAGTTATATCTTTTAGAGCACGGTGGTGGATTCGTTTTATAGAAACTATTGATCTCTCATGCTTCACTTAGATTATTTTGAGAGTCTTAAATATCTTGGTAATTTGCTTAAATAATCATAATATGCTAGGTATTCAAGATTAGTAAAAAAAATTCTTATGAGTGTTTTGAATACTAAGAGAAGTTTGATGCTTGATGATTGTTTTGAGATATGGAGGTAATAATATCAAAGTCATGCTAGTTGAGTAGTTGTGAATTTGAGAAATTCTTGTGTTGAAGTTTGCAAGTCCCGTAGCATGCACGTATGGTAAACGTTATGTAACAAATTTGAAACATGAGGTGTTCTTTGATTGTCCTCCTTATGAGTGGCGGTCGGGGACGAGCGATGGTCTTTTCCTACCAATCTATCCCCCTAGGAGCATGCGTGTAGTGCTTGGTTTTTGATGACTTGTAGATTTTTGCAATAAGTATGTGAGTTCTTTATGACTAATGTTGAGTCCATGGATTATATGCACTCTCACCCTTCCATCATTGCTAGCCTCTTCGGTACTGTGCATTTCCCTTTCTCACATTGAGAGTTGGTGCAAATTGCGCCGGTGCATCCAAACCCCGTGATATGATACGCTCTTTCACACATAAATCTCCTTATATCTTCCTCAAAACAGCCACCATACCTAGCTATTATGGCATTTCCATAGCCATTCTGAGATATATTGCCATGCAACTTTCTACCGTTTCTTTATCATGACACATTCATCATTGTCATATTGCTTAGCATGATCATGTAGTTGACATAGTATTTGTGGCAAAGCCACCATTCATAATTCTTTCGTACATGTCACTCTTGGTTCATTACATATCCCGGTACACCGCCGGAGGCATTCATATAGAGTCATCTTTTGTTCTAGCATCGAGTTGTAATCATTGAGTTGTAAATAAATAGAAGTGTGATGATCATCATTTTCTAGATCATTGTCCCAAGTGAGGAATTAAAAAAAGGGAGAGAAAGGTCATAAAAAGAAGAAGAGAAGGCCCAAAAAAAAGAGAGAAAAAGAGAGAAGGGACAATGTTACTATCCTTTGCCACACTTGTGCTTCAAAGTAGCACCATAATCTTCATGATAGAGAGTCTTTTGTTTTATCACTTTCATATACTAGTGGGAATTTTTCATTATAGAACTTGGCTTGTATATTCCAACAATGGGCCTCCTCAAGTGCCCTAGGTCTTCGTGAGCAAGCAAGTTGGATGCACACCCACTTAGTTTCTTTTGTTGAGATTTCATACATTTATAGCTCTAGTGCATCTGTTGCATGGCAATCCCTACTCCTTGCATTAACATCAATCGATGGGCATCTCCATATCCCATTGATTAGCCTTGTTGATGCGAGACTATCTCCTTTTTGTCTTCTCCACATAACCCCCATCATCATATTCTATTACACCCATAGTGCAATGTCCATGGCTCGCGCTCATATATTGCGTGAAAGTTTATAGGTTTGACATTACTAAAGTATGAAACAATTGCTTGGCTTGTCATCGGGGTTGTGCATGATGAGAGCATTCTTGTGTGACGAAAATGG
Source organism: Triticum urartu (assembly GCF_003073215.2). Classification (NCBI taxonomy): domain Eukaryota; kingdom Viridiplantae; phylum Streptophyta; class Magnoliopsida; order Poales; family Poaceae; genus Triticum; species Triticum urartu. Next base: position 54,927,180 of record NC_053024.1, on the reverse strand, counting down.
AGCATGACTAAACTATATGATTTTGTAGGGATGAACTTTCTTTGGCCATGTTATTTTGAGAAGACATAATTGCTTAGTTAGTATGCTTGAAGTATTATTATTTTTATGTCAATATGAACTTTTATCTTGAATCTTTCGGATCTGAATATTCATACCACAATTAAGAAGAATTACATTAAAATTATGCCAAGTAGCATTCCACATCAAAAATTCTGTTTTTATCATTTACCTACTCGAGGACGAGCAGGAATTAAGCTTGGGGATGCTTGATACGTCTCCAACGTATCTATAATTTTTGATTGTTCCATGCTATATTATCTACTGTTTTGGACATTCCTGGGCTTTATTATCTACTTTTATATTATTTTTCTGACTAACCTATTAACCTGAGGCCTAGCCCAGAATTGTTGTTTTTGCCTATTTTAGGGTTTCGATGAAAAGGAATATCAAACGGAGTCCAAACGGAATGAAACCTTCGGGAACATGATTTTCTCACCGAACATGATCCAGGAGACTTCGACCCTACGTCAAGAAATAAAGGAGGAGGCCACGAGGTAGGGGGCGCGCCTCCCCCCCCCCCCCCAGGCGCACCCTCCACCCTCGTGGGCCCCCTGTTGCTCCATCGACGTACTCCTTCCTCCTATATATATCTACGTACCCCAAAACGATTAGATACGGAACCAAAACCCTAATTCCACCGCCGTAACTTTCTGTATCCACGAGATCCCATCTTGGGGCCTGTTCCGGAGCTCCGCCGGAGGGGGCATCCATCACGGAGGGCTTCTACATCATCACCATAGCCCCTCCGATGAAGTGTGAGTAGTTTACCTCCGACCTTCGGGTCCATAGTTATTAGCTAGATGGCTTCTTCTCTCTTTTTTGATCTCAATACAATGTTCTCCCCTCTCTTGTGGAGATCTATTCGATGTAATCTTCTTTTTGCAGTGTGTTTGCTGAGACCGATGAATTGTGGGTTTATGATCAAGATTATCTATGTACAATATTTGAATCTTCTTTGAATTCTTTTATGTATGATTGGTTATCTTTGCAAGTCTCTTCGAATTATTAGTTTGGTTTGGCCTACTAGATTGATCTTTCTTGCAATGGGAGAAGTGCTTAGCTTTGGGTTCAATCTTGCGGTGTCCTTTCCTAGTGACAGTAGGGGCAGCAAGGCACGTATTGTATTGTTGCCATCGAGGATAACAAGATGGGTTTTTATCATATTGCATGAATTCATCCCTCTACATCATGTCATCTTGCTTAAGGTGTTACTCTGTTTTCATGAACTTAATACTCTAGATGCATGCTAGATAGCGGTCGATGAGTGGAGTAATAGTAGTAGATGCAGGCAGGATTTGGTCTACTTGTCTCGGACATGATGCCTATATACATGATCATACCTAGATATTCTCATAACTATGCTCAATTCTGTCAATTGCTCAACAGTAATTTGTTCACCCACCGTAAAATACTTATGCTCTTGAGAGAAGCCACTAGTGAAACCTATGGCCCCGGGTCTATCTTCATCATATTAATCTTCCAATACTTAGTTATTTCCTTTGCTTTTATTTTACTTTGCATCTTTATCATAAAAATACCAAAAATATTATCTTATCATATCTATCAGATCTCACTCTCGTAAGTGACCATGAAGGGAATGACAACCCCTTATCGCGTTGGTTGCGAGGAGTTATTTGCTTTGTGCAGGTACGAGGGACTCGCGTGTAGCCTCTTACTGGATTGATACCTTGGTTCTCAAAAACTGAGGGAAATACTTACACTACTTTGGCTGCATCATCCTTTCCACTTCAAGGAAATCCAACGCAGTGCTCAAGAGGTAGCAACAATCTGGTTCATAGTGTTCACCAAGAGTGGGCAGGACAGTAAGCTCCATTATATCATGGGCTTTGGCTTCATGGTGTACATCGCCTGTCATCCACTCAAGGACCCAAGTCTTCGGATCCCTGTTGTAGCCGCAAATGTGGAGAGTTGCATAGAATTGCAGCAGAAGCTCTTCATTCCAATGCTCTTTATCGGTCACAAAATATAGAAGGCCAGCATCTCTTAAGCAGTCAAGGGCTTCTTCCAAGAAGGGTAGGCCAGCAATGGCTTCGCAGTCTAGACGCATATGGGGAAAATGCGCCCTTGATTGTATAGGACACAAGAATAGTAACTGCGCTGCTGATAGCTCCAAAACCGATCAGATGAGATTCTTGGCTTGGAATATGGGTTCTTGGCGCTATCAAAGAAGGTATTGTGTGCAATGAAGCCATTCACATTGAATCATCCTGGTGAAGTTGTTGTACCTAGAAACCTTGGCAGCCTGGGTTTTGGCTTCTGGACCTGAGGCCTATGCTCAACATGGTAGTCAAATTGTGGTCCGGCAGCAGGAGGAGGAACCAGAATAGGCCATCGAACCATGACAGGTTGACCGCGATCAAATGCCATCTCAATTGTGTGAGGCCTTGGAGGTGGTACAGGAGCGTCGGCATTGACATGGGCTTGAAGTTGTACAATGGTTTCAGGTGCAACATTGGCTTCAGGTGTAGTATTGGCTTCACGCACCGTATTCACCTCAGGCGCCACATTAGCTTCAGCCATGATAGCGTCATTGGCTTCAGTAGTGTTGTTGGTGGCCGCCTCAGTATTATCAACCTAGACTTGAGTAGCTGGAGGGTCGGACACGTTCTCCTGGAGAACAGCTTCTTGGTTGGTAGGGGGTGTGGCAACACACTCTTCTTCTGGTCGGGGTTCTTGTTGGTCATAGGTTGATGCAGCCGGAATGTCTTCAGCAGCTCTGGCTTCAGACTCAGAGACGTTCACAGTTGGAGTGCCATCAGGAAACACTTCTCGTGCCACTGAGTTGTGTTGCACTTCTCCTTCTAGAATGCTCGATAGAGTGACTTGTGGCCTTGGTCCTTTGCGAAGCCTGCGGAATGCGGGCGATGCATTTGGAGAGGGAGTTGACTAGACCAAAAAGTCGTCATCGTCAAGCACTAGAGTGGTGACTTGAGGTGGGGGAGTACTTGGTGATTCTTGACGGGGGAGTCTTGAGGACGATCATCCCATGAATCATCCTGAGCAATTGGCGTCGGAGGACGACCAATGCTAATGAGTTCGTTGTTCGTGAGAACAGGAAATGATACCATTTGGTGCTCAATCTGAGGAAGGACTTCATCATCATCTACATTGGCTTGAGGACTGAGGGAGTCCTGGATTAGGGGGTGTCCGGACAGCCGGACTATATCCTTCGGCCGGACGGTTGGACTATGAAGATACAGGATTGAAGACTCCGTCCCATGTCCGGAAGGGACTCTCCTTGGCGTGGAAGGCAAGCTTGGCGATACGGATATGTAGATCTCCTACCATTGTAACCGACTCTATGTAACCCTAACCCCATCCGGTGTCTATATAAACCGGAGGGTTTTAGTCCGTAGGACAACATACACATCAACAATCATACCATAGGCTAGCTTCTAGGGTTTAGCCTCTTCGATCTCGTGGTAGATCTACTCTTGTACTACCCATATCGTCAATATTAATCAAGCAGGACATAGGGTTTTACCTCCATCGAGAGGGTCCGATCCTGGGTAAAACTTCGTGTCCCTTGCCTCCTGTTACCATCCGGCCTAGACGCACAGTTCGGGACCCCCTACCCGTGATCCGCCGGTTTTGACACCGACATTGGTGCTTTCATTGAGAGTTCCTCTGTGTCGTCGCCATCAGGAAGGATGCCTCGCCCCGTCTTTAAAGACGGCACCGTTGCTAAGGGAGCTTTGGCTGTCGGCCAAACCCTCCGGCTAGGTGGTTTTCTTATGACCACCTGTTCGGCTTCTGCGCCGACGATGACCTCTCGAGCCATCGAAAACAATCTTCATGTCAGCTCGGAACTCGCCGAGAACTTAGATCCAATGGAGCTCTCCTCCATAAACGAGCTCTTGGATCGCTTCGCCGCCCTGGGAGTCGCCACGGATTACGACCAGATTGGGTCTAAACCCGATCTGAGAGAGATTAACTCTCCCCAAGTCACCCATCATGTTGCCGTGGTAGAGGGACAGTGCGGCGACCCTTCATCTATCTTAAAGACTCGCTACATCCGGATTCCCGATCCCTCCAAGCCAGATACCCGCGGAGGGGAGGATATCACTCAAGACCTGAATTTAGAGTCAGGCGACGGCCTGGATTCATTGGACAACATCCAGGAATCCAAATTTTCGAGTTCGGAAATTCCCCGGCCTCTGAGCCTTAGATGGGGTGAGGCTTCGGATTTAATTCCACCCACCCACCCCAACATAAGCGATCTATCCAAAATCAGGCAAGAACCCGATGAAACAGTACATCATTACTGGGCCAGATTCCTCCTGGTTAAGTATAGGCTAAGGGATTGCCGTGAGGAAGACGCAATCTCAACCTTCTGCAATAATTACACGGACAAGGGAATACTCAACGCCATAAGTCGCCGTGATATTACACGCTTCGCTGACTTGGCGTCCATTGTACGAAAATACTGTGCGATGGAAAGCGCCTGGAAAACCGAAATAAAATTTTGGGACTATCCGGCCCTGAATACAAACCGAGTACGAAATAAAAGGGTGCATCATCACCAGTCACCCGGGTCAAGCACTAAAAAGCAAAAACCCTCTACAGGGCATGGAACCGTACTGGAAGGATGGCTTAATGGGCCCTGTAAAATTCACAGTACAGAGGACGCCACACCAACTCACAGCCTTAGAGCATGTTGGATACTCCAGCAAGTGGCCAAAATTGGCGAAAATCTCCTAATTCTCGAGGCCACAGAAAGCCACCCCAGAGACACCAATACGGTATTAACAGTCTTCGAGACTTTCGCATCAAATAATATGCGAAAAAGGACACTCCGCAGCCTTGCCGAAGTCTACCAAGTAGCAACAATAAACCCATGGAGTCACACGGCTATTACCTTTAACGCCAGTGATGAACCTAAATCCCGAACAGCCCGAGCACTAGCCGGATTGGTCCTCAGTCCAATAGTGGATGGCTTTCTTCTTACCAAGGTACTCATGGACGGCGGCAGCGGATTGAACCTCATTTATGAGGAGACCCTTCAAAAAATGGAAATACACTGGAACCGCATTGAGCAAAGCAGCACAACCTTTAGAGGAATAATCCCCAGTCGGGAAGCGCGCTGTACAGGAAAAATCACACTAGATGTGGTGTTCGGCATGCCGGATAATTACAGGTCCGAAGAGGTCACGTTCCAGGTGGCTCCGTTCAGCAGCGGTTATCACGCTCTGCTAGGGAGGGAAGCATTTACAGTCTTCCAAGCAATACCCCATTACGGGTACATGAAGCTCAAGATGCACTAGTAGAAAAAGGGTCAAACGTGAAGCACATTAGTGCCGGTTTGAATTTGAGCCGGCACTAATGTGTACATTAGTGCCGGTTCCAACAGCTAGCCGGGCCGTTGTCATTAGTACCGGTTCGTGGCAAACCTTTAGCACCGGTTCGTGCCACGAACCGGTACTAAAGTGAGTGGTGGTGGGATGTTGTCAGTCCGGGGCCCCTCCAGCACCTTTAGTACCGGGTCGTATCACGAACCGGTACTAAAGGTCGTCCTACATAGACCCTTCGTCCACCCGAGCTCGCTCTGTTCTTCCCCTTTCCCCTCTCCTCTCTGTTCTTTTCCCTCTTCCTCTCAAGCTCATCACACATTTTGCCCAAGATTTGAAGCCCCCCATTCATTCAAATGATCACAAAGGTTAGCAACTCTTTCCTGTCATCTCTCATTGCTAGATTAGCTCGTGCAATGCTTTATATAGTGATTGATTTTTTAGTTTAGTAATTTGGGAGGAATTATATATATGTGCTAGTATTTGATTTATATGCAATTTGAGGTTAAAAATAACACTTAGTTTTGCATATGTAGGCGTGGTTTACTTAGTACCTTCTAAATCTCCGTCGTAACCACCGTCGATCGCTCGCAACGTCCCGTCGCCGGCACCACCTTGTGGTGAGCCTCTTGTTCATGAAGTTTATATAAAAAAAATGATGTTTGTGTGATTTGGATATATAGTTACTCATATAATTATCTTACCCATTTATGCATAGTGCCATGGTTTTGATATCCGTCCCTGTCGGCCCTCGTCCGGGTTATGATTCGGATGTGGTATATTCTCTTTTAAAACTATTCATTGCATTTCGTGTTTATGACAAATTATGCCCATCAAGTTGACATAGATATTTGTATGTAGGAGGTAGTTGAACCCGAAATTCCAACTGACCCTATTGTCGAGAGGTTAAATTTAGTTGAAAGAGAAAACGAGGATTTGAAGGAAAAATTGAAAAGAATTGAGGGGGAGAAGATGGAATTGGAGTTTCATGTTGCCGATGTCGTCGATGATCACAAGATTAAGATGGAGAAAATGCACTTGAAGATTAGAAAATATGCCATTCATAGTGAGGCTTGGTATCATTATGCTGTTGGATCAATTGTTACCTTAGTTGCGATCTTGATCGCATTTGTTGTTGCATTTAAATTCTTTAGCTAGAGAGTTATTTGTTTATTGCATTGATGTGTTGTATGCTCTTTATGTATGAACTTTATGTATTGTATTAATTTGATGTTTTCGGTGATGTGTATTGAAGATGAGCCGGCAATGGATGTACGATGATCGATGCTCTCCCGAGTTCATTAATGGCGTGCGTACTTTTCTGCTTGCAGCTGAGGCAAACAAGCGAGCGGATGGTTTTATGCATTGTCCATGTGCTGGCTGTAAGAATGGTCGCAATTACTCAACGTTAAGAACCATTCACGTCCACCTGTTTGAGTCCGGTTTCATGCCCCACTATAATGTTTGGACCAAGCATGGAGAAAGAGGGGTTATGATGGAAGACAATGAAGAAGAAGAGGACGACGACAGCTATCCTGGCCATGGGTTCCCTGAATACGATGATACAATAATGAGGGAAGAAGCTGAGCCGGTAATGCGGGAAGAAGCTGAGCCGGCAATGCGGGAAGAAGTTGAAGAAGAGGCATCAGATGAGCCCGTTGATGATCTAGGTCGGGCCATTGCCGATGCAAAGAGAAACTGCGCAAGTGATTTGGAGAAGAAGAAGTTGCAGCGCATGTTAGAGGATCACAAAAAATTGTTGTACCCGAATTGCGAAGGTGACAAGAAAAAGCTGGGCACCACACTGGAATTGCTGTAATGGAAGGCAGAGAATGGTGTATCTGAAAAGGGATTTGGAAAGTTTCTGGTAATGATAAAGGATATGCTTCCAAAGGACAACGAATTGCCCGAGAGTACGTACCAAGCAAAGAAGGCTGTCTGCCCTCTAGGGTTAGAGGTGCAGAAGATACATGCATGCCCTAATGATTGCATCCTCTACCGCGGTGAGTACGAGGATTTGAACGCTTGCCTGGTATGCGGTGCATTGCGCTCTAAGATCATCCGTGATGACCCTGGTGATGTCGAGGGAGAGCACCCCAGGAAGAAGATTCCTGCCAAGGTGATGTGGTATGATCCTATAATACCACGGTTGAAACGTTTGTTCCAAAACAAAGAGCATGCCAAGGCGACGCGATGGCACAGAGAAGACCGTAAGAAAGACGGAAAGTTGAGAGTACCCGCTGACGGGTCACAGTGGAGAAAAATCGTAAGAAAGTACGGGAAGGAGTTTGCAGATGACGCAAGGAACGTATGGTTTGGTCTAAGCGCAGATGGCATTAATCCTTTTGGGGAGCAGAGCAGCAACCATAGCACCTGGCCTGTGACTCTATGTTTGTATAACCTTCCTCCTTGGTTGTGCATGAAGCAGAAGTTCATTATGATGCCAGTGCTCATCCAAGGCCCTAAGCAACCCGGCAACGACATTGATGTGTACCTAAGGCCATTAGTTGAAGAACTCTTACAACTGCGGAATGGAACAGGTGTACATGTGTGGGATGAGCACATGGGGGAAGAATTTGACCTAAAGGCGTTGCTGTTCATGACCATCAATGATTGGCCTGCTCTCAGTAACCTTTCAGGACAGACAAACAAGGGATACCGCGCATGCACGCACTGTTTGGACGATACCGATAGTATATATTTGGCTAATTGTAAGAAGAATGTGTACCTGGGACATCGTCGATTTCTTCCAAGCAGGCATCTCATAAGAAAGAAAGGCAAGCATTTCAAAGGTGAGGCGGATCACCGGACGAAGCCTCGCCACCATACTGGTGCTGATGTACATGATATGGTCAAGGATTTGAAGGTGGTCTTTGGAAAGGGTCCTGGTGGACAACCTGTTCCGAATGACGCTGACGGACGCGCACCCATGTGGAAGAAGATATCTATATTTTGGGACCTGCCCTGTTGGAAAGACCTAGAGGTCCGCTCCGCAATCGACGTGATGCACGTGACGAAGAATCTTTGTGTGACCCTGCTTGGCTTCTTGGGCGTGTATGGGAAGACAAAAGATACACCTGAGGCATGGGAGGACCAGCAACGTATGCATGGAAAAGACGGCATACATCAGGGTCATGCAAGCTACGCTCTTACAAAAGAAGAGAAGGAAATCTTCTTTGAATGCCTGCTTAGTATTAAGGTATCGTCTGGCTTCTCGTCGAATATAAAGGGAATAATAAACATGGCAGAGAAAATTTCCAGAACCTAAAGTCTCATGATTGCCACGTGATTATGACGCAACTTCTTCCGGTTGCATTGAGGGGGCTTCTACTGGAAAACGTTGGATTAGCCATTGTGAAGCTATGTGCATTTCTCAATCTAATCTCTCAGAAGGTAATCGATCCAGAAATCATACCAAGGTTAGAGAATGATTTGGTGCAATGTCTTGTCAGTTTCGAGTTGTGTTCCCACCATCCTTCTTCAACATCATGACGCACGTCCTAGTTCACCTATGCGAAGAGATTAACGTTTTGGGTCCTGTATTTCTACACAATATGTTCCCCTTTGAGAGGTTCATGGGAGTCTTAAAGAAATATGTTCATAACCGTGCTAGGCCAGAAGGAAGCATCTCCAAGGGCCATGAAAATGAGGAGGTCATTGAGTTTTGTATTGACTTTATTCCTGACCTTAAGCCGATTGGTGTTCCTGAATCGCGGCATAAGGGCAGACTGGATGGAAAAGGAACGCTAGGAGGGGAACAAATAATATGTATGGACGGACATTCTCTCACTGAAGCACACTACATAGTTCTACAGAATTCCGCCTTGGTGGCTCCGTATATGGATGAACACAAGAATTTGCTACGCTCCAAACACCCGGAGCGGTCTGATGACTAGATTACACGTGAACAAACCAGGAGTTTCGCCAGCTGGTTGCAGACACGTACCATGCATGAGACCTCTATTGAAGATGACCTGTACTTGTTGTCCCAGTTACCATCTTCGAATATAATGACTTTCAAAGGGTACGAGAAAAATGGTAATACATTTTACACGATCACCCAAGATAAGAAGAGCACCAACCAAAACAGTGGTGTCCGCTTTGATGCAGAAACCAAGACAGGAAAGGAAACATATTATGGTTATATACAAGACATATGGGACTTGACTATCGACGTGGTTTGAAGGTCCCTTTGTTTCGGTGCAAATGGGTCAATATGACACGAGGCGGGGTAACGGAAGACTCGCAGTACGGAATGACAACAGTGGATGTGGCACAAGTTTTCTATGTGAAGGACATGTCTACCAAGCCAAGAAAAAGAAAAGATAAGGAAGCGAATGCATCATACGATGAGCCAAAGCGGCACATAGTTCTTTCTAGGAAGAGAAACATCGTGGGAGTGGATGACAAGACAGACATGTCAGAAGATTATGAAAAGTTTGATGAAATTGCTCCATTCACAGTGAATATTGACCCGAGCATCCTGTTAAATGATGAAGATTTTCCATGGTTACGGCGCAAAGGGACACACGCGAAGAAAAAGTTTCACACCCAAAGATCTGAGATGTGATCGGCTTCACTATCATCACTTTCTTCTGTGTTTCACACCCAGGAGGGAATCTCTGTAATAGTTAGGGTAGTTATGTGTTTTGGCATTTGAAACGCGAAGAAATTTTGTGTGCAAACAAATTCTTTCATGCCTTTACTGATTTTTTTAAGCTAAATGACCCTGAAATTGAAAAGCATTTCAAATGAACTCAGAAAAGGTTGAAAGTTGGCATGGTATCATAATTTCACCCACATAGCATGTGCAAAAAAGTAGAGAGGGTTACCGCAAAAACTGGATGCACTTCGTGTACTAAATGGACAATCTCTTTCAAAGTATCAGGGTTTCGGACGAAAACTCATCCGTTACAAAAGGCATTTCATTTTTTTTAAATAACCTAAGCATTACTAAATTGAATATAATGATAAAACACACTAATATTAAACATAAGAAAAAAGAATCACTGAAAAATCTATTCTCAAAGTTGAGTTATTCACAATCTAGTGATTCACACAAATTTCAAAAAAAATGAAAATTTAAACTATTCAAATTTGTAAACTACCGGTACTAACAGAAAGTTTGTACTTTTTAGTACCTAAAGCAAAAATATTCACAAAGAAACTCTAAATACAGCAAAAAAACAACTCAAACAAAAATAAATAAAGCAAAAAATTTAAGAAAAAAAGCCCACCTACTGCGCCACAGCGGCCTGCATACGACTAGAAATCCAACCTGTTGTTGGGCCAGGATGCAGGCCCGCAAAGGCCCAGTAGGCCCACAGGGCAGCACAGAACATTTAGGCCTAGTAGGCCTGCTTTGGAGAGGAGCTCGAGGGAGCTACCGCACTGGGGCTTATAAACCAGTGCGGACGCCCCTCGACTAGCGAGGTGGGACTAAACATTTTGCACCGCACCTGCGCCAGCGCACCCCCTTTAGTACCGGGTGGTGGCTCAAACCGGTACTAAAGGGGGGGGGTCTTTAGTACCGGTTGGAGCCACCCCCCGGTACTAAAGGGGTGCGGTTCCCGCCGCTTGGCCTGCCCAAAACAGGCCTTTAGTACCGGTTGGTGGCTCCAACCGGTACTAAAGGTCCATCCTATATAACTAAACACTTCAAAAATTTCAGTTTCCCATCTGCTTCTTCTCCTCTGCCCCGTCGCCCGCCGCCCCCGTCTCCATATCCCTCGTCGCCGCCCCGTCCCCGTCGTCGCCGCCCCGTCGTCCTCGTCCCCGTCGTCCCCGTCGTCACCGCCGCGCCGTCCCGGCCCGTCCCGGCCCGTCCCGCGTCGTCCCCGTCCCCGTCATCGCCGCCCCATCCCCATCGTCGCCGCCCCGGCTCGTCCCCGTCGTCGCCGCCCCGTCGCTGTCCCCGTCGTCGCCATCCCCGTCGTCGCCGCGCCCGTCGCCGCCCCCCGTCGCTTCTTGCCTCGCCGGTGAGCACACACACACACACATTTTTTTTAGCTTTTTAGTTATAGAAATAATTATAAAAATGTGAGAAATTTTTCTTTTTTTAGTTATATAAATAGTTAGTTATATAGTATTGTTAGAAATGTTATAGAAATGTTAGAATTGTTAGAAATTTTTCTGTTTTTTAGTTATAGAAATAGTTATAAAATAGTTAGAATTGTTAGAAATTTTTCTGTTTTTTAGTTATAGAAATAGTTATAAAAAAGTTAGAAATTTTTATTTTTTTTAGTTATAGAAATATTAGAAATGTTATACAAATGTTAGTTATATATATGGAAATGTTATAATTTTTTTTTCTGTTTTTAGTTATAGAAATATTAGAAATGTTATAGAAATGTTAGTTATATAGCATTGTTAGAAATGTTATAGGAATGTTAGTTATATAGAAATGTTAGAAATTTTAGTTATCAAAATCCAATCATTAAAAAATGTTACTTTTTGCGGGCATATAGCTAGTATTTGTTCTCGACGATGCCCGGCCCGCATCCTCGCCGTCGACCCGTCCGCGACAACGTCCGGCTGATCCATGTCTGGGACTGGGCTCCACCGGGCTGGCACTGGGAGGTGCTGCCTGGAAGGGCGCGCCGCTTGATGAGGAACCCGGCCCCGGGTCCCGTCGTCGACCCTGATCTCGTTTGGTGGCGTTCGCGTGGGCCAGTTTCGGTGCGGAGGGAGCCGGCCCCGCCGGAGGTGGTACGTCGCCGTGTCAGGGAGGAGGACGAGCACGTCCATCGCTACATGGTTGCGTTAGAGGGCGACAGGTTCTCCAATACCTGGCAGTTTCTTCAGGGATCTCACTTCAGCTATGATCCTGTGAGGGTTCCTTCTCTTTGGGTGTCCACCGCCCGCGCCGCAGGAACCGCGAGTGTCCTAGATTCTTCTGTAGTATTCGATCTTTATTAGCTACCTAGCCAGTGATGTACTTGATATATAATATTCGATATGATGTATTCGAGATTATATATTATTCGAGATGATGTATTCGAGATTATATCTATTATTCGAGACGATGTATTCGAGATTATATCTATTATTCGAGACGATGTATTCGAGATTATATCTATTATTCGAGACGACGTATTCGAGATTATATTCGATGACGCTTATTATGTACTATGATTGATTCAGTTTTTTCTTATTAATTGATTGCATCCATGCATTGTAATTTGAATATATTTCTTTTGGATTAGTTAAACAAAACCTATGGCGGACAATACCGGCAGAGAGGGAGAAGAGGCCCTGTTCAATATCATACGCAATCCTCGCGGGCCAGATGATGATCAGAATGAAGAAGATTATGACGGCTCCGAATATCTAAACAACACCGGGGAGGGTGATATGATATTCGATCGCGACGACCGTATTGATGAAGTCGTGAACTATGAACATGACGAAGAAAATGTTGATCTTGAAACAACAAAGCCGGCGAGGTATATATTTATATAAGCAGGCATCTGGTGATCATCACATGTTTTAAATGTCTTGAAGATATATTAACGAATCGATCTTTCTTCTTTTAGCCATCTGGATCGAGCAAATCTTGAGGCAACAGGACGAAACAAGGCTCGAACAAAAAGTTGAAGCAGGCGTAAAGTACAATATCGAGGCAATCAAACCTAATGGTGAACCATTCGCGCCTAAGAAGATTGCGGACAAGTTCGTTCGTCAGTGCGGAGTTCTTGTGAAGGACCAACTCCAGATCTCCCTTCAAGAATGGAGAGAGCCATTAAAGCCACATCCAGGAGTTACTTTTGTCGACGACAGACAAAAACATTTGCTTTGGGAAACGCTCATGGAACATTTCACCCTACCAGATCATTTCACAAATGCAGATGTGGAGAAAGTCAAGGATGCTGCTCTTAGGAAGATGGCGGTTGCATTCAAGAACCACAAGATTCGTGAATGGGCCAACTACGTCAACGGAGGAAGGAAGACGCCAGTATTTGAGGGAACACTAGAGAACCAAAGTGCTCATTGGGACGATTTTGTGAAATTCAAGGATTCGGAATTATCTAAGGAACGGTCGAGAATAAACAAGGCCAATGCCGCAAAAAAGGATAAGTTTCATAAGCTGGGGCCAGGTGGCTATGCGGTGGGAATGCCTAAGTGGGATAAGTCTGAGAAAGAGATGCTGGATGCAGGTGTCACTCCAGAAACATTGAGCTGGCCCCCCAGGTGCAGGACTTGGTTCTATGCGCATGGGGGGTAGTTGGACCCGAAGACAGGCAAAGTTTCCAAGAAGGCATGTCTGGACGGAGCGGAAGATAAGCTACTTGTTGCAATAGAAGAGGCTCGATCCGGGTTGTTCGAGCCCAACAGAGAGAACGACGAGCTTACGCGTGCCCTGGGAAATCCTGAACACCCGGGAAGAACACGAGGCATGGGCGCTATTCCGTGGTATGAGGGGTTTTCGGACTGGAACGCTGACTACAGAACCCGTGCGAGAAAGAAGATTGCAGAGGAGAAGAAGAGGAAGATGGAGGAGGAGCAGAGGAAGCTAGACTATGAAAGCCTTCAACGCCTAGAATCAGCGCACGCGGACTTGGCAATCAAATTTCAGCGGCAGCAGGAGCAGATCGACTCACTTAGCCAGCAAAGGGGCTCTCAGCAGCTAGCAGATGATACACCAATGGATAGCACCGTCCCATCCATGCCGAGAAGCAGCATGGGTTCCGCCCCGGGTGACGCATTGCTGGATAGCTACCCAGTGGATGACATCATGGAGAACACTAACTGCGAGCTACACTTCAAAATGAAGAACATATCCATGAAGGTGGCGGACGCCCTTGCTTTTACAAATCCCCCCGAGGCAACCTTCCATTGCAACTCGATTCCAGCGGGCTATGCTCGTGTCTTGGTTGATGAGGTGGTGGACCAATATTCGGGGCTAGAGCTTGACATTCCTGGAGGTGACGATGAGCACACACTAGGAGAGGCCAACCATCGTATCATCCTATGGAGAAAGGATTGCATCATCTTTCGAAGGCCACTAACACCGCATCATCCGACTCCTCGTCGCAGTCCGCCACCGAGTCAGCAGACTCCCGCTCCTCCAAGTCCACCAATGCGTCAGGCCACTCCTCCTCCAAGTCCGGCATGGCTTCAGGCCACTCCTCCTCCAAGTCTGGCATGGCTTCAGGCCACTCCTCCTCCAAGTCCAGCACAGCTTCAGGCCACTCCTCCTCCAAGTCCGGCACAGCTTCAGGCCACTCCTCCTCCTCCAACTCAGCCACGTCAGCCGTCTTCGCCGCCTCAGCAATCACGGAAGAGAGCCGCCTCAGCTATGGTGCGTAGTGGTACAAGTCTAGGTAGTACTGCAGGTACAGGCGGAGGCAAGCGATTTCAATATGGTCCAAGCCTCGCGCCTCTTCTGTAGAGGCCTTACGACAAGTCCGAGGAGGAAAACGTAACCATATCGAAGGCCGAGGTGGAAGCCCATTTTGCACCGAAACCGCCACTGCCGCCAAGGGAGAAAGTGCCTGTGGAAAAGATTGACCACTTCATTCGTATGGCTAGACCACCACCTCCCAAGCCTGTTGACACAGACTATGAGTGCCACCTCAGGAAGTTAAATCGAGCACGTCTACAGAAAGAGGCGAGCTCGAGCTCAAGCAAATCAGCTGGCAAAAATGCGGTAAAACCGTTCACCAGCTGGGATAACAGGCGGTGCAATCAATCCCCCCGCTTGTTGTGCCAACAACACAGGGGTGCACCCAATATTATTGTGGGCAAACTGTTAATGTTCCCAGGGTGGGCGATGTGGTAGTAACCGAGGAGCATATTGCGCAGTTTGAATCGATCGGGATCACTGTTGGACAACTCCTCGATATCGAGCCCATGTCTCCGACTAGAGAGGAGGACATAAAACGGAAATATGCCCGGGGCCAACCTTTGGTCAAGCCAGAGGAGGTCAATAAGCTCCCAACAAGAATGTATGCATTGCATCAATGGTACATGGACATTACCAAGATTTCCAATCGAGAGTCCCTCATGGTGAATGTCAACGAGGAGCATTACTACCATAAGAAAGCTGTGACCGTTGAGTATTCAGAACTTTTTCAGCTATACAATAAAGACGCACTCGACAAATCTATCATCAGTTGCTATTGTCTGTAAGTGATTTCTTTCTATAATTTAAGTCTCAAGCTAGCTGATCATTTTAATCAATCATTACCTGTAATTGTCCTCACTATATTCTTTTCTGTGGTATTATGCAGGATGAAGATTTATGAAATGAAAAAAGGTGGACGCTATGGCATTGGGTTCGTTGACCCAAATACCATTAATGAATACACATGGAAAATAGATCCATATCACGCAAAATGTGTAGAGGAAAGCATGCTACAGTTCTTCAAGGAACTCAAATACAATGAAGATATACTGCTTCCTTACAACTTTCAGTGAGTCACACTGTCTTGTACTACAAATTTTGTTTTTCCCTACTAGCTATAGCTACATGTTTTTGCTTACATATGCCCGCTTAATTAAGACATGCAAACGTGTGTGCATGCAGATTTCACTGGATCTTGTTAATCATTAAAGTTGATTAAGGAACAGTTGAAGTACTAGACTCGCTACTTAAGAAAGCAAGTGACTACAGCATCGTGAAGGGGATAGTCAACAGGTAATTTCAATCATTATTAACTATATCTCGGCCTATTTAATTAGTTCGTCATTTCCTGATAACTACTATTTAATAACCCATTTATTCATTTTCTTTGTCGGCGGGCAGGGCTTGGGCAAAGTTCATCAGGGTCACTCCAGGCCCATGGAAACAAAGTCTGAAATGGTATCGACCCAAGGTAAGTAATTAAGTAGTACTAGCTAGCTGCCATCTCTTTAATTATCATGCTTGATTAATTATTATCTGATCAAAATTCCATTCTCGTAAAGGCCCTGAAGCAGGCGCCGGGGAATGATCTATGTGCATACTATGTTTGCGAGAACATTCGCATGATGGCGTCCGAAAGGAGCAAATCTCAAAGACAGGAGTGGGTACGATATCGATTGTCAGAACACTATTCACAATTTTTACACCATTATTGATAACTAGTCACACAACTAATACACATGCATATTGATCTCCTTCTTAACAGTTCAAAGAGTTGCGGGACAAGCTCCTAGCACAGGACCGCATAGAAGCAATTCAAGAGGAAATAGCAGGATTTTTGCTCGACCAGGTCATAGATCCCAAAGGAGAATACTATTACCCGCTACCACCCCCATGAACCACTTCCAATTGTTATCATGCTCCGAAGGCACCAATTAGCTAGGCTAATGCCACTGGCTCCGAAGGCACCAATTAGGAGAAATTGTATATACATATATATATATATACATGTGTGTATATATGTGTGAATTAATTAATGGTGGTTGTGAGACATTCGATGATATATATATATATTATGATCGGTTCTACTAGAAATTCTATTTATATATATGCATAACGTGTACAATATGTAGTATCGTAAAATACCAGCAAACGAAAAAGAATTAAATGGAAAACACAAAATTAAATGAAAAAGAAATCATAAACCCAAACCCCCCCCCCAACATTTTAATACCGGTTGGTGACACCAACCGGTACTAAAGGGCTCCCTGCACCGGTTCATGCTGAACCGGTACTAAAGGGGGGGCCTTTAGTGCCTACATTTTAGCGCCGGTTTCCAAACCGGCACTAAAGGGCCTTACGAACCGGTGCTATTGCCCGGTTCTGCACTAGTGATGCCCGGGCCTAACGGGATCATCACTCTCGCTAGTGATCCGGACATAGCACTCCCTGCCGAAAACAAGACAGCCGCACTGGCCCTCGAGGCACTATCTGAAGCCCTAGCGGCTGAGGAGCTAACTGCGCTGCGCTCTATGGTGAATAGGGATGATGTGGTACTCAACAAAAGATCCAAGTCCACCTCCTTTAAACCGGTGGACGAAATAGTCAAATTCCAAGTCCATCCAACGGACCCCAATAAAACAGCTTCCATCGGGGCACAGTTAAACCCTGATGTCGACGCCGCATTGCGAGAATTCCTACGAGAGAACTGGGACATTTTCGCCTGGCACCCTTCAGACATTCCAGGAATCCCACGCAGGTTGGCCGAGCACAGCTTAAATATCCAAGAAGGATTCAAACCTGTCAAACAGGCTCTTCAGCGTTTTTCCGAACCTAAGAGACAGGCCATGGGAGAGGAGCTAGCAAAGCTATTGGAGGCCGGATTCATCAGCGATATAAAACATCTGGACTGGCTAGCCAACCTGGTGATGGTACGGAATAAGGATAAATCCTGGCGCCTGTGTGTTGATTTTAAAGACCTTAACAAGGCTTGTCCAAAGGATCCCTTCCCCCTCCCCCGCATTGATCAAATTATCGACGCTACCGCAGGACACGATTGGTTGTGCTTCCTCGACGCATATTCTGGCTAGCATCAAATTAAGATGGTAGAACCAGACCAAGCCACAACGGCATTTATCACACCATACGGGCCATTCTGCTTCAACACAATGCCCTTCGGGCTCGAAAATGCCGGCGCAACATATCAGCGCATGATTCAGACATGTCTGGCAAGCCAGATCGGCAAAACAGTGGAGGCATATGTAGATGATGTGGTCGTCAAAACAAGACATGTTGAATCTCTAGTAGACGACTTGAGGCTCACATTTGATAACCTTCGAACATACGACATCAAGCTCAACCCGGAAAAATGCGTTTTTGGCATTCCAGCCGGAAAGCTTTTGGGCTTCATAGTATTCGGTAGAGGAATTGAAGCAAATCCAGCCAAGATCCGAGCTCTATCGCAACTGGATATCCCAAAGGACCTCAAACAAATACAAAAGTTAACGGGATGCGTGGCGGCTCTAAGCCGCTTTATCTCCCGCTTGGGAGAAAAGGCCCTACCCCTTTACCGCCTCCTTCGGCGCACCGAACACTTCAAATGGACGGATGCAGCCACGGCCGGACTCAACGAAATAAAAGCCATACTGGCAACAAACCCAGTCCTGGCCGCGCCAAACATTGGCGAACCAATGCTATTATGCATTGCAGCAACACATCAGGTTGTAAGCGCAGTACTCGTCGTCGAACGAGAAGCGGACGGACACAAATTCCCCCTTCAAAAGCCGGTCTACTACGTGTCCGCTGTCCTCACTCCCTGCAAATCACGGTACCTGCATTATCAAAAGATTGCGTACACGGTATTCATGGCATCCCGGAAGCTACGACACTACTTTCAAGAGTGTTCAATAACAGTAGCCTCGGAACTACCACTTAACGATATTATAAACAACCGTGACGCAACGGGCCGGATTGCAAAATGGGCCATTGAGCTCCTCCCGTTCGACATAACTTATAAGCCTCGACGAGCCATCAAATCGCAAGTCTTGGCCGACTTCATCGCAGAATGGACGCAGGCCAAACTCCCTAAAGAATACGGCACATATTCAAATTGGATCATGCATTTCGACGGCTCCAAGATGTTGGCCGGACTGGGGGCTGGTGTTGTTTTGACGTCCCCCACAGGAGACACAGTTCAATACATACTACAGATTATGTACACGGACTCCAACAATGCAGCCGAATATGAGGCCCTTTTACATGGTCTCCGGATGGCAGTATCCATGGGCATCCAACGCCTAGAGGTCCGCAGGGACTCGAACCTCGCAATATCCCAAATAAATGGAGACTTCGATGCCAAGGATCCAAAAATGGCAGCTTACCGCAACGCCGTCCTAAAATTGTCAGCTCGGTTCGAGGGGCTCGAAGTTCACCATATAGCCCGGGAAAATAATCAGGCGGCAGATGTCCTGGCACGCATCGGCGCAAAGCGTGATGTAGTCCCCCCCAACATCTTCTTGGAAAGGCTGTTCAAGCCATCCATATTATGGGAAGGGGAGCCAAACAATAACAGCCCGGACCCAACCGCACTGCCCGACACCGAACATTCTGACACAATCAGAGGCTCTGCCAATGAAATAACACCTTCATCCCACGTAATAATGGCCGTCATCACCCCGTGGACAGAACCATTCCTCGCCTACCTTACTAGGCAGGAACTCCCCGAGGACCAAAATGAGGCACGTTGCATAGTGCGGCGATCTAAAACCTACAGAGTCCACGAGGGAGCGCTTTATAAGAAAAGCACTACCCGAGTCCTTCAAAGGTGCATCTCCGAAGAGGAGGGGCGGAACCTCCTGGCTGAAATTCATGCCGGACTCGGCGGTCATCACGCTGCAGCCCGATCCCTTGTAAGCAAGGCCTTCCGTACAGGCTTTTATTGGCCGACGGCCCGGGCAGACGCTCAGGACTTAGTCCAACGATGCACCGGTTGCCAGCTCTTTGCAAACCAAAGCCATATGCCACCCACCGCCCTCCAAACTATCCCCATTACTTGGCCCTTTGCGGTCTGGGGGCTTGACATGGTCGGACCCCTTAAAGGCGGAACCCACAAGCAAAAATACTTACTGGTCATGGTGGATAAGTTCACCAAATGGATAGAAGCCAAGCCTGTTATGACGGCCGAATCCGGACCAGTGATAGACTTTATATCCGGGGTTGTACACCGTTACAGCGTCCCCCCCAGCATCATCACTGATAACGGCACGAACTTCACGGCCGACGAGGTAAAACTCTGGTGTAAAAACATGGGCATCAAGCTCGATTATGCTTCCGTCTATCACCCACAAACTAACGGCCGAGTCGAACGTGCAAATGGTCTTATCATGAGCGGCATCGAACCCAGATTAGTGCGGTCCCTCAAGGAATCTAACACGCACTAGGTAGAGGATCTCGACTCCGTACTCTGGGGGCTACGAACCATGCCGAATCGCACCACCAGATACACACCATTCTTTATGGTGTACGGCGCAGAGGCAGTTTTGCCTTGCGACATAATTCATGACTCACCTCGAGTGCGCATGTACGAAGAAAGAGAAGCCGAACTAGATCGGCAGGACAGCTTGGATGCATTGGAGGAGGAGCGTGACATGGCAAGAGCCCGTTCCGCATTCTATCAACAGCAGGCTCGAAGATACCAAAGCAGAGAAGTACAGGCCAAAAATTACAACGTTGGCGAATTAGTTCTACGACTACCGGACAAGAAAAAGGACAAACTCAAGCCCAAATGGGAGGGTCCCTTCGTAATTGACCAAGTCCAGACTGGTGGAGCGTACCGCCTGCGGGACGCATCAGATAACCGACTCGAGCCAAACCCATGGAACGCAGCACGTCTCTGAAGATTCTATACCTAGCACCGGACTCTGCGTTTGTCTCCTTCATCTGTCCACTTTTTATATATTTTTTGTCTTACATTTCTCTTCCTCTCTCTCTCTTCTATAGCCTCTAAAGGCTCATAAAGTGACGCGCTATCTGCGCTCATTAAACCTGGGGGCTTCTTTAAACAGAAGCTTATTCATACGGGCTTCATGCCCAACACATGTGTCACACTTCCGCATGTACCTTTTATTCACCATTATATGCATCGATATGACTTAAGTTTTGGCCAAGCTGGGTTGCCTGGCTCCTGTGCTTACCCCTACGTTCCCAATTGTTCGGCTAGGTGGTAAAGGGAGCACCTCTGCGATTGTTACTGCCGGGTAAGCCGGACGTGTACCTCAGACTGGGTGAAGCCGAAACCTAGCGTTCTTAAGGGAATATTCGGTTGGTGAACTAAAGATGATATTTTTTATTTCTATCTATACACCCCCAGATGTTCTTCCTGCGTTTCTTTTCGCGGCATGGACATGCACCTTAGGGCATGCCTCCCAGGGAAAGGAACCCCTAACGGAACTATTCTCCCTGGAAGATGTTTCTTACTAACCATGTAATATAACATAACTAGTCGGGCACTTGTCTGTTCAAGCCCTAATGACCCCTACGCCTGGTCTCCATGCATTCCCCGGTTCCTATATAACCGCATGGGAATTCGGACACACTCCGGACCGTCAGGTCCCGAGGCTGAAAAGGTCGGCCATGACAAATGATCTACAATCGGGCTAGAAGGCATTATAAATATCAATTAAAATACATAGTCATTTTGACTAGTTGTATTCCTCTTCAATACCATCTAACAGGCTGTCTAATTTACAGTCCTGCTGGGAATACTTTGCGGCCAACTCTACTTGGCCGTATACTAAGCTTACAGGGATCTCCTTCCCATCGGGCCCTACAGGACCGACCTCGGCCATGTGGTTGGGGTCAGCCTTTGCATACCGCATCTTCACCATGGCCCAGGCCTCCCTAGTGCCTTGACGGCAGCCTAATATCTTCCACAATCGGAAGCGCCGCCGTGCTCCCTTTAGCTTCTCCGCAAGCTCTCCAAGACCTTCGGGCATGGAGACAGATGGACACAGGGCCTGGGCGACGCCTTGCATCGCTTGCCGAACTCGATCGAGCAGTTGCGAGAGCTCGGGAAGAAGGTCACCCGTAGAACCGGGCATCTCCTCTGCAGGACGACATGTTAGCACACCTACAGACATTGCTCTGTTAGTCGACTTCCCTGCCGAACTTTCCTTCAAAGGTTCGTTCAAGCACTTACTAAATATGCCGCGCCGAAGCCGCTGATTCTCCTTCACGGAGTCTGACAGTTGGGCACGAACATCTTTCAGCTTGACGCCCAGCTTGGTGTTGGCATCTTGGAGATCGTTCTTCTCCCGCCTCACCTTTGTCAGCACCTTCTCACCAGCCTTTAGCTGGCGTAGGAGGTGTTGCCTTTCCAGATTCAATCCGGCGCCATCTGCAATTTCATTTGTCAGATTCACACCAAAGTCGTGCTTCGCAAAATACTTATCTTTCGAAGTGTATACTACCAGAGGGGGTCTCCTTGGGCTCCCCTGCCGTGGCTAGTGCGGCCTCAAGTTGGGCTCTGCACTCCTCCAGCTCCTTGGACAGTAGGGAATTCTTTTCCTAAAGAACCTGCATCACAAATGATCCTTAAATCAGTTATTCTAACTGTTTCAAGTCTCGGGGGCTACTGGTATATACATATAATTACCAGAACTTTCTTACCCGTATGTCTTTTACATACTGCTCCGTGGCTCTGGCTAGACCATTTTGAGCGGCACGGAGATACGCATCTCCCGAGTTGAAGGCATCTAACGCCCCTTGGGAGAAACAAGCGTCGCGAAGAATTGTCCGGCGACGCCTGTGGTTCATGGCACTCTCCACCTCAGAGTTGGTGGAAGACAACCCGTCCACATCCTCCGTCGGAGGAGCATCTGGCGCGCGCCTTGCGTTCGCCTCCGCCTCCTGACCAGGCTTTGGAGCCTGGCTGGTGGAGGCGCGATTGGCAGCCTCTCCGGATGTAGTCCGGCGAGGTCTCTTTGTCCTAAAAAGAGCACGAGTGTCAATATGCCTCGAAGGTATAACACCTGGGATAAGGGGGCGCGCCATACCTTTGCGCTGACGCCTCGGTCCGGACTACACTTCTTTTCTGCCCGCGGGGCCCTACGGCCCCTCATTGGCTTGTCGCTGCAGGTTCGGCCTTCTGCCTTAAATACCTCCCCTGCATAGTTTGGTTGCAATCAGGAAACTGAACACGAGTGGGCGGACACCTATTCGGGGTACTGGGACTTCGATCTCAGGTACCTGGGGGGTCAGGATTAGCCCTGGGTAATCGGCCGTAATGGCCACCAAGGCGTTGTCCTCGCTCAATTGACAGAACACTCCATCAATCAGCTCCACAGATATGTCCGGATCCTCTAGGGAGGCCGGGTCGAGGGACCGTCCTGGGTCCTCGGGTTGTGGAGGAGGGCTGCTTATTTCCTTAACAGCCCGGTGCAGTTCCTGCGTTGAAGTCGTCAGACTGAATATTTAACAATGGGAATACAAAACGGATGGACAAGTAAATACGGCTGCTTACCCAGCTTGGGGGATTGTGCATGGAGAATCCACCCTGAGGGTTGACACGGAGAAATTTCTCCTCTTCTCCATTATACAAAGTGGACAAGATCTTTAATAGAGCGGCAGTTGAATCTGGCCCCTTACGGCCGTAGCGGGTGGCGTTGTCCTCCCCGTTGAAGTCCCACATGGGGTGGCTTCTATACTGAAGCGGCTGCACCCCCCGCATAATGCATTCGGCCATAACCCCGATCATGGTTAGTCCGGAATGGCCTAACAATCTTATTCGGCCCATTAGGTAAATGATGTCCCTGTCACCTCCCCTCTGAGGGCTTCATGGGCGCCATCTTAGGCGCTTCTTCAAAGGAGCACTGTTGAATTCAGGGAGGCCGATCTGGATAGGATCTGGCAGCGGGACGTCTTCTATATAAAACCACTCCGAGGGCCAGTCTTCAGACGCCTTCTTTGGGGTTCCGGACAGATATCCGGTCCCGGTGATGCGCCACACTTCGGCTCTGCCCACTTGATACATTAACCCCTTCTTGGAACGGGGCACGAGGCGAAATAGCTCCTTCCACAGTCGAAATGAGCTTCGACACCCAAGAACAGCTCGCAGAGGGCAACAAAGCCCGCGATATGCAGTACTGAGGCAGGCGTGAGATTATGTAGCTGGAGGCCGTAGAACTCCAGCAACCCCCGGAGAAATGGATGGATTGGAAATCCGAGCCCCCTTATTAAGTAAGGGACGAGGCACACCCGCTCTCCTTTGGAGGGATTAGGGGCATTCTCTGCTTGCTCTCCGCCATTGTAGACGGCAAGACCGGCTCGAACCGAGACCATATAGGCCGGGGGGAGAAATCCCTTGGTCTAGAGTGTCACTAGCTCACTATGCGGGATGGAACATCTCTCCCAATATCTAGGCTTAGGGCTGGAAGAGCGAGGGGAGGAGTTGCGATGGCTGGCCATGGTGGAATGGACCTTTGTCGAATGCGCTCTGATGAACACTCACGGAGGGGAGAAGGTGTGAATTGGATCTAAATCCTTGTCCCCTTAAATAGGGCAGCTCATTTACGCGGCTAGGGGTGTGAATGCAAAAACACTTAGACTTTTCATATTCATTTTACACGTGGGAAGCGGCCATTATTGTGCGTAGAAGCCAAGGAGCGCAACATCTACAAGAAACCGAACTTTATTCAAACAGGTACACGGAATTTGGAGGAGAACCCGCCTTGCAATGCCGAAGACAATCTGCGCGCCGGACTCATCGTCATTGAAGCCTGGTTCGGGGGCTACTGAGGGAGTCCTAGATTAGGGGGTGTCCGAACAGCCGGACTATATCCTTCGGCCGGACGGTTCGACTATGAAGATACAAGATTAAAGACTCCGTCCCGTGTCCGGAAGGGGCTCTCCTTGGCGTGGAAGGCAAGCTTGGCGATACGGATATGTAGATCTCCTACCATTATAACCGACTCTATCTAACCCTAACCCCATCCGATGTCTATATAAACCGGAGGGTTTTAGTCCGTAGGACAACATACACATCAACAATCATACCATAGGCTAGCTTCTAGGGTTTAGCCTCTTCGATCTCGTGGTAGATCTACTCTTGTACTACCCATATCATCAATATTAATCAAGTAGGACATAGAGTTTTACCTCCATCGAGAGGGCCCGAACCTGGGTAAAACTTCGTGTCCCTTGCCTCCTGTTACCATCCGGCCTAGATGCACAGTTCAGGACCCCCTACCCGAGATCCGCCGGTTTTGACACCAACAAGGACCAATGTCTTGGGCTACGGTGGGGTCAACAGCTGGATCTTTTTCAGCTTCAGGAGCCCCTGTGGTAGCAGGCTCGTGAACAATTAACTGACGCTCTTGGTGTTTGGATGCAGAACGAGCTACAGAGATTGGCTCAATGACAAGGGGCTCTGTGGTAGTGGCCTGATCTTTCTTCTTTGTTTTCCTCTTCTTGGCCTGAGGAGCATCGTCAGTGGCATTCTTGATCTTGCGCTTTCTAGCTTTGGCCACATCTGCCCTTGTCTTCTTTAGTTCTGAAGCAGCTGTGGGGACCTTAGGCTTCGAGCCTGTCATGCTGGCAGGGAAGACAATATTGGTGCTTCCTACCTTGATGCTTCAGCTTGGGCCACAGCAAGCTTCTTCTTCTTCTTGGCAGCCATTCTGGGGTCGATGTCAGGGCGCCCCAGTGCCTTACGCTTCTCAGCCTCATTTTGTGCTTCCACACTTTTCTCGGCAAAATATTGCATTCTGTCTCTTGAGCCTTTAGCTTCCTGGCGTTTCTGGTGAAACTGCTCCGTGAGCTCATGAAGCATCTGCTTGAAGCTTTGAACATCCGCCATGCTGAGATTGTGTAACGCCCTCGATGCGGCTATATCTCCCACGTGTCCAAGCACGACTTAGAGGCATAACCGCATTGAAAGCAATGTCGCAAGTGAGGTAATCTTCACACAACCCATGTAATACATAAGGGAAAGAGATACATAGTTGGCTTACAATCGCCACTTCACACAATTACATGAATAAAGCATTACATCAACCAGATACAATCAAGGTCTGACTACGGAACCAAAATAAAAGAAGACTACCCCAAATGCTACACAGATCCCCGATCGACCCCAACTGGGCT
Organism: Triticum urartu; assembly: GCF_003073215.2. Classification (NCBI taxonomy): domain Eukaryota; kingdom Viridiplantae; phylum Streptophyta; class Magnoliopsida; order Poales; family Poaceae; genus Triticum; species Triticum urartu. Next base: position 54,901,326 of record NC_053024.1, on the reverse strand, counting down.
CCACTACTAATCAACTAGAACGAAACAACACAAAGGACAAGATCTTCAACGAGCTCCTCCTTGAGCTTGGTTGCGTCACCTGCACGATATCATCGGCACCTGCAAACTGGTTTTGGAAGTATCTGTGAGTCACGGGGACTCAGCAATCTCACACCCTCGCGATCAAGACTATTTAAGCTTATAGGAAGGGTAAAAGGTATGAGGTGGAGCTGCAGCAAGCGACTAGCATATATGGTGGCTAAACATACGCAAATGAGAGCGAGAAGAGAAGGCAAAGCGCGGTCGAGAAACTATGATCAAGAAGTGATCCTAGAACAACCTACGTCAAGCATAACTCCAACACCGTGTTCACTTCCCGGACTCCGCCGGAAAGAGACCATCACGGTTACACACGCGGTTGATGCATTTCAATTAAGATCAACATCAGGTTTTCTACAACCAGACATTAACAAATTCCCATCTTCCCATAACCGCGGGCACGGCTTTCGAAAGTTCAAATCCCTGCAGGGGTGTCCCAACTTAGCCCATCACAAGCTCTCATGGTCAACGAAGGATATTCCTTCTAGCGGGAAGACCCGATCAGACTCGGAATCCCCGTTACAAGACATCCTCAACAATGGTAAAACAAGTCCAGCAACACCACCCGCTGTGCCGACAAATCCCGATAGGAGCTGCACATATCTCGTTTGCAGGGCACACTGGATAAGCTAAGCGTACGGGAACCAACGTAACCCAAGTTGCCAAGGGACGGCCCCGCACGGTGCTCTGGGTTGGACCAACACTTAGAGAAGCACTGGCCCGGGAGGGTTAAAATAAGATGACCCTTGGGCTGGACGACCCAAGGGAAAGAAAAAGGCTAGGTGGCAAATGGTAAAACCAAGGTTGGGCCTTGCTAGAGGAGTTTTATTCAAGGCGAACTGTCAAGGGGTTCCCATTATAACTCAACCGCGTAAGGAACGCAAAATCCAGGAACATAACACCGATATGACGGAAACTAGGGCGGCAAGAGTGGAACAAAACACCAGGCATAAGGCCGAGCCTTCCACCCTTTACCAAGTATATAGATGCATTAATTAAATAAGAGATATTGTGATATCCCAACAAATATCCATGTTCCAACAAGGAACAAAACCCCAATGTTCACCTGCAACTAACAACGCTATAAGAGTGGCTGAGCAAAGCGGTAACATAGCCAAACAACGGTTTGCTAGGATAAGGTGGGTTAGAGGCTTGGCTTAACAATATGGGAGGAATGATAAGCAAATGGTAGGTATCGCAGCAAAGGCATAGCAAAAGAGCGAGCAACTAGCAAGCAAAGATAGAAGTGATTTCGAGGGTATGGTCATCTTGCCTGAAATCCCACAAGGAAGAAGAACGAGTCCATGAAGAAGATAAACGGACGTAGCCGAATGGGTCCTCACAAACGTGACGTTACCGGAACCAACCAGAAGAAGCAACACCAGAAAGAAGCACACAACATAGTAAACAACCAACTCATGAACATGGTATGATATGCGGGATGCGGTATGTGATGCATATGCATGATTTGACAAGGAATGATTGAACCTAGCCTCAACATGGAAATCCAAGAGTTCCACTGGAAAGGTGAGGTGATTTCGGTTGAAACCGTTATAAAGATCACAGGAATCGGATGCACAGTTTGGAAATGGCAAGCAAAACAAATATGGCACCGGTCTGCGATAATCAGCAAGTAGCCATCTAAATGCATCTAGATAAACATGCTACAGCACTCAAACATGGCAACAAAATACATGGCAGGGATCCACTCATGAAGCTTGAGAAACGATGAACACTGAGCTACGGCTAATTCACTAAATAACCGGTTCAAACAAGCATGGCAAAAGTGCAAATGATAACAGGTTTCACACTTTGTGAAATTAACACAAGTCTGGAATTTATCATCAGGAAGCACACTTTAGAGCATGAAAACTACAAGCTACAGGAACTTAACATGGCAAAGAAAGGCATGGCATGAAGCTACTCAAAGCACTTAACAAAAGTCCCTTAGTGACCTTGAGCCAAAAGGGATCAGAAAATACAATTGCAAGCATGTGAACATGGCAAAAACATAAACAGATTCAGACTTAGTGAAAAACTGGAGCATGCAAAACAGTTAGCGAGTAGGCATGTTTACAAGCTCGATGCACTCACTACAGAGTATGTCATGACAAACTAAGCATACATCCATCAAGAAGACATGGCATAGAATCTAGACATGGCAAGAACAACAACATAGCATGCACGGATCAATAGCAACATCCTCGGCAAAATTGCTAAACATGTCAACAATCTGCCAGGATCATTTTATAGCAAAAGTAGAGTTTGGTTGACTCAAGCTAGGGTGCTCCATAAATGCAAACAAAGACAAGGATGGATAGAGAACTACAATGTTAACAAAACATCCTTACTGATCATCCTCAAAAGAGGCATGGATCACTAGGAAACAACATGAACATATGGCATAACAACAAAAACAGGACAAAGACTTGGTGAAATTCTATGTCCCTGAAATCAGCATCAACGATTACGCTACTTTGCAAGCTTGTGCTAGTCACCACATACATCACAAAAATACATGGAATACACCCCTGTAAAGATGGCATGGCATTATAAAAAACACATGTAGAGCTCAGGATCATAGCATGCACACATTAATCATGGCAAAAATGACAAAATGCCATTTGCTGAAACAGATCGGACAAATTCATCACATAGCCCTCTTCCAACAGCATTTCAGGCATCAAGATGAGCTCAAATGAAAATTATGCAATGAGATGAAATGATGTACTCGTCGATACGAACATTTTGATATGCTACACGCACGAATCGGAGCTACGAGTGAAGAGTTGTGGCATGAAGAAGTATGCAATAACATGAAGCAGATATGGGCACTTAGCAAAAAAAAGGGTGAGCGGAGGATAGCTACAGGACGCTCGGGCGGGATTTAGAAGAATCTCACCCTGGGCTTCGGTCCGGTTAGCCAGGAGAGGAAGACGGGCCGGCAGGCGCGGCCTGGCCCTGCGCAGGGTCGCGGTCAACGGCAGACGGATCGGGGCTCCTCCCGATCTCCTCCGGCGGTGGCACACCTGGAACTCCGGCGACGGGGACGGCCGGAACCGAGGCGGCGGCGCTGGATCTTGGGGCGGACGGCACTGGGGCTCCTCCCTGGGGTCGAATCGAGGCGGCTGCGCCCTAGGACGGCGGCGGGGAAGCGAAGGACGACGGGGGCGTGCTCCGGCGAGCTCGACGGTGGCCGGAGCCAGGCGGCGCAGCACTGCGGCAGCGTTCTGGCGGAGCCGGGCGGCGGAGCAGGCGCGGGCTTCCTCCGCGGGCAGGGCGCGAGGCGGCGATGTGAGACGGGGTCCCGGCGTGGCGGCGCGAGGAAATCCGGTGAAGGTCCGGTGAATGTCCGGCAAAGGTCCGGCAAAGGAACGGCGCGGGCACGCGCCCATGCGCTGCGGCGGCGCGACCGGGCCCGTGCGGGCCCGTGATGGGCTCCGCGGGCCGGCGCAGTGGTGGATCGACGGCGGGGACACGTGGCGCAAAACGATAGGCCGAGGGCGGCGGCGAAGGTGACGTGGCGCGACGCCATTGGCTGGAGCAACGTGGAGGGGCGCGGACATGTCTGGCATGGTGGGGATTTTGTCCAGCGGCGCGAGGAGGACGAAGTTAGGGTTTCGTCCGCGAATTTTGACGGGGTGCACATATTTATAGGTAGAGGGAGCTAGAAGAGTCCAAATGAGGTGCGGTTTTTGGCCACGCGATCGTGATCGAACGACCAAGATGATGGAGGAGGCTTAGGTGGGTTTTGGGCCACTTTGGAGGGGTGTTGGGCTGCAACACTCACGAGGCTTTCCTGGTCCCTCGGTTAACCGTTGGAGTATCAAAGGAAGTCCAAATGGCACGAAACTTGACAGGCGGTCTACCGGTAGTAAACCAAGGCCACATGACAAGTCTCGGTCCAATCCGAAAACGTTTAATACCCGCACACGAAAAGAGGTAGAAAGGGACACCGGGTGACATAGGAGCGCCGGATTGCAAAACGGACAACGGGAAAAAAGCTCGGATGCATGAGACGAACATGTATGCAAATGAAATGCACATGATGACATGATATGCAATGCATGACACGCAAGCAATGACAAGGCAACAACAGCGAATAACTGGAGGACAACTGGCACATCGGTCTCGGGGCTTCACAGATTGGCCATGTTCCTCTTGAACTGAGCTTTCTCATGATCAATCTTGTTCTTCAGTTGAACAATCTTCTGAGCCTGAGCCAGCTCAGTAGCAATGGCACTGTGGAAAGAGACAGTGATGCTGATTGGAAGCTCAAGGTCATCGAGGTTGATGTTGGGGTTTTCAAACCATTCATCAATGAAGTTGTTCAAGATATCCATGTCAAAAAGGGATAGATCATTGGAGATCTCCGCCTCTTCCTTGCTCTTTATGAGAATCTCAAGAGCATCATCACCGAGATCATCATCGCTGGAAAGATCAATGGTGGCTTCTTCATTCCGCAAGATATCAGCTGGGGTCAGTTCTTGTCCGGAGCGCTGGATGGGCTTCATCTGCTTTGAAGACTTCTCGGTCTTCTTAGAGATGCGAGAAAGATCTTCAGACTGCACACTTGCTTCAGGTGGTGGAGTGGCCAGTGGCTTCGGATGCGAAGCTTTAGGTGCAGCCGAGGGCTTTGAAGCCTTTGGTTTGTTCTCCTTCTGTGGCTTGGGAGGAGCAGGTGTCTGTGTCAAAACCGGCGGATCTCGGGTAGGGGGTCCCGAACTGTGCATCTAGGAACGATGGTAATAGGAGACGGGGGACACTATGTTTACCCAGGTTCGGGCCCTCTCTATGGAGGTAATACCCTATGTCCTGCTTGATTGATCTTGATGAATATGAGTGTTACAGGAGTCAATCTACCACGAGATCGTAATGGCTAAACCCTATAAGCCTAGCCTGTATGACTATGGTAATGAGTATATCCTTTCCGTACTAACACCTCCGGTTTATATGGACACCGGGAGGGGAATCTAGGGTTACATAGAGTCGGTTACATAAGAAGGAATCTTCATAGTCGGTTGCCAAGCTTGCCTTCCACGCCAAGGAGAGTCCAATCCGGACGCAGGTATAGTCTTCGGCCTTCATGTCTTCACAGCCCATCAGTCCGGGCCATGGATAACAGGCTGGACGCTCGAGGACCCCTTAGTCCAGGACTCCCTCAGCAGGCACTTCATCAGAATCAGCGTCGTCTGCAGAGTGCTCCATGGCTACCCCCTGAACAACAATGTGTGTGATGAGACCTTCGAGGTTGTAGAACACTACTAGGGAAAACCCTAGCAGTAGCGCTGGTTTTGTGCTCACTAGTAGCGCGGGGGGGGGGGGTGCGCTACTAATAAGGCGCTACAACTATTTCTTAGCAGTAACGCGTGCCCGCACGCGCTACTGCTAGGACAAATAGCTGCAGCGTTTGTTCTCTCCCACGCTACTGCTAATGTAACTCGTGGCAGCGTGTTTTCTCTCCATCGCTACTAGTATTCTTTTTTAGTGTATTTATGCGCCATCGTACAAATATTGGTACAATACCAGTTATGAGGTTTACATCATTATGTCCATAATAGTGTGTCAAATGAAGGTGGATTAGGTTCAAGTGGAGGCAATATGTGGTGCATGTCAAAAGTATACTACTAATTCAAACTTGATCTAGTTTGGACTAGTAGTACTTTCGATGTGCACCACATGTTGCCTCCGCTTGAATCTAATCCACCATCACAAGCTATTTAATCATCATCATAGTCACTACCACCAACAATATTTATTTAATCACCACTAACAGTAGCTAATAATAATAATCATAGTCATTACCACCAACACTAGCTATTTTATCATCATAGTAATAGTGTAGCACATCATCATCCTCAAACTCATTTCTAGCTAGCTAATCACTCTTGCTGCTCTCTCTTAGGTAAAATAATACAAAACATGTGTAGCTCTCCTCCTTGATCAAGTTGGAGCATGCATATGAACATGTATCCTAATCGTGGGTAGCACATCTGTTTACTGCCCCCTAGTACTTCTATGCGCTTCCCGATCACATATTTGGTCCAGTCTTGCACTATTAAGCATCCGTCGCTAATCTTGAATGCACTAAAGTAATCCTTAGGATATCTTAGCCGTAAGCTAATAATACTCATGGTACCTTTAGTCTCGATCCCATAAGGCACAACATTCATTGGGAGTCCCTGTTGAAGAACATCGTATGGTAACATACTTAGCAATGAAGTTTAGCTTCAAAAATAATGTATGGAAAGGATGCACTGAGGACAAATAGTAAAAATCTTACCATCCTTCCTAAATAGATGTGACCGTAATTCATTACGAACACTATTGGTCGCACATTTTCAGTACTAACATTTCTAAATGCAGGAAGAAAATTTGTCTTGACAGTATCAAGATTCGCGAGCCATGAAACATAATGACTGAGCTCCTCGTAGTTTAGTTCAGCCCTGGGACAGTAGTAGGTCCTGTCTACCAAGCGCTGGACATGTTTGCTTGCACGGAAATAAGCTGACAATACAAATTAGTTGTCAATTATTTTTGAATAAACAATATCAAAGCCATAAATATGGTTGAGAAACTTACATAATGGTATAACTGGAGGCGTCTGCACATCGACCCAGATGTCGGTATTACTTTCAATATCATCATCCAGACGAATATCAAAGGTGATAACCATATCGGGCTCAAATGCATAAGTCTTGCATAGTGCTCGCCATGTTTTGCATCCAAAATAGGTGTAGTCGTCTGATTGTATAATTTTGCATGGAAAATATAACCATGCTCGGTCTTCAAGTAAACTTTCTTTACCTCCATAGTATGACTGAAACCTATCTTATCCAATACAAAAACTCTTGCATGGCAGGGGATACGCTAGTAGAATTGTAAAAAAATTATAAGTTGAAGCAAATGAAGCAGATGTCATGCTTAATTACAAAAAAATACATGTCGTTGTGACTTATTGCGAAGTTCTCATCCATCTTGATGCTGAAGCACCTATCATCATCTAGGAAGATTCCGTCGCACAGGCTGCGCTTGTCTTCGCAGTATTTGCAAATACAGAAATCCTTTTCGTCGTCATACATTTCCTATGTTCATAGTTAAAACATTAATTGAAAATCGATCGAAGACAACTACCAGGATACTCAACACACAAATCCGGGGCACTCAATATTTCCTACATATTCTGGCACAAGTCATGCCAAAATTCACGGAAAAATCCGGCATGACCTTTGCTAAAATAGGACATATCGAGCGCCTGAAATTAGCTGGAACAGAAATGAATCAACACTCTGGCAAAACATAGGCCACTCGGAGGTGTAACCTGCAAACATGACCGGCCACTTGGGCAAGCACATATCCTATTTGAGCAACAGAAGATATACATTTCAAAATATCTTCTAGGTCTCAAATTAGCATGCATTCAATAAGCAAAAGTAAATCATCTCATGCGTCCGTACATCGTCGAATATTATCACTAATACATCCTGAATAGTGTCATACATATAACATCACTAATACAACTAAAACCCTAGCACCCGACGGGTATCAGTGTGGGCGGTGGACACCCACAGAGAAGGAACCATCATGGGATCATAGCTCCAGTGAGATCCCTGGAGAACCTGCCAGGTATTGGAGAACCTGTGCTCCAACGCAAACAAGTAGCGACGGACGTGCGCGTCCTCCTCACTGACACGGTGACGCACCACCTCCACGGGGTCCTCGAGCCTCTGGACCGTCACTGGCCCACGCGACCGCCACCAAAGAAGGTTCGGGTCAACGACAGGCTGGCTCCTCACCAACCTGCGGCCCCCGGTAGGTAGCGCCTCCTAGTACCACCCCGGCGGAGCCCAGTCCCGGACATGGCCCATCTGGTCAAGCAGGTGTCGTCCTCCGCTGACTCGACGACGAGGATGTGGGGTAGGCATCGTCCACATCGATGCGGGAAAAATTGCTTTAACTAAAAAAATAGCAACAAGTTCTTACTAACTAGTTCTATTAATTCAACAAGTTCATACTAAAAATAAACTTACTATAAATAAAAATAAACTAGTACCTAATTAGTACCTAGTTCTTACTAACTAATTAGTACCTAGGAACTGCTGCCCTAATTACCATCTAATTTGATGAAGCTAGGGGTGGAAAGTGGTAGCGGATATTCCAATTATCCAACTATAAAGTGAAATAAGTGGTCAAATTTTACTCATTTTATGATTCATCTTAGAAATTTGATTCGTTTCCACCCTTACATGAACCCTAACTCATTTGAGCCGCATCCGCATCTGATTCGTTTCCATCCTTACATGAACCCTAATTAATTTGATGCAACTAAAATATAAAGAAACCCTAGGCAGAGGTAGGGAGAGGGAGGAGCAGGCGTGCTCACCTCGGGTGCCTGTGACGAGGGAGGGGCAGGCGGCGTCGAGGTGGGGTTCGGGGCTCAGGCGCGCAACGGATGGCGGCGTCGAGGTCGGGGTCGGGGCGGCGTCCGGGGCGGCGTTGAGGTCAGGGGCGGGGACGGCGTTGAATCTGTGGTCGGGGCGGCGTAGAGGGTGTGCGGAGAGCGCGCGGCGGCCGACGGGCAACAACGGCGGCGAGAGTGGAGAGTTGGATTTGGGGGAAGTGGCCGTGGGGAAGGACGAACCCCGTGGTTAAGTCAGAAGTAGCAGTAGCACGTTACAGAAAGCGCGCTACTGCTACGTTAGCTACAGCGTGTTCTGGGATACACGCTACTGCTACTCCTTTCTCTTTCCCCCCTTTTTCATTTAGTTTTCTTCACATTTTATTTTTTTCCTTTCACCTTAATCTATTTCTTTCATTTTCAATTACCTTTCTATTTGCTTTCCATTTAATTTTATATCCTTTAGCAGTATCGAGTTTAGATTAAAACGCGCTGCTACAAAGAAAGTAGCAGTAGCGCGGTTCGATATAGGTCGCTACTACTATGTGTAGCCTATCGGCTAAGCCGTGGGAATTTTAGTAGTAATGTGTTTAGAACAAGATACGCTACTGCTAGAACTTTATCTGCAGCACGGTTTGCACAGGCGCGCTACTGCTACTTAGCACCAGCGTGCTTTTTTGACCCGCGCTACTGCTAAAGTTCTGTGTATAAGGTTTTCCCTAGTAGTGGAAGGCCCCGCTAATATTGGGTTCAGCATCATGGGTGCCATCAGCCCGAGGAGTAGATGGACCTGGGTTGAAGTCAAATCCAAGCGATTTCTTGTTCTCTTTGGCAGATGCCTTGGTAAACTGAAGGTTGCGCTTGAACAGATTGTCGTCGCGACACCATAGCAGTGATGATGGGTCAGCATTTGCAGGTTGTGGTCCATGGACCATACAAGGGTAGAAACCCTGAGCAATAGCTTCAGATCTGTTTTTGGGTTCAAGATTTTGAAAGAGAATATCACCCCAAGGACACTTGATTGCATTCTTCTCAGCATACTCCTTGGTCACAAATCTGTATAGAAACCATTGTTCAGCCCAGTATCTACGAATCCATTGGATTCGAGTTTTGCGTTCACCATAGGTCTCATCAGGATCAGTCTTGTATAGCTCAAAGAGATCTTCAGGCAAATCCTTTGATGTGCCCCCACAGCGCTGTCTGCCGCCCTTCCTGAATGATTTCTCTATCTTATGAAGTTCAAATTGAATGGCTTCAGAACTTGCAAAGGCTTCCGTCTGCTGGTCAGACAGGAGCTTGCTTCAGGAGAATTGATGTGACGCTATAAGAACTCTGCAAATGAATGCAGACTATGAGAACCAGGGGATTCTCCCATGGACATATACCTATGACAGCATTAGAGATGCGAGGGAAGGGGAAGAGGTCATATGCATTCTCAGAACATTTTGAAGATAAATCAGTTTGAAGACATTGACCTCATGACGCGAAGACATTCACTTATTTGTTGAGAGTTGGTTCTAGATTTGTACGAATCCAAGAATAGGTACAAGTGAGGAATCAACTATTGTGAGGCATAATTGAATATACTAGGCATGATATGAGATGCAGACAGAATAGATCCAAATTTTTAGTCATAGAAACTACTTTCGGTAAGGAAGGATGAATCTATCGGATCAAAAAGACGGTAAAAAGGAGGTTTTATTTACCACACGAAGAACTGCGAGAAAGAGTTGAGTAGGAGGCTGAGCAGTTCAATCTTCCATGCCCTAACTTGGCGATGGAAGACACCTACGGCGATGGCGGAGGAGACGAGGTCCGCGGCCGCCGTGAGGACAGCTTCGGTGAGGTCACGGCAGCTAAGCACTTCGTTGCCGGTGTCGTCGAGAGCTAGCGGTGGCACTAGGGTTTGTGTGAGGTGGAGAGGTGGAAGAAAAGATAATGACCACGGTGTGGTGTATATTTATAGGGACAGGGACGGCACAGCGTTATTACGCAGGTGCCCCTGGTGGTTCACATCTGAGGGACACGTGGCATGCATGCAACACCTTGGGAGTTGTTCCATGTTCCCACACACGCCTGGATTGTCGGGTGGTCGTTTCGGCTTCTCTGGGTTTTAGGCAATAAGGATTTAGCATTTAAAACAAATGCAACTTTTGTCTCTGTATCTTTTGCTGACAAGGACGCAGAGAAGACATTTGACGGTTTCACTAGAATGCATATGATTTGGATAGATAGAATTTGAGATAGAAGCATAGAAGAGGTTAGGGTCTGATCACATTCACTTAGGTCAACAGATTCAAGCAAGAAGACATAGCTATAAGTGAATGTTGTAGAAGACCAAACCAATAGTGAAGATAAAACAGAAGTCAAAACAATGTTGAAGACAAACCAAATGCGAAGATTATGAAAAGGTTACGCTAAAGTAAACACTTCAAACAAGAATTTGGTGGTGGCGTTACCCACCATATAGGAAGTATTAGACCCAGACACGGGGCACAATTATCGTGGTGCTCTGAAGTCAATTTCTGCATTAATGTATTCACACTTAGAGTGTATGTCTTCATTACTTGAAGATATACGTTACTTCGTGTGTTGCACATCTAAGTCATCACATGCATAAGCGTTAGGATGTGTGTCCAATTACAGGACATTCGAGGATTCTAATATATTTATCTCACACCGCAACTTGGAAAACCTTTTCTCATCCAAGGGCTTTGTGAAGATATCTGCCAATTGATCTTCAGTGTTGACGTGAATGATATCAATATCTTCCTTCATGACATGATTTCTGAGAAAGTGATGACGGATCTGAATGTGTTTTGTCTTCGAATGCTGAACTGGATTGTTGGCAATCTTGATAGCGCTTTCATTGTCGCAGTAGAGTGGCACATGCTTCAGATGGATGCCATAGTCCTTGAGAGTTTGCTTCATCCACAGAAGTTGAGGGCAGCAAGATCTAGCAGCAATGTATTCAGATTCAGCAGTGGAGAGAGATACACAGTTATGCTTCTTTGAAGACCAACAGACAAGAGATCGTCCAAGAAAATGACATGTGCCTGATGTAGATTTGCGGTCAACCTTGTCACCAGCATAGTCAGCATCTGAGAATCCAACTAGATCAAACTTTGAGCCCTTTGGACACCATAATCCTAGTGTTGGGGTGTAAGCCAAATATCGAAGAATTCGCTTCACAACTAAGTGATGCGATTCCTTTGGTACCGCTTGGAATCGGCACACATGCAAACGCTAAGCATGATATCTGGCCTAGATGCACACAAATAGATTAAAGAACCAATCATGGAGCGGTATACCTTTTGATCGAACTCTTTACCATTGTCGTCGGGTCCCAGATGACTTTTGGTTGGCATTGGTGTCGTGTATCCCTTGCAGTCTTGCATTCCAAACTTCTTCAAGCAGTCTTTGAGGTATTTCTCTTGAGATATAAAGGTGTCATTGCTTTGCTGACGGATTTGAAGACCAAGGAAGAACTTCAGCTCACCCATCATGGACATCTGATATTGCTCTTGCATCATGTGTCCAAACTCATCACTGTATCTCTTGTCAGTGCAGCCGAAGATAATGTCATCCACATAGATCTGGCACACAAACAGTTCACCATCGTATGTCTTCGTGAAGAGAGTGGGGTCCAGGGAACCAGGTTTGAAGCCTTTGCTCTTCAGGAAGTCTTTGAGCGTGTCATACCAAGCACGAGGGGCTCGTTTGAGGCCATATAGTGCCTTGTTGAGCTTTTAAACCATGTCAGGATGTTTTGGATCTTCAAAGCTAGGTGGTTGTGCAACATACACTTCTTCAATCTTGCCATTGAAAAAGGCACTCTTCACATCCATTTGATACAGGAGGATGTTGTGATGGTTAGCATAGGCTAACAGAATGCGAATGGCTTCAAGCCTAGCCACCGGAGCTAATGTTACATCGAAGTCAATTCCTTCAACTTGAGTATATCCTTGAGCAACGAGACGAGCCTTGTTTCTAACTACTTGACCATGCTCATCTTGTTTCTTGCGATAGATTCATTTTGTGCCTATGATATTGTGCTTGCAAGGATCAGGGCGCTTGACCGGTTCCCATACATTGTTCAGCTCGAACTATTGAAGCTCTTCTTGCATAGCTTGAATCCATTCAGGTTCCATAAAGGCTTCAGCAACTTTCTTGGGTTCAGATATGGACACAAATGCAAAGTGCCCACAGAAATTTGCTAGCTAAGTTGCTCTTGAACGAGTAAGGGGACCAGGTGCATTGATGCTATCAATTATCTTCTCAATCTGTACTCCATTTGCAACACGAGGATGAACTAGACGAAGATTTTTCTCTTCCTGATCATTGTCTTCATCTTCAGCATTGGCTTCAGGCTGAGTAGAGTCTTCAGGTTGATTTGGTGCAGAAATGATAAGTTCCTCTTCAGCCTGTGCCTCTGAAGGTATGATTTCTCCAGTACCCATAAGCTTGATGGATTCACTTGGTGAGACTTCATCTAGCACATTTGGCAGGTGCTCTCTTTGCGAGCCGTTAGTTTGATCAAACCACACATCCATAGTTTCAACCACTTTATAGTGAAAGAGGTTGAAGACTCTGTAGGAGTGCGAATCCTTTCCGTAGCCAAGCATAAAACCTTCATGTGCTTTCGGTGCAAATTTTGAAGTGTGATGTGGATCCTTGATCCAGCACCTGGCACCAAATACTCTGAAGTATCTTACGTTTGGCTTCTTACCAGTCAGTAGCTCATATGATGTCTTTTAGAAGCTTGTGAAGATAAGCATGGTTGATGACACGGCATGCAGTATCAATAGCTTCACGCCAGAACTTCCTTGGAGTCTTGTACTCATCAAGCATCGTCCGAGCCATCTCAATGAGCGTTTTGTTCTTGCGCTCCACGATGCCATTTTGCTGAGGTGTGTATGGACCTGAGACTTCATGAGTGATGCCCAATGTATCAAGATAAGCGTCGAGATTGGTGTTCTTGAACTCTGTGTCGTTGTCACTTCTTATGTGCTTGATCTTGATGCCATAGTTTGTCATGGCACGATTGGCGAATCATCTGAATACATCCCGCACTTCAGTCTTGTAGAGAATTATATGCACCCAGGTATATCGAGAGTAATCATCAATGATAACAAAGCCATAGAGACAAGCAGTAGTAGTAAGAGTGGAGTAATGAGTAGGGCCGAATAGGTCCATGTGAAGCAGCTCGAAAGGATGTGATGTCATCATTATTGTATTCGAAGGATGCTTGGCCCTAGTCATCTTCTCGGCTTCGCATGCACCACACAGATGATCCTTTTTGAACTTGGTGCCCTCGATGCCTACGACATGCTTCTTCTTCACGAGAGTGTACAAGTTTCTCATGCCAGCATGCCCTAGCCTCCTATGCCAGAGCCAGCACTCTGAAGCTTTTGCTAGAAGACATACTGCCAACTGTGGTCCTGCTGAGAAATCTACCATGTACAGATCACCTTTTCGGTACCCTTCAAAGACTAGAGACTTGTCAGATTCCATTATAACAAGGCAACGATATTTTCCAAATATCACAATCATGTTCAAGTCACAAAGCATTCAGACAGACATTTAGTTGAAACCAAGTTATTCAACAAGCATCACTTTATCCATGTGCTGATCCTTTGAGATTGCAACTCTACCTAGACCCAATACCTTGCTTTTACCAGTGTCAGCAAATGTGATATGACTCTTGTCAGATGGACATAAGGTTGAGTCCATGAGAAGACTTCGATCGCTAGTCATGTGGTTAGTGCATCCACTATCAATAATCCATTCTGAAGCAGCTGGTGTCATACCCTACAGTGCAGTTAGGGGGATAGGCTTCACGAAGAATATTGTGAAGCATAAACATTTGACGAGCAAGTGGATTATGAAAGCTCAGATCCAGGTTAGGACTGATAGGATGAATGGCAAGCGACCCAGGAACAAAATACATAATAAGACCATTTGGGCATTTTATCTTGCGCCCCACAAGATGTTTTAGGTCCCCAGCAATAGCATCTAATGCCTTTGATTTCCGTCTGGAGACCTTTCCCTGCAAAAGAGAGTTAAGTTTTCTTAACCACCCACATCTTCAAGGGTGGCTTCGAAGCAATGTGTCTAAGTGCAGCATCTGAGAACTTTGGCTTTGGAGCTCTAGCAAATAGTCTTGCAGGAGGTGAATAATACTCATAAGAATAAGCAGAGTAGTTCTTGGTCTTATGAACATGGCGGTTTGATGAAACACGCTCATATTCATAGACCTGAGTATGGTTTCCCTGCAAATCATTTGTGTTAGGGTGACTCTGGTGAGTCCTCTGTCTGTATGAAGCCTTTGGACCATGTGAAGCCTTTGGTCTGGGGTTTGTCTTCTTCCCAGGTGGTGTCATGATGACATTCACCTAAAGATTTTCAAGATAACTCTTGGGCACCCAGATCTTCTTCGAAGGTGGTCCATTCCAACAGTTAGTACCAATATACTTGCCAAACACTTCACCATTCTGATTCTTAAACAGTTTATAGTTTGCATCAAAGGATTCATCAATGATAATTGGGTTAGCACAAGTGAAGCCTGATAAGGTAGATGGATCCACTGAAGGTCCCTTTGCATTAACCCATGTGGTTTTGGGATACTGCTTAGGCTTCCAGTAAGAGCCATCAACATTCATTTTCCTTTCGAACCCAACACCCTCTTTCCTAGGGTTTCGGTTCAGAATCTGTTTCTTGAGGACATCACATAGTGTCTGACGCCCTTTGAGACTTTTGTGCATTCCTGTCTCAAGCAATGTCTTCAACCTGGCGTTCTCATCAGCAATAGTAGTGGTATCCTTAGCAGATGGGTTAGTTACCACATCAGCAGTTGAAGATATTGCAATAGCAGTAGCAGTAGAACATCCAGCAACAGAAGTAGCGTTATCACGCTCAAGGCATTTTAGACATAGTGGTTCAAATCCTTCCTGAGCGGGACTGATCTGTTGAGCGCGGAGTGACTCATTCTCTTTTTGAAGATCTTCATGAGCCGCTCTCAAGTTCTTGCTTCCTTTGAAGATAATCGTAGGAGAGCTGTTCATGAGTAGTTGAGAGCGTTTCATGATGACTTTCAAGTTCTTCGTACTTAACATAAAGAATTTTAATGTCTTCAATTAAGGACTGAGTTCGAGACATTTCCGCGTCCAACAGGTCATCGCTTTTGTCTAACTGTTTTTGAATGTGTTCCATAGCAGTCTGTTGTTGTGTTGCAATTTTAGCAGGTGTTTTGGAGCTAGGTTTAGATTTACATTCAGAGTCATCTTCACTGGATGTTTGATAGTGAGCATCGCGTGAGTTTACCTTGGCACCACGTGCCATGAAGCAGTAGGTGGGTGTAGAGTCATCTTTGTTAGCATGAGCGTTGGTGAAGAGGCCATCATCTTCAGTGTTGAAAATGGACTTCGTGACGTATGTTGAAGCTAAAGCCAGGCTTGCCACGCCTGAATCAGATTCCTCTTCAGACTCCATCTCCACCTCCTCAGATGCAGACTCCTCCTCTGAATCTATTTCCTTGCCAACAAACGCACGACCCTCAGATGCAGACTCCTCCTCTTCAGAATTTGACGAAGACTTAGAAGAAAACTTTGAGGAATTCTTCTTCTTCTTGTCATCAGAATCATATTCCTTGCTCTTCTTCTTCTTGTTGTTCTCATTGTCCCATTGAGAACATTCAGAGATGTAGTGACCAGGTTTCTTGCACTTATGACACGTTCTCTTCTTGTAGTCATGGGAGGAAGCTTCATCATTTCTTGAGCTAGATCTTGAAGACTGTCTGGAGCCTTTCTTCCTAGTGAACCTTCGGAACTTCTTCACGAGCATGGCAAGCTCCTTTCCAATGTCTTCAGGATCCTCAGAACTGCAGTCAGATTCTTCTTCAGATGAGGAAACAGCCTTTGCCTTCAAGGCGTGAGCTCAACCATAGTTGGGACCATAGATATCTCGTTTCTCGGATAGCTGAACTGATGTGTGTTGAGCCTCTCAAGTATGTCAGACGGATCAAGAGTCTTGAAGTCAGGGTGTTCTTGAATCATCAGGGCTAGGGTGTCAAATGAGCTGTCGAGTGATCTCAAGAGTGTCTTGACGATTTCATGCTTGGTGATTTCAGTGGAGCCGAGTGCATGAAGCTCATTTGTGATATCAGTGAGGCAATCAAATGGCAGCTGAACATTCTCATTGTCATTTCTCTTGAAGCGGTTGAAGAGATTGCGAAGAACACTGATCCTTGAGTCTCTTTAGGTTGAGACGCCTTCATTGACCTTGGAGAGCCAGTCCCAGACTAGCTTTGCAGTTTCCAGAGCACTCACACGGCCATACTATCCTTTGGTCAGATGACCACAGATGATGTTCTTGGCAGTAGAATCCAGTTGAATGAACTTCTTGACATCAGCTGGGGTGACGCCTTCACCGGTCTTGGGAATGCCATTCTTGATGACATACCAGAGGTCGACATCAATGGCTTCAAGATGCATGCGCATCTTATTCTTCCAGTAAGGGTAATCAGTGTCATGGAAGACAGGGAACACAACAGAGACATTGATTATCCCTGCAGTCGACATACCTAAAACTCCAGGTGGTTAAACCGAATCACACAGAACAAGGGAGCACCTTGCTCTAATACCAATTGAAAGTGCTAGTTATCGACTAGAGGGGGGAGAATATGCGATTTTTATGAAAGTCTTCAAAACACAGGGGCTTTGAAGACAAACAGAATCAATGAACCTATTGATATGCAGCGGAAGGTAGACTACACTAGAGAAGCCATAGTCAAGTAGGCAATGAAGTGAAAGCACGAAGACTATCAGCAGCTAGGTAGTATGGATCAAGATGGAAGATAGTATGAAGCCAATCAACAACAGTCTTCACACAGTGAAGTCAATCAGATCATGCAAGCAGGCAATGACTTCACGAAGACAAACAACAAGCAAAGTGAGGTAAGAGATAGAACTAGTTGCTCGGTGAGGACAGGTATTTGTTGAACCAGTTCCAGTTGCTATGACAAATGTACGTCTGGTTAGGGAGGCTGATATTTAACTCAGAAGACCGCGTCTTCACCTTATTCCCCTTGAGCTAAGGACACACAGTCCTCGCCCAATCACTCTGGTAAGTCTTCAAGGTAGATTTCCAAACCTTCACCGGCGATCCACAATGACTCTTGGATGCTCAGAACGTGACGCCTAACCGGCTGGAGGATTCAAAGTCCTCAAGTGTAACAAGTCTTCAGATCACACAGACAGAAAGACTTCAGTGATGCCTTACACTCTTTGGCTCTGGGTGTTTAGGGCTTTGTCCTCGCAAGGATTTCTCTCTCAAAGGCTTCGAGGTGGGTTGCTCTCAAACGAAAAAAGCCGTGCACTAACTCTGAGTAGCCACCAATTTATGGTGTAGGGTTGGGCTATTTATAGCCACTAGGCAACCCGACCTGATTTGTCCGAAATGACCCTGGGTCACTAAGGAACTAACACGTGTTCCAACAATTAGATTTCAAACACACGCGGTAGCTTAACTTGGGCTACAAGTAAAGATGACTCTCTGGATAAGATTTGCTCTCATTGTCTTCGCTCGAAGACTTAGGTTTTGGTTGAGCATCACTTCAGTCACTCTGACTTTATTCACTTGGACCCCACTTAACAGTACGGTGGTTCCTATGACTCAACAAAGAAGAAAAGGAAACTATGAAACAGATATGTCTTCGCACTCCATAGTCTTCACGTGAATGTCTTCTCGAGTCACAATCTTCGTTGTGAATATCTTCACATACCACCATTGTCATCAATGTCTTCACACATTTTTAGGGGTCATCTCCGGTACGTAAACTGAATCAATGAGGGACTACTACCTGTGTTATCCTGCAATTCTCGCAAACACATTAGTCCCTCAACCAGGTTTGTCGTCAATACTCCAAAACCAACTAGGGGTGGCACTAGATGCACTATGTACAGCTCAGTGCCAGCAACCGGAGGGTAGCAGCGGCGGCCTTACTTGGACTCGAGCGGGGGCGACCTACCGTGTTCTACTCTTCCTCGTTTTCTGTGTGGCGCGGCCACGTTGGCAGCGGGGCGGGGCCTCGGCGGAGCCGGCGATGTCCTCTGTCTTGTTGCCGGCGAGCGGCGCCTCGGCGGAGCGGGGGAAATCCCCCCTTGTTGCCGTTAGGGTGGGGCCTCGGCAGAGCCGGCGGTGTCCTCTGCCTCGTTGTTGGCACCACGGGGCCTCGGCGGAGCCAGCGGTATCCTCTGCCTCATTGTTGGCGCCGCGGGGCCTCGGCGGAGCAGGGCCTCGTCGACGCCAGGGGAGCGGGGACTCGTCGGAGCCGGCATTGTCCTCTGCCTCGTCTTCGGTCTCGCCAAATAGCGCCTCGCCCACTTCATCGCCCTCTTTGTAGGCTGCCGCAGCCTCTGCCACCCGCACGCGGTACCGCCAGCGCTCGAGGTGGCCCTCAAGGGCGGAGCGGTACGAGTCGAGTAGCACCTCCTGCTCCGCCAGCTCTGCGGCGATCTGCTCCTCCGCCTGCAGGTGCTCCTGGAGGAGATGGTGGTTGTAGGCGGCGTCGGCCTGCGCCTCCCGGAACTACTCCTCACGCTTTTGCCTCACCATGTCCATATATTGGGCACGGGCCTCACCGATGGTCATGGTGCAATGCACCGGCAAGGATGGCGCCGGATCGTCGACTACCATGTTCTCCATTGGAACGTCTTCGTCCTCCGGCTGCCTGCCGGCCAGCCAGTCGGCAGCAATGGCTGCCATCTCCTTGTGGTCCGTCGTCCGCCCGTCCCGAAGAGCGCTGGAGCGCGAGGAAGCCGTGGTGGGCAGTAGCGGTGTGGGCAAAAGAAAGGGAACAAATGCAGATGACTGCGGCTATGGCCGGCGCAACAGTTTATATAGCAATGGTGGGCGGCGGAGGGACGGACGTGTGGCACCAGAGTAGCTGCCTCGGCAACCGCGTATAATTAATGTGGGCGGCAGAAGGATGGACGGACGACACTTGTGACGTTTGAATGCGGAGCAATCACCTGCACCAGGAAGCGGGGCGGGCGGCGCTGACCGTTTCGGGCGGAAAGCGCATGCGGGCTAGGGAGGCGGTCAGGGTAGGCCAGGGTAGTCAGACTCATGCTTGGCAGCGAGTCGGTCTAGCAGCCAGACATGCTGGCTCGCCAGCTAGCTCGCCGAGCTGAGCGACGACAATCAGACGATGGACGTAGCTTCCGACCAGGAGCCGGTGCCACTGTCCAAGCCGGTTCATGCCGTGTTCACCATAGAGCAGGTGCGGCCACACTTCGACGCCCTAATGGCGAAAGAGCTACCAGTACTGGAGGACCTGTGCTGCAACCTCCGTCTCCTCAACGAGCACCGGTGAACAAGCGAACGACAATGCCGTCGCGGACATCTGGCCCTATGATCCTGGCTTCCCGAATGAGCAGTGGGCGCTGTATCAGACCATCCGTAGGGCCCGCGAGGCCCTCTCCGTCGTCCTTCGAGTTGTTGCGCTCACCGTGGCGCCACCGTCTCATGTTATCAACATGGTCAATGGACATGAGGATGAGGAGATGACTTTACTTGGAGAGGATGATAGTGGGGACCCACCAGGGCCATAGCCGCACGTACGCAAGTGCCTCCTTATTAGTATATAAAACTATAATTTTTTCTGCTTCCTCCTGGTTTCCTGACATCACGGTCCCACACCATTGTCAACCTATGTAGTCAATAAATGAGAGAATTGCACAAGAAGCGACCGACAGCTGGGACCAAGCAGCTCGAGCAGTATTTGTGTTTTTGAGGTGTGAGCACTGCAGAGTTTTTCTTTAGCGATGTTTAGCCCAGATATTAATTTTTCTCCTCTGAACAACAACGAAAACATCGATGCATGTATTAAATGGGCGGGCTGTGGCCTGTCTAGCCCAGGCCAGATATCCAGCCCAGATATTAATTTTTTCCAAGCTGAAAATGGCTAGCCCAGCTATACTTTTTTTAGAAATACCCAGGCAAGGTCAAGTTGTTATTCTCCGCCCCACTGGGCTGTAAATCTTTCCTAGGAGGGATGCATTAGGCTTAACAAGAAATGGGCTTTAAGAAATAATAAGTGGGATGTAATTATAAGAACTGGACAGTAACTATAAAAAATGCACCAAACACGTAATTACTTTATAAAATATTATTTTTGGATATTGAAAATTTTAGGGACAATTGCATTTTTACCCCTAGTTGGTTCCTACCCAGGGGTTTTGCCCTTGCTTTTCGAGCTTGCTCAGTTTTGCCCTTACTTTCTCCATCGTGGTCCCTCAAATGACCTTTGACCGTTTGACCAAAACTTTGAAAATTCATAACTAACTCATATGAACTCAGAAAAATGAAAATAAGATATAGAAATGTTCAGATAAACGTTACCTTTATGTGCATATCATTTGCATTCAAGATGAAAGCACCCTTTAAACTACCTGAGGTAATTAATGTTATTAACATTATTAAAAATAAAAAGGTATAAACAATATTTTATTTCATGAATAAAAATTACATGCAAATGTAGGTGATGTTTTCTGAACATCCAGATATCTTATTTGCATTTTTCTGAGTTCGTATCATCTTGTTAAGAATGTTCTAACGACTTTGACCATTATTTGGAAACTTCATAACAAGTTGATATGAGCTCAGAAAAATGCAAATAAGATATCAGGATGTTCAGAAAACATCACCTACATTTGCATGTAATTTTTATTCATGAAAAAATATTGTTTATAACTTTTTGTTTTTGAAAATGTTAATAACATTAATTACCTCGGGTAGTTTAAAGGGTGCTTTTGTCCTGAATGCACATGATACGCACATAAAGGTAATGTTTATCTGAACATTTTGATATCTTATTTGCATTTTTCTAAGCTCATATGAATTAGTTATGAATTTTCAAATTTTTGGTCAAACGATCAAAGGGAATTCGAGGGACCTCGACGGAAAATGTAAGGGCAAAACTGAGCAAGCTTGAAAAGTAAGGGCAAAACCCGTGGGTAGGAAACTAGGGGTAAAAATGCAATTGTCCCAAAATTTTAATTTCATTAATTGTTGCGAGCGCAATGTTTCATTAGATTTTTATGTAATACAAATTTATATTGAAATTGTATTTAATCTGACTAGAAATTTTGGGATAAAAATATTTTGGATCCCATCAAAATGTGAGAAATTTTATTGAATTCTGTTTTGAACGGTTGGTTGAAATGGGTTGTACTTTTAACAAACTGTAAATGGGCTGTAGTAAATTCCATTAGAATACAAAAATTGGCTGCACATTCTTACAAATCTCAAATGGGATTTAAGTTCTCTGCCACACACTAGTGGCCTTACTAAGTTGACGCATCCCCTCAAAAAAAAAGAGTTGACGCGTATGCAAGGCTTTGTCAACTTATAGTCAACACACGGTTCTAGCAGCAGTGGCCATTGGATGTCCATCCAATGGATGCCATGCTTCTTCTTCAATCTCGGATATTCTAGCTTCACCTGCCCAAAAAATGATTCCTCCCCCTGACATCTAGGGCGCACCATTTCGGAAGCTGACCTGTGAGCCTACTAAGTTGATGTGTACCAAGGGCTTTGTCAACTTAGTTAATATAAACGATTCTAGCTGCAGTGACCGTAGGATGTCCATCCAAAGGTCGTCGTGCTTCTTCAACCTCTGGCCTTCTTGCTCCAGCCGCCCAAAGCAGCGCCGGTCGTGCCGCCTTCTCCTGCCTCCCGTGGCTGGCTATGCTGCCGCGGAGGGCTCGCCACCCCCTACTACTCCCACCGCTGGCCAGGCCAACCCTCCACTCACCCACACCCCCTGTTATACTGCAACGACGGCAGCCTCACACCGCCGCCGAACCAGTGAACCCTCGTACTCCTCTTCGTGTGGGTATCCACTGTCGCGTCTTCCCCGGCTCCGCATCGTCCCCTTCCTAGGCCTCGCCTTCGTCCACCATCGTGTGCTACCTCTTGAGCACTGCGTTGGATTTCCCCGAAGAGGATAGGATGATGCAGCAAAGTAGCGTAAGTATTTCCCTCGGTTTTTGAGAACCAAGGTATCAATCCAGTAGGAGGCTACGCGCGAGTCCCTCGTACCTACACAAAAACAATAGCTCAACGCAACCAACACGCTTAGGGGTTGTCAATCCCTTCACGGTCACTTACGAAAGTGAGATCTGATAGAGATGATAGATAATATTTTTGGTATTTTTGGTATAGAGATGCAAAGTAAAAAAGTAAAAGGGCAAAGTAAAAAAGCAAAGCAACGATAAAGTGATGGAGATTGATATGATGAGAAAGAGACCCGGGGACCATAGGTTTCACTAGTGGCTTCTCTCAAGAGCATAAGTATTCTACGGTGGGTGAAAAAATTACTGTTGAGCAATTGATAGAATTGAGCATAGTTATGAGAATATCTAGGTATGATCATGTATATAGGCATCACGTTCGAGACAAGTAGACCGACTCCTGCCTGCATCTACTACTATTACTCCACTCATCGACCGCTATCCAGCATGCATCTAGAGTATTAAGTTAAAAACAGAGTAACGCCTTAAGCAAGATGACATGATGTAGAGGGATAGTTTCATGCAATATGACAAAAACCCCATCTTGTTATCCTCGATGGCAACAATACAATGTGTGCCCTGCTGCCCCTTCTGTCACTGGGAAAGGACACCTCAAGATCGAACCCAAAGATAAGCACTTCTCCCATGGCAAGAAAAACCAATCTAGTAGGCCAAACCAAACTGATAATTCGAAGAGACTTGCAAAGCTAACCAATCATACATCAAACAATTCAGAGAAGATTCAAATATTATTCATAGATAGACTGGATCATAAACCCATAATTCATCGGTCTCAACAAACACACCGCAAAAAGAAGATTACATTGAATAGATCTCCACGAGAGAGGGGGAGAACATTGTATTGAGATCCAAAAAGAGAGAAGAAGCCATCTAGCTACTAGCTATGGACCCATAGGTCTGAAGTAAACTACTCACACTTCATCGGAGGGGCTTGGATGATGATGTAGAAGCCCTCCGTGATCGATGCCCCCTTCGGCGGAGCTCCGGAATAGGCCCCAAGATGGGATCTCGTGGATACAGAAAGTTGCGGCGGTGGAATTAGGTTTTTGGCTCTGTATCTGATCGTTCGGGGGTACGTAGGTATATATAGGAGGAAGGAGTACGTCGGTGGAGCTTCGAGGGGCCCACGAGGCAGGGGCGCGCCCTCCACCCTCATGACCGCCTCATGGCTTTCTTGACGGAGGGTCTAAGTCTTCTGGGTCTTATCTGATGAGAAAATCGCGTTCCCAAAGGTTTCATTCCGTTTGGACTCCGTTTGATATTCTATTTCTCCGAAACTCTGAAATAGGCAAAAAACAGCAATTCTGGGCTGGGCCTCCGGTTAATAGGTTAGTCCCAAAAATAATATAAAAGTGGAAAATAAAGCCCAATATAGTCCAAAACAGTAGGTAATATAGCATGGAGCAATCAAAAATTATAGATACGCTGGAAACGTATCAAGCATCCCCAAGCTTAATTCCTGCTCGTCCTCGAGTAGGTAAATGATAAAAACAGAATTATTGATGCGCAGTGCTACTTCGCATAATTTCAATGTAAATCTTCTTAATTGTGGTATGAATATTCAGATTCAAAAGATTCAAGACAAAAGTTCATGTTGACATAAAAATAATAATACTTCAAGCATACTAACAAAGCAATTATGTCTTCTCAAAATAACATGGCCAAAGAAAGCTAGCCCTACAAAATCATATAGTCTGGCTACGCTCTATCTTCACCACACAAAGTATTTAAATCATGCACAACCCCGATGACAAGCCAAGCAATTGTTTCATACTTTTGACATTTTCAAAACTTTTTCGATCTTCACGCAATACATGAGCGTGAGCCATGGATATAGCACTATATGTGGAATAGAATGGTGGTTGTGGAGAAGACAAAAAGAGGGGAAGATAGTCTCACATCAACTAGGCGTATCAACGACCTATGGAGATGCCCATCAATAGATATCAATGTGAGTGAGTAGGGATTGCCATGCAACGGATGCACTAGAGCTATAAGTATATGAAAGCTCAACAAAAGAAACTAAGTGGGTGTGCATCCAACTCGCTTGCTCACAAAACCTAGGGAATTTTGAGGAAGCCCATCATTGGAATATACAAGCCAAGTTCTATAATGAAAAATTCCCACTAGTATATGAAAGTGACAGAATGAGAGACTCTCTATCATGAAGGTCATGGTGCTACTTTGAAGCACAAGTGTGGTAAAAGGATAGTAACATTGTCCCTTCTCTCTTCTTCTCTCATTTTTTTTGTTTGGGCCTTTTCTCTTTTTATGGCCTCTTTTTTTTGTCCGGAGTCTCATCCCGACTTGTGGGGGAATCATAGTCTCCATCATCCTTTCCTCACTTGGGACAATGCTCTAAAAATGATGATCATCACACTTTTTATTTTTCTTACAACTCAACAATTACAACTCAATACTTAGAACAAAATATGACTCTATATGAATGCCTCCGGCGCTGTACCGGGATATGCAATGAATCAAGAGTGACATGTATGAAAGAATTATGAACGGTGGCTTTGCCACAAATACGATATCAACTACATGATCATGCTAGCAATATGACAATGATGGAGCGTGTCATAATGAACGGAACGGTGGAAAGTTGCATGGCAATATATCTCTGAATGGCTATGGAAATGCCATGATAGGTAGGTATGGTGGCTGTTTTGAGGAAGGTATTTGGTGGGTGTATGATACCGGCGAAAAGTGCGCGGTATTAGAGAGGCTAGCAATGGTAGAAGGAAATAAAGTGTGTATAATCCATGGACTCAACATTAGTCATAAAGAACTCATATACTTATTGCAAAAATCTAGAAGTTATCAAAGCAAAGTAGGGGATAGATTGGTAGGAAAAGACCATCGCTCGTCCCCGACTGCCACTCATAAGGTAGACGATCAATAAATAAATCATGCTCTGACTTCATCACATAACGGTTCACCATACGTGCATGCTACGTGAATCACAAACTTTAACACAAGCATTTCTCAAATTCACAACTACTCAACTAGCATGACTCTAATATCACCATCCTCATATCTCAAAACAATTATCAAGCATCAAGTTTTTCTTAGTATTCAACGCACTCAAAAGAAAGTTTTACAAATCTTGAATACCAAGCATATTAAAATTAAGCAAATTACCATGCTATTAAGACTCTCAAAATAATCTAAGTGAAGCATGAGAGATCAATAGTTTCTATAAAACAAATCCACCACCGTGCTCTAAAAGATATAAGTGAAGCACTAGAGCAAAACTATAAAACTCAAAAGATATAAGTGAAGCACTAGAGTAAAACTATAGAGCTCAAAAGATATAAGTGAAGCACATAGAGTATTCTATCAAATTCCAAATTATGTATGGCTCTCTCAAAAGGTGTGTACAGCAAGGATGATTGGGGTAGACTAACAAGCAAAGACTCAAATCATAAAAGACGCTCCAAGCAAAACACATATCATGTGGTGAATAAAAATATAGCTCCAAGTAAAGTTACCGATAGAAGTAGACGAAAGAGGGGATGCCTTCCGGGGCATCCCCAAAATTTGGCTTTTAGGTGTCCTTAGATTATCTTGGGGGTGCCATGGGCATCCCCAAGCTTAGGTTCTTGCCACTACTTGATCCATAATCCATCAAATCTTTACCCAAAACTTGAGAACTTCACAACACAAAACTTAAAGTAGAAAATCTCGTGAGCTCTGTTAGCGAAAGAAAATAAAAGACCACTTCAAGGTACTGTAATGAACTCATTCTTTATTTATATTGGTGTTAAACCTACTGTATTCCAACTTCTCTATGGTTTATAAACTATTTTACTAGCCATAGATACATCAAAATTAGCAAACAACACACGAAAAACAGAATCTGTCAAAAACAGAACAGTATGTAGTAATATGTAGCTAGCGCAAGATATGGAACCCCAAAAATTCTAAAATAAATTGCTGGACATGAGGAATTTATCTATTAATCATCTGAAAAAAGAATTAACTAAATATCACACTCCAAATAAAAATGACAGCAGTTCTCATGAGCGCTAAAGTTTCTGTTTTTTACAGCAAGTTCAACAAGACTTTCCCCAAGTCTTCCCAACGGTTCTACTTGGCACAAACACTAATTAAACACAAAAACACAAACAAAACAGAGGCTAAATAATTTATTTATTACTAAACAGGAGCAAAAAGCAAGGAATAAAAATAAAATTGGGTTGCCTCCCAACAAGCGCTATCGTTTAACGCCCCTAGCTAGGCATAACAAGCAAGAATAGATCTAGGTATTGCCATAATAGTAAGATAGATTATTAAAACTCATTTCATATTCTCTACGTTCGGCAGAAAGTTTTCTTTGAGGCAAGCAAAAGTAATCAAAAGGGCTAAATTTAACGGGACAAAAGTCCCCAAGATCAACCTTGGGAGGTATAGGTTCCTCCTTTGGTCCTTCATAATGCACAACCAATTCATCATTATAAGCATTCTTTTGACAGAACTTTGTGAGCCTATATTCAAGAGAATATCCTAGTTCATCATTTCGAATAGCCAAATCATCATTAAGTTCATAAATTCTATCAACTAAAACATTGGTAGGAAACCTTTTTCTAAGATTTTCATTGAAAGCAACATAGTCTAGAGATTGAAAACGCATTATTTCTTCTTGATCAAAGAGGATAGCCTCTATGGGAGGACAGCAAGCATCCACCCTATAATGCACAAAGATTTCTCTAGCTTCTTTTATTATGAATTTAAACTCATGAGCCAAAAAGATAGTAGCAACACGCTTAACAGAAGAATGCTCAATATTAGAAAATTCCAAAAAAATCCTTTGTATGGAAGGATGTATGTGCATGAATTGTCTTTCAAGTTCAACTACAAGCATGGCAATAGCGTACGCAAGACTACTAGTTCTATGAAGGATAGAACTTCCCATAGAAGGTAAAGCATCCGCACAAGTAAAGAAATCTTGAATAACTCATTTTCCAATAATATTACCACTACCAACACGGAATTTTTTTGTATGAAAGATGGTAGGTTCTTTAGCAGGAGCATCAGAATTCTTCATGATATTATTATTGTCCATGTCGACAATAATTTCCTCAATTTCAGACATAGAGGCAGAAGGTAAAGGACTTGACATAAGGACAAGCTAGCAAACTGACACACGAGCAAACAAAAGGCAAACGGGCAAAAAGAGGCAAATAGAGAAAGAGAAGGAGGATAGAGAGAGAGAGGGTGAATAAAACGGCAAGGGCGAAGTGGGGAGAGGAAAACGAGAGGCAAATGGCAAATAATGTAATGCGGGAGATGGGGATTGTGATGGGTACTTGGTATGTTGACTTTTGCGTAGACTCCCCAGCAACGGCACCAGAAATTCTTCTTGCTACCTCTTGAGCACTGTGTTGGATTTCCCCGAAGAGGAGAGGATGATGCAGCAATGTAGCGTAAGTATTTCCCTCAGTTTTTGAGAACCAAGGTATCAATCCAGTAGGAGGCTACGCGCGAGTCCCTCGTACCAAGACAAAAACAATAGCTCAACGCAACCAACGCGCTTAGGGGTTGTCAATCCCTTCACGGTCACTTACAAAAGTGAGATCTGATCGAGATGATAGATAATATTTTTGGTATTTTTGTTATAGAGATGCAAAGTAAAAAGTAAAAGGGCAAAGTAAAAAAGCAAAGAAATAATAAAGTGATGGAGATTGATATGATGAGAAAGAGACCCGGGGGCCATAGGTTTCACTAGTGGCTTCTCTCAAGAGCATAAGTATTCTACGGTGGGTGAACAAATTACTATTTAGCAATTGATAGAATTGAGCATAGTTATGAGAATATCTAGGTATGATCATGTATATAGGCATCACATCCGAGACAAGTAGACCGACTCCTTCCTGCATCTACTACTAGTACTCCACTCATCGACCGCTATCCAGCATGTATCTAGAGTATTAAGTTAAAAACAGAGTAACTCCTTAAGCAAGATGACATGATGTAGAGGGATAGTTTCATGCAATATGATAAAAACCCCATCTTCTTATCCTCGATGGCAACAATACAATACGTGCCTTGCTGCCCCTTCTGTCACTGGGAAAGGACACCGCAAGATCGAACCCAAAGTTAAGCACTTCTCCCACGGCAAGAAATACCAATCTAGTAGGCCAAACCAAACTGATAATTCGAAGAGACTTGCAAAGATAACCAATCATACATAAAAGAATTCAGAGAAGATTCAAATATTATTCATAGATAGACTGGATCATAAACCCACAATTCATCGTTCTCAACAAACACACCGCAAAAAGAAGATTACATCAAATAGATCTCCACGAGAGAGGGGGAGAACATTGTATTGAGATCCAAAAAGAGAGAAGAAGCCATCTAGCTACCAACTACGGACCCGTAGGTCTGAAGTAAACTACTCACACTTCATCGGAGGGGCTTGGATGATGATGTAGAAGCCCTCCGTGATCGATGCCCCCTTCGGCGGAGCTCCGGAACAGGCCCTAAGATGGGATCTCATGGATACAGCAAAGTTGCGGCGGTGGAATTAGGTTTTTGGCTCCGTATCTGATCGTTTGGGGGTACGTAGGTATATATAGGAGGAAGGAGTATGTCGGTGGAGCTTCAAGGGGCCCACGAGGCAGGGGGCGCCCTAGGGGGGGCGCCCTCCACCCTCGTGACTGCCTCGTGGATTTCTTGACAGAGGGTCCAAGTCTCCTGGGTCTTATTTGATTAGAAAATCGCGTTCCCGAAGGTTTCATTCCGTTTGGACTCCGTTTGATATTTTGTTTCTCCGAAACACTGAAATAGGCAAAAAAAAAGCAATTCTGGGCTGGGCCTCCGGTTAATAGGTTAGTCCCAAAAATAATATAAAAGTGTAAAATAAAGCCCAATATAGTCCAAAACAGTAGGTAATATAGCATGGAGCAATCAAAAATTATAGATACGTTGGAGACGTATCACCGTGGTGCTTTCGGCGCGGCGTGGTCAATGTGGTCAACAACGGACTTCCATCGGAAGAGTACTGTACGTGGAGAGGCTGACAGCTGGGTCCATGGCAGCCACAAGGAAGTACCTCCTTATTACGCGCAAAATAATTATTCCTCCACCTGACAGCGGGGACCCACCGGACGGGCCACCGTATTTCACAAAAAAAATGTTTCCCTCCTGACTGCTGGGACCCACCAGCTACATCTTCGCACGCAAGGAAGTGCGTCCGGGCAAAAAAAAAACGATTCGCCCCCTGACTGCTGGGACCCACCGGCTATATCTTCGCACGCAAGGAAGTGCCTGACAATCGGGACCCACCTAGTCGAAGCGTACGTAGCGTTGTCATTCTGGTCGCAAACGTGTACTTACATACTGGTCGATGTAGAGGCGTGCACGTGTCGTAGTAGAGGCGCGCACGTAGCATGTACACGTATCTACAGCGGGCAGTGTGCAAGAAAGAAAATACGGCCATGTACGTACATACGGGCGGGGTCTCGAATGCTTACTCGCGCATACGTACGGCCAGGGCTCGTGTACATGGCTAGGTCGGAACGGAGAAACAACGTCGTCATCGTGTTCATGGGGAGCCAACCGGCTGGGTCAGAACGGAATGCATCGTCGGGTTCATCGGGAGGGCTTGGACAGAACAGCTGATGGAAACGAGGCCTAGCGTACCGCAGAACGGAGGAAACGGCCTTGTGTTCGACCGGCCACGGTCGAAACGGGATCCTGTTCATCGGGAGGGGTCTGGCGTACCGCAAAACGGAGGAAACGGGCCTCCTATGGTCGAAACGGGGGTCTTGTTCAATGGGAGGGGTGTGGCATACCGCAAAACGGAGGAAACGGACTTGTGTTGGAGCGCTACGGTCGAAACAGGGGTCATGTTCATCGGGAGGGGTGTGGCGTACCGCAAAACGGGACTCCACGGGATACTGTTCATCTCCACCATCGACTCCCTCCAGCCTCCACGAGCTACTGTTCATCCACCGTCGACCTCCTCCAGCCTCCACCTGCGACTGTTCATCCACGGGCTCTTGTTCATCCAGTCTCCACCGCATGCTACTCCACCGGCTACTATTCAACCAGCCCTCTCCACGGGCTCCTGTTCAACCACCCCTCCACGGGCTACTGTTCATCCAGCCCTCCACAGGGTGGTCCTGTTCATCCAGCCCTCCATGGGGTCCTGTTCATCCAGCCCCAACTGGCTCGACCGATCGGGGTCCTGTTCATCCAGAGGCAACACCACGGGGTCCTGTACATCCACCCCCACCGGGAACTGTTCATCCAAACCCCCAGCAACGCTCACTTTTCATCCAGAGGCAGCATCGATCGACTTCAGTTAGCAGCAGTAGCGAAGGAATCGCTCGATCGGGTTTAGTTAACAGCCATCGATCGATCGCTCGAGTTCAGTAACGCGTAGCCTGCAGTGCAATCGCTCGGGTTCAGTAGGTGAACGCCTCGCTCGGGTTCAGTTAGAGCCCAACGCCTCGCACCCACGCGCGTGCATGCACGAGAGAACGCGCATCGCTCGGCCCCGACCACCCACCGTAACCGGGAACACCATGATATTTTCCTCGCCCTCGCTTCTACCACAGTTTTTTCCATCATGGATGGCCCAAAGAATGTCATGCAACTGCGTCTCCGCCCCGCCCAGGACGAAAAGCCCATTTTCTGTCATGATTTTTGTCATAGAAGTAGGAGCCCACCACATCTATGATGATACCGGGTTTTGCCACAATTATCGTCATAGAAGTGTCATAAGTATGATAGAAAAAAATTCGTTCGGCCCAAAATGTCACGAATGTGTCTTTTTTTTGTAGTGTATGCAGTCTGTCGCTTTTATTTCTTCCATATCACAAGTTCTTATAAAACTTATTTTATTCACACTAATAGATCATACATATTTAGAGAGCAACTTTTATTGCTTGCACCGAGGACAACTTACTTGAAGGATCTTACTCAATCCATACGTAGGTATGGTGGACTCTCATGGCAAAACTGGTTTAAGGGGTATTTGGAAGCACAAGTAGTATATCTACTTGGTGCAAAGGATTTGGCTAGCATAAGAGAGAAAAGCAAGCTCAACATGTTGGAGGATCCATGACAATGTAACTTCTATTCAGATATAAGAAAACACAACTCATTATGTTGTGTTCCTTGTCCAACATCAACTTCTTAGCATGTCATATTTTAACGAGTGCTCACAATTACAAAAGATGTCCAAGATAGTATATTTATATGTGAATCCTCTCTTTCTTTATTACTTCCTATTAATTGCAACAATGACCAAAACTATGTTTGTCAACTCTCAACAACTTTTTATTCACCATACTCTTTATATGTGAAGTCATTACTCTCCATAAGATCATTATACGATCTTTTTATTTCTTTTTGTTCTTTCTTTAATTCCCTCAAGATCATAGCAAGATAGCCCTCAAATCAAAGCTACTCTTTATTATATATAACTCACGGACTCAATTACATAGATAGAGATCAAACAAAACTCAAAGCTAGATCAAGCTAAAACTTTATTCTTCTAGATCAATATATAACCAAAAGGATCGAACTAAGAAAATGATAAAGGTAAAGGTGTGATGGTGATACGATACCAGGGCACCTCCCCCAAGCTTGGCAGTTGCCAAGGGGAGTGCCCATACCCATGTATTTATGTCACTTTCTTCGGAGGTGGTGATGATGGAGTTGTTGATGAAGTGGGCTTGTCCTTCTTCCTCAGCTTACGCTTGAGGATGGAATTTTCTTCCTTCAGCTCACCGATCTCTTGTTCCAGTGTTAATATCCTTCTGCATAATTCTTGCTTGTTCTCCTGCAAAAGACTAAAAGGGATAAACTCGATCTTTGGTTTCTTTGCTTTGTTCGGGAGACTTGACTTTTTGAACTCCACGTGCATGTCTCCGGGTTGGGGTAGAGGGACTTCCTCTTCATCAGAAATCGTCTCCTCCTTTCCCTTTGGATCATAGTCTTCTTCTTCCTCCGTGGTCCAACCGTAATGTTCCACATCCCCGTATGCCTTTGGGTTTGTGATATAATCAGCTACATAGCTATCTCCTTCCGAATCATGAGATGACATATTTTCATATCTGCCAGGAAAACAACAAGAAACTAGAACAAAGAATTTTGTCGTGCCATTAATGCCATGCCATCAAAATTCTTATGTACATAAGGGATACAAACATTCTGGAAAGTATCCCTTATGTACTCCTCCGGTGTCATGGCATTAATTATATTTGTCTCAACATTTATGGGAGTACCTTAAATATAATGTTTGATTTTTTGACCACTTACCACCTTCGGCATTGTTGATTTTGATGGCACCGGAACGATAGACCTCCTTGATAATGTAGGGACCTTCCCATTTAGAGAGAATCTTTCCTGCAAAAAATCTTAAACGAGAGTTGTATACCAAAACATGCTCACCTACATTAAACTCACGCTTTTGTATCCTTTTTCATGCCATCTATTAACCTTTTCTTTAAACAACTTGGCATTCTCATAGGCTTGGGTTCTCCATACATCAAGTGAGCTAATGTCAAATAACCTCTTCTCACCGGCAAGTTTGAAATCATAATTGAGCTCTTTGATTGCCCAATAAGCTTTATGTTCTAGTTTGAGAGGTAAGTAACATGCTTTTCCATAAACCATTTTATACGGAGGCATACCCATAGGGTTCTTATAAGCAGTTCTATAATCCCATAATGCATCATCAAGTTTCTTACACCAATTCTTTCTAGATCTATTAATAGACTTTTGCAAAATCAATTTAATTTCTCTATTGCTCAATTCTAGTTGACCACTAGACTGAGGATGATATGGAGATGCAATTCTATGATTAACATCATACTTAGCAAGCAATTTACAGAAAGCACCATGAATAAAATGTGAACCACTATCAGTCATTAAGTATCTAGGGACTCCAAACCTCAGAAAAATAACTTCTTTAATCATCTTAATAGAAGTGTTATGATCGCCACTACTAGTTGGAATAGCTCCTACCCACTTAGTAACGTAATCAACAGCAACTAAAATATGTTTACACCCATTGGAGGAAGGAAAAGGTCCCATATAATCAATGCCCCAAACATCAAATGGTTCAATAACAAGTGAATAATTCATAGGCATTTCCTGACATCTACTAATATTGTCAATTCTCTAGCATTCGTGACAAGACAAGACAAACTTACGAGCATCCTTGAAGAGAGTATGCCAATAAAAACCATATTGCAATACCTTGTGTGCAGTTCTATCTCCAGCGTGGTGTCCTCCGTAGACCTCAGAGTGGCACTTGCATAGGATCCGTTCATGTTCATGCTCAGGTACACACCGTCTAATAACACCATCTACTCCTTCTTTATAAAGGTGTGGGTCATCCCAAAAGTAATGTCTTAAATCATAGAAATAAAATTCTTCTGCTGGTATGTGAAACTAGGTGGTATAAATTTAGCAACAATGTAATTACCATAATCAGCATACCAAGGTGTATTACGAGAAGCATTTATGGCAGCTAATTGCTCATCGAGGAAACTATCATCAATAGGCAGTGGGTCATCAAGAACATTTTCTAACATAGACAAGTTGTTTGCAACAGGGTTCTCAGCTCCCTTTCTATCAATAATATGCAAATCAATTTCTTGTAGAAAGAGAACCCATCTAATAAGTCTAGATTTAGCATCTTTATTTTCCATAATATATTTAATAGCAGCAAGATCAGTATGAACAGTTACTTTTGAATCAACAATATAACATCTGAACTTATCACACACAAAAACAACTGCTAAAAATTCTTTTTCGGTAGTAGCATAATTTTTCTGGGCACTGTGAATAACATTCAATTTCTTATCAACTCTTTGCCCTAGAACAACACCAACGGCGTAATCACTAGCATCACACATAATTTCAAAGGGTAAATTCCAATCGGGCGGTTGAACAATAGGTGCAGAAATCAAGGCTTTCTTAAGTATTTCAAATGCTTCTACACAATCATCATCAAAAACAAAAGGAACATCTTTTTGCAAGAGATTAGTGAGAGGCCTAGAAATTTTAGAGAAGTCTTTAATAAACCTCCTACAGGAACCAACATGACCATGGAAACTTCTTATACCTTTGATATCTTTAGGACCCGGCATCTTTTCAGTAGCATCTACTTTAGCTTTATCAACTTCAATACCTCTTTCAGAAATTTTATGCCCCAAGAAAATACCTTCATTAACCATAAAGTGGAACTTCTCCCAATTCAAAACAAGATTAGTTTCTTCACATCTCTGCAAAACTCGATCAAGGTTGCTTAAGCAATCATCACAAGAAGTTCCGTAAATGGAGAAATCATCCATGAAAACCTCAACAATCTTTTCACAAAAGTCATAGAATATAGCAGTCATACATCTTTGAAAGGTAGCACATGCATTGCATAAAACAAAAGACATACGTCTATAAGCAAAAGTAGCGAAAGGGCAAGTAAAAGTGGTCTTTTCCTGATCATCTTTTGGCACGGGTATTTGAGAGAGACCAGAATAACCATCTAGAAAGCAAAAAATGTGTATGTTTGTATAGTCTTTCTAGCATTTAATCAATAAAAGGTAGAGGGTACTGATCTTTTCTAGTGGCTTTGTTTAATTTGCAAAAATCAATTACCATTCTATAACTTGTAACAATTCTTTGCGGAATCAATTCATTCTTATCATTAGGAACAACATTAATATCTCCCTTCTTAGGGACACAATGAACAGGACTTACCCATCTACTATCCGCAATAGAATAAATTATGCCTACCTCCAGAAGCTTTAATATTACATTTCTTACCACTTCCTTCATCTTGGGATTTAACCGTCGTTGGTGATCAACAACTGGTTTTGTGCTGACATAGAGTGGGACTAATGCCCTTAAGATCATCAAGGGTATATCCAATAGCAGCACAGTGCTTCTTCAGAGTTTTCAATAATTTCTTGTCTTCATGCTCTAAAAGGTTAGCACTAATAATAACAGGATATATCTTCTTTTCATTAAGATAAGCATATTTCAAAGTATCAGGTAATTGTTTAAGCTCAAACACGGGATCACCTTTGGGTGGAGGAGGATCCCCAAGGATTTTAATAGGCAAACTGTGTTTCAAAACAGGTCCTTGATTACAGAATATTTCATCTATTTCCTTTCTTTCATTCATAAACATATCATTTTCATCGTCTAACAAATATTGTTCTAAAGGATCAGTAGGAGGCACATATCTTTCTCGCAGTCTATCTTAGCATTAACAGTATTCAAGAAAGGTCTACCAAATATAATGGGAAAAATCATCTTGTGGGGAAGCAAGAACAAGAAAATCAGTAGGGTGTTTTATTTTCCCACACAATACTTCAACATCTCTAACAATCCCAATTGGTGATACAGTATCTCTATTGGCAAGCTTAATAGTAACATCAATATCTTCTATCTCAGTAGGTGCAATATCATTTATAATTTCTTTGTATAGAGCAAAAGGAATTGCACTCACACTAACACCCACATCACACAAGCCATGATAACAATGATCTCCTATTTTAACAGAAACAACAGGCATGCCAACAACAGGTCTATGTTTATCTTTAATATCAGGTTTAGCAATTCTAGTAGCTTCATCATAGAAATAAATAGCATGCCCATCAACACTATCGACTAAGGGATCTTTAACCATAGCAATACTAGGCTCAAGTTTAATTTGTTAAGGGGGTGTAGGTGTTCTAGTATAAATCTTACGAACCACAGTTGAACCTTTAGCATGTTCCTTTATTCTAACAAGAAAAGGTGGTTTCTCAATATAAGCAGTAGGAACAATAGGATCAACATTATAAGTAATAGTTTCTTCTTTAACTTTAATAGGTTCTACTACTTTCACTTCAATCGGAGGATGATATTTAAACCACTTCTCCTTAGGGAGATCAACATAAGTAGCAAATGATTCACATAAAGAAGCTACAATCTCAGAGTCAAGTCCATATTTAGTGCTAAAATCACGAAAAGCATCGGTGTCCATAAAAGATTTAACACAATCAAACTTAAGGTTTATACTTGACTCATTACCTTCGTTGAGTTCCCAATCTACGGAGTTGCGTTTAATTCTTTCCAACAAATCCCATTTGAATTCAATATCCTTCTTCATAAAAGAACCAGTACAAGAAGTATCGAGCATGGATCGATCATTATGAGAAAGCCGAGCATAAAAATTCTGAATAATAATTTCTCTTGAGAGCTCATGATTGGGGCATGAATATAACATTGACTTAAGCCTCCCCCAAGGTTGAGTGATACTTTCTCCTTCAGGGTGCCAAAAATTATATATATAATTCCAATCCCGCTGAACCAGATCACTACGAAAAAAGACACATCCGTGACATTTTGGGCCGAACAAAAAAAATCTGTCATAAATATGACACTTCTATGACGATAATTGTGACAAAACCCGGTATCATCGTAGATATGGTGGGATCCTACTTCTATGACAAAATATCATGACAGAAAATGGGCTTTTCGTCCTGGGCGGGCCGGAGACGCGGCTGCATGACATTCTTTGGGCCGTCCATGACGGAAAAAACCGTGGTAGAAGCGAGGGCGAGGAAAATTTCGGGGAGTTCCCGGTTACGGTGGGAGGTCGTGGGCCGAGCGATGCGCGTTTCTCTCGTACACGTACGCGCGTGTGTGCAAGGCGTTGGCTCTAACTGAACCCGAGCGAGGCGTTGGGCTCTAACTGAACCCGAGCGATTGCACTGTAGGCTACGCGTTACTGAACTCGAGCGATCGATCGATGGCTGTTAACTGAACCCAATCGAGCGATTCCTTTGCTACTGCTGCTAACTGAAGCCGATCGATTGGATGAACAGTGAGTGTTGTGGGGAGGAGGGGGGTTGGATGAACAGTGAGCGGTGGCGTTGCCTCTGGATGAACAGGACCCCGTGGTGTGGAGGGCTGGATGAACAGTAGATGGTGGAGGGGTGCGCGTGGAGGGGTGGTTGAACAGGACCCCGCGGTGTGGAGGGCTGGATGAACAGTAGACGGTGGAGGGGTGCCCATGGAGGGGTGGTTGAACAGTAGTCGATGGAGTAGCGCGGGGTGGAGGCTGGATGAATAGGAGCCCGTGGAGGCTGGAGGAGGTCGACGGTAGCCCGTGGAGGCTGGAGGAGGTCGACGGTGGAGATGAACAGTATCCCGTGGAGTCCCGTTTTGCGGTACGCCACACCCCTCCCGATGAACAGGACCCCTGTTTCAACCGTAGGAGGTCCGTTTCGTCCGTTTTGCGGTACGCCGCACCCCTTCCCGATCAATAGGACCCCCGTTTCGACCGTAGGAGGTCCGTTTCGTCCGTTTTGCAGTACGCCACACCCCTCCCGATCAACAGGACCCCCGTTTCGACCGTAGGAGGTCTGTTTCCTCCATTTTGCGGTACGCCACACCCCTCCCGATCAACAGGACCCTGTTCCAAATGTAGGAGGTCCGTTTCCTCCGTTTTGCGGTACGCCAGGCCTCGTTTCCATCGCCTGTTCCGTCCAAGCCCTCCCGATGAACACGACCACGCATTCCGTTCCAACCCAGCCGGTTGGCTCGCACACGTTCTGTTGCCTCCCGATGAACACGATGCATTCCGTTGCCTCCCCATGAACACGATGCATTTCGTTGCATCCCCATGAACACAACGCATTCCGTTTCCTCCCCATGAACATGACGACGATGATGTTTCGCCGTTCCAACCCAGCCATGTACACGAGCCCTGGCCATACGTATGCACGAGTAGGCGTTCGAGACCCTGCTCGTATGTACACATACATGGCCATATTTTCTTTCTTGCACCCTGGCCGTTGTACGTACGTGTACATGCTACGTGCGCGCCTCTACTATGACACGTGCGCGCCTCTACATCCACCAGTATATATGTACGTACACGTTCGCGACCAGAATGACAACGCTATGTACGTTTCGACCAGGTGGGTCCCGACTGTCAGGCACTTCCTTGCGTGCGAAGATGTAGCTGGTGGTCCCAGCAGTCAGGGGGGAACATTTTTTTCGTGAAATATGGTGGCCCGTCCGGTGGGTCCCTGCTGTCAGGTGGAGGAATAATTATTTTGCACGTAATAAGGAGGCACTTCCTTGCTACGGCGTGGATCCAGCTGTCGGCCTCTCCACGTACAGTCAACGTCCGATGGAAGCCGTTCCTTGACCTTGTTGACCACGCCGCGCCGAGAGCACCAGGGCGGTGGACGACGGCGAGGCCTAGGAAGGGGACGATGCGGAGCCGGGGAAGACGTGGCAGTGGATGCCCATGCATAGAGGAGTACGAGGGTTCACTGGTTCGCTGCGGTGTGAGGCTACCGTCGTCGCAGAATAACAGGGGGTGTGGGTGAGTAGAGGGATGGCCTGGCCAGCGGTGGGAGTCGTAGGGGGCGGTGAGGCATCCGCCGCATCGCAGCCGGCCACGGGAGGCAGGAGCACGAGGCACGACTGGCGCTGGTTTGGCGGCTGGAGCAAGAAGACCAGAGGTTGAAGAAGCACTACGGTCGTTGGATGGACATCGTACGGTCACTGGAGCTAGAATCGTGCATATTGACTAAGTTGACAAAGCCCTTCGTCCCCGTCAACTTAGTAGGCCCACAAGTCAGCCTGCCACTATATTGGGTCCCAGCTAACAGGGGGAGTATTCAATTTTTTTGTGCGTAATAAGGAGGCACTTCCTTACGTGCAAAGATATAGCTGGTGGGTCTGAGCTGTCAGCGGCGGTAATGTTTTTTCGCAAAATACAGAGGCCCTTTCGGTGGGTCCCTGATGTCAGGTGGAGGAATCATTACTTTGCACGTAATAAGGAGGCATTTCCTTGTGTGTGGCCGTGGACCTAGCTGTCAGCCTCTCCACGTACAGTCCACTTCAGATGCATGTCGGTCGTTGACCACGTTGACCAGGCCGCGCTGAGAGCACCAGGGCGGTGGACGATGACGAGGCCTAAGAAGGGAACGACACGGAGGCAGGGAAGACTCAGTAGTTGTTTCCCATGCGGAGGGGAGTACGACTGTATGAGGGTTTACTGGTTCGTCTGCTGTCGCCGGAGAATAACAGCAGGTGTGGGTGAGTAGAGGGATGGCTAGGCCAGCGATGGGAGTACGGTGGGGCGGTGAGGCCTGCGCGACAGCAGAGCCGGCCGCGGGGAGGAGGGAGCAGGCAGTCCTGTCGGCGCTTGTTTGAGCGGCTGGAGCAGGAAGCGCAGAGATTGAAGAAGCACGATGGCCATTGGATGGCCATCCAACAGTCACTGCTTGTGCATCAACCTTTTTTTACAAAGCCTCAAATCTGTGGAAAACAACATACAGCCCATCTGCCATTATTTCTAATAATTTACAGCCCATTTGCCAATTATTAAGGGTTTTTTTTGGAGACCATATTCTTTTTATTAGCATTACAGCCCATATTGTGGCTACGGTTAAAAACTTATACGAAATTTTGCATATTTCGGTGCGGTCCGAACTGTTTTTAATCCCGAAATTTCGACTCACATTCAAACTGATTTTAAAAATAAATGTATATCAATATAAAATCCAAAAAATTCTCCATGCATTAAAATTAATGTAATTTAAAATCTCGAAATGAAAAAAAAAGATATTTGAAATTAATTGCTAGTTTGATGTGTTTTAAAAATGTACAGCCCATTTCTCATTACTAATGGGCCATTTTCTCGGCCAGCCGAATGAAAGCTCTCCTCGTCTTGAAAGATTTGCAGCCCAACAGGCCTGGCAAAGCGACTTACTTGGCAAATCACAAAAAAACTGGGTTGTGACCATGGACTCAGCTGTCAGCCTCTCCACGTACAGTACTCTTCCGATGGAATGTCGTTGACCATGTTGACCACGCTGTGCCGAGAGCACCAAGGTGGTGGACGACGGCGAGGCCTAGGAAGGGGACGACACGGAGCCGGGGAAGACGCGACAGTGGATGCCCACGCGGAGAGGGGTACGAGGGTTACTGGTTCGGCTGCGGTATGAGGCTGTCGTCGCCGCAGGGCCTGGCTAGCAGTGGGAGTAGTAGGGGCGATGAGGCCTCAATGGCAGCACAGCCGGCCACTGGAGGCAGGAGCAAGCGGTCTCCCCGGCGCTGGTTTGGGCGGCTGGTGCAAGAAGAGCAACGATTGAAGAAGCAGCAGGACCGTTTGATTCAAATCCAATGGTTACTGCTACTAGAATCGTTTGTTGACTAAGTTGACAAGCCCTGCGTACGCGTCAACTTAGTAGGCCCACAGGCCAGCCTCCCAACCGGTGCGCCCCAGATGTCAGTGGGAGGAATCATTTTTTCGCGTAATAAGGAGGCAGTTGATTGGGGTGGCCAGGCCAGCGGAGGGAGTAGGGTGGGCCGGGGAAGCCTGCGCGGCATCACAGCGGGCCACAAGAGGAGGGAGTAGGAAGTCCCACCGGCGCTAGTTTAGGAGGTTGGAGCAGGAAGATCAGAGATTGAAGAAACATGTCGGCCGTTGGATTGACATCCAACAGTCACTGCTGCTAGAATCATGTGTTCACTAACAAAGCCTTGTGTAAACAAGTCAGCCTCGAAATCTGTGGCGTGTACAGCCCATTTGCTATTATTTTTATAATTTTTACTCATTTTCTAATTCATATGGAATTTATTGCAGCCCATTTTCCATTTTTAGAATTGCTGGCCATTTTCTGGTCAGTACCAGGGTCAAAAAATTAACTAAATATGTGGGAAATTTTGAAAATTCGTAATTTTTTGCTGGGGAAAGAAATATTCTTAATCCAAAAATTAATAGACATACTAAAACAGATTTTAAAATAAATTAGTACTATGTCATGTTAAATCCAATGAAATACGTATAAGATATCAGTGAAGAACAAAAACAAAAAAAGAAACTTATATCCCATTTGCTATAATTCTTTTGGAATTTTCAACCCCTTTTGATATTACTTTTAACAAACATTGACCATACTCTAAAGCCAGGCCGGAATGCATCCCTCCTCGTCTTGAAAGATTTGCAGCCCAGTAATTCGGAGAAAACAAATAGGCCTAGCTTGGGTATTCTTCAAAAAGAAATACTGGGCTACCTATTTTCCCAAAGAACTGGTGCATGAGCATTTAGCTTTATTTATTTATTTACTTATTTATGTTTAGGGGACCATGAGCATGTACGTGGGCCGGATTCATGTGAGAGCCTCCCTTCCAGTTATTTATGGGCTTCTCTATTGGGCCTTCATCAGTGGGCTGCATGTTATCAACAAGTGAAAAATGTGTTCCGTACGATAAATAGTATGCGCTACGTACGGTACGGGGCACTAAAGGATCGAACCGTGCAACGACTTCCAATACATTGTGTTTGTCGTTCTAACAACACATTTATTCAACCAACAGACAAAATATACTACTAATTGTACATTGAAAACAGCAGCAACAGCAACTAGGGTTGGGGGTGCAACAGAAGCAGTCAGCAGGCCAGAAGAGTGAAGACGCAGCTCTCTCTTCCAAACCAAACATCAGCCATCATTACAAAAGGGCTACTAAAAAAGAACAAGTGTATCCATCAAACTAAATAAAGATCCTACTACACCAAGTGTACGCATCTAACTAACTGGCTCAGTTAGACGTTACTATTTATTAAGCTGTGGAGATTGGCTGGCGGCTTGAACCAGATGGGTGCCTGACGGGGGAAACTCCAGCCAGCAGGTCGAAGTCTGATACTTGCGACCCTCTCTCCTACTTTGGGCTGCAGAGCATGGTGGCACATATCAGGGTATGGTGCATGCAGAGACGCATGGTACGTTGTGTACACACAGTTTTGCCTCATGAACGAAACCGCGCTGCCATCATGATCCTTGCCATCGGTTATCTCCTAGTTAATCGGATAATTCAGTCCGACAAACAGAGAGCGTGTACCAAGGCTACTTACCAGCCTCCAGTCAAAAATTACTGAAGGCTCAGAGAAGCTGGCATCCTGCTCAAAGACCTTCAGTGACTGTGATTGTATTCCGCGAAACAACACGTCCGATACGTGCGAACGATCATCAATCTTTCGACATCGTCTGATCGAGCCAGGAACCACCTGCAACTGCCATGCCGCTTTTCTTTGAAAGGTTCTGGGATTAGGAAGGGTAGGGACACCAAGCGGCCTACAACATCATATCAAGTTGGAGTCAAATAAAAAAGGGCTCTTGATTTAGTCAATCTTAAGAACAACATGTTATGAGCATGAATATTTTTTCAGCTAATGTTGACAGTAATATAAGCAAGCCATCATGATATCATAGGAAAGTAACATGCTACTGTAACAGCCGTTTGTAGCGATGACTGGCGTAGGCCAGCAATACGTCCATCTGTAGAAGGCGTCGACAGCATAAATGAAGCCCTTGTGTTCAATGGCATCAGACAACCATGGAGGATGTATGATCCTGCGATGGACGTGCAGATTTATCCACTTACCGCAGTGACTTGTCAGATAGGCGAGACCGCGGTCGAAGAATGCAATTAGCCTAAAGTCTTTATAATTCACAGATCTTGTGGGCACTCGGCAGATTACAACCTTGAGCAAATCAAACTTGGTATCATGTTCGCTACTGTAAGATTCCAAGTATTCTGGGCCGCGGTGCCAAAGCAGTGTAGTGTTAATCGAAGGAAGGGGGATCAATCGCCGGGTGTAGACCTCCACGAGCATCTAGCTGCCGCGACCGTCGACGAGCACCATCCAAGACGTGTTCATGCCGACCCAGTACATACCGTTAATGTAGTTGAGGCTGACGGGGATCGGATCGCAGTCAAGGGGGTTGATGCTCACCACCCTACGATCATTATGCTGTGTGACACGCCGTTTCTGAAGATCAGGCGGCATCAGCAAGCAAGGAGCTGGCTTAAAAAGCTCCGGCCTGAGGGCTTTGAGTAAATGGTACAGCTCCTACGAGCATGCGGCGAGCGGCATGGTACTGATATTATCCACACGCAAAACAATGAGCTTGATTACCTCTATGGGGAGCGAATTCTAGCCACTCTTTCGGCGGACGCTGCTCGGTTCTACCATCGTTAGTGCTTGGGTTTCGGACGAGGGGGGAGGCACCTTAGCGGGGATAAAAGATTGGACGAGATTATGTGTGGACAAAGATGGAGAAGCGAATATGTGCTGCGGGAAGTGGACATGTGATGATGACTACAGCACGCCGCTTGACTTACGAGACACATACCAGCAGCGTAGGGGCATGTTGATGCCAGACAACTTGCTTGGGTGATCACAGTACTGGTACTCTCAACAGTGTTATGCCCTAACTTGCTTGAGTAGAGTAGTAGAGTAGGACTCTGCTCTACTACTAGCACCGGAGGAGTAGTATATTCTAATCTAAAATAGTTACAAACTTGAATGCCCGAGCGTGGAACGACTACGAACCGTGCTCAAAGACCGTGTCTACGTGGTGTTTGGACATGCGCGACAACCTCAACACCAACGGTGCTGCTCCCGTTGCACCGTATGTGTTTCTGTCCTTCCTGTTCATAATCGTGGTAGAATTCATGATTTATTTTGTGCTTATTTGGATTAAATCTCGTAGTAACTTGCTCATATATTCAACTAGCGCAACGTCCCCTACAGCCACTCCCGTTTCATGAATGGCCTGGTCGATGCCTCCAAGGAGCCCTTCGTCCACTATTATGAGTGCCTGATGCCGTTTTGTGGCTCGCCGGCGGACATGGTGCATCACCTCACGGATGCGTGCAACGGTCACTGTTGGCCATTGGCGTAGAACATCAAGTACAAGACGTGCTACCCGTTCACCATGCCGGAGTCGCTGGAGGATCACCGTCGCCTGCTAGTCTCGGAGGAGGACGGCAGCGTCTTCCTCTTGATCGTGGGCACCGGCGAGGCCCACGCCGGCCGCCGCCCCGTCTCTATAATGTGCGTCAGGG
This sequence comes from Triticum urartu, assembly GCF_003073215.2. Lineage (NCBI taxonomy): Eukaryota > Viridiplantae > Streptophyta > Magnoliopsida > Poales > Poaceae > Triticum > Triticum urartu. The sequence continues at coordinate 54,856,866 of NC_053024.1, read as the reverse complement.
GCGACGCCGCTGGCGCTGGCACTGACATGAGGCCGATGTACGGATGCATGGTTAGTGCTACTACCCCTCCGGGTCGCGTGGGCGGCGACACCGGCCTCATCGAACAGACTTGGACTCTGGGGAGCTGGGACTATCCCGCCAATGTGGACTTGGAAAACCCATGGCATCCTTTACCCGCCGACGCGATGCACGGGGACTCCAAGGAGGTTCACCTGGACATACGCATTATCAAGTTAAATGTTGATCATTAGTCTTCGCTCAATGTAATCCACTGTCTAAGCATGTGGAGACTTCCATGCAGGATCTTGCTCTATTGGAGTATCGCGCATGAATAAAAGTGTATCCATTTATGGTTTAGTCTAGAATCTTCCATGTATGAATTTTTACTACAGTACTGGTGAAAGACTGACGATGAACCATTTCTTACATCTCCTCTGCCCGCTTGCAAGTCATCCTGATTTAATCCCTCCGTCTAGGTGTATAAGGGCATGGTTAATATTACTTAATAGTATAGCCAACTATTGACTATAAGAAAGTGCCATGTCATCTGTAGCCAACATGTATAACAACCGATACTCAAAAACTAATTCTTAAAGATCATTTCTTGCAAAGCACAATAAGTGTTATTCCTTCACAAGTTTTGGATGCAGGTTGAATAGTTGAACGCTTTTGTTTGCAAAAGATACCTTTTTATCTATTTCACTCGGATGTTTGTGAGATCTAGAGATGAAATAATATCCGAAGAAACCTATCGATACCCATTACACATGAGATGACCCCCACATCCTTTGTCAAAATAAACAACTCCCCGATCAATGCATTTCACTCTTCGGTGCAATGCACGGGCACCTTACTACTATAGATTAGTACGACCAAAAATTGAACAAACATTATATATAGAACGATAAATGTTGATGCATGTCACCTAAAATTATATCATTCAAAACTATGTTCAAATATGAATCCAACGATATAGCTTTTGTTGACATGCACTAACATTTTGTCAGTTAAATCTTCAGTCAAATTCAATGGGCAACTAATAAACCACGACCGGTGTAGTACAAGTGTAGAGGGCAGCGCTGCACGGGAGTCTCACCTCTCACCCCGCTCGTGGCGCGGCAGTAAAGCCGTCATATCACAAAACCCAACCACTCCCAGTAATAAGTGGCCTGGTAAAATAAATGGACAAGCAACCATCACATCCCTCCGTCTTTTTTGCATTTCATCTCTCTGCATTTACTTTCTCTAGTTCATCTCGCACACTCGATCCCTAGCTACTACTCCTAGGGCCAGTTCTTTTGGCGGCTTCCCCGGCTTTTCCCACAAGACTAGTCACAGTGGAGAGTAACAATAAGGCGCCTCACTCATTTATTTGGGCTTCTAAACTACTACTCCGTCCTGGTTTATTCCTCACCATTGTAATTTGTGCTAAATTTTGACCAAATATTTAACTGGTCTATTCCTCACCATTGTAATCCCTCCGTCTAGGTGTGTAAGTCATCTTACGAAAACCAAATAATCCCAAAACACTTAGGCGCGGTGCATTAACTTCTACCTTGTTTAATTCTTGACATATCAACCAATAAGAGATAAAGAGTGTGCATGCTTTTAATGACTTGAGATATCAAACACGACATGCAGTGGTTAGTTCATTGCATGCAATACTATTAATTAGCAAATAAACATTAATGTTTCTCGTTTTCTCCTCCTCCTTGGTCACGGTGCACAGCCTAAGATGACTTACTCACCTAGACGGATGGAGTAGTGCATGTGACATGCACTAACATTTCATTAGTTAAATTTATGATCAAAATTTAACACAGATTACAATGGGGACCAATAAACCAGGACATAGGTAGTAGTTATGGAATTACTAATCTAGAAGCCTAAAAGAACTGGCCCCTGGTACTCCTACTAGTAGTAGTACTCAAGTTGGAATTCCAATTGCACAGCACAACTTGTTAGGCAAAAAAAATTGATACAGGGTGTAGGAAGCGGTTTGGGAATTTGCATGCCTTTCCAACCAGTGAGATACTCTGTACAAAGTATGACAGAGAAGGAAGCTAAAAGTAAACAATCAAACGAGCATTTTTGCATTTGTTTTGCATTGAATCGTTTCACAAGCTTGACTAGTGTTGTTTTTCTACTTTTACAAAAAAAACGCATCATAATGTCAAAATGTGCATTTGCACGTACTCCCTCCGTCCGGGTTTATTAGGCCTAAAGACAACTTCTCTTAGACCAAGACACATAGTAATTTGCTCACATTAATTCTTCCATTCCACTCCCAATGCACTCTCTCACATGCATGCAGCCAATGAAAAAGCACACATGAAGTGTATTAACTTTTCAGCCATGGCACCAACAACAATAGCTTTCAATACAACCAATAAAATGGTTGCATGCATGCACCTTTCCAACACGGGGCCTTATAAAAGGGGACATGCTTGTGATGCTGAGAGGCCTAATAAACCCGGACGGAGGGAGTACATAAGTTATAGTAGTACTCCCTCCGTCTAGGTGTATAAGTCTTCCCTCCTTCTTGGTCACGGTGCACAACCAAAGATGACTTATTGACCTGGACGGAGGGAGTAGCACAGTCTGCAAGCATATATCGAGAGAGACGTGTAGTGCGATAGTATATAGTAAAGTTTGTGCTATATGCACGTACTTGCAAAATGCGTACGAATACACAAGGTTTCCAAACTTTCCATTTTACATACTTAATTAAGGACGCTAAAAATTCCTGAAAGTTCGGGATTTATCATTTGTGTCCCAAAACTAATGAGATCGCCTTACGAAACAAAATTTACACTCCTCCTAAAAGCCACATCGCTTGTAGGAGCGCTTGCGGCGCGCCACGAGTGCCCTGGTGCGCGGCCGTTTCCCAGCGCACCGACACAACGCCTCTGCCTCAGCCTCGCAACTCATGAGGTGCTGATTGGCGGCTTGCCGGCGGGCGAGCCCGATCTCACCGGTGTGGTGATACGGTGCCAATAGGTACTCCTCCTTGCTGGAAGCGTGCACCCGGTCCACGTGCCGCCAAGCGTAGATGAGGCGCTAGGGCCCGACTGCACTCAGGGTGTCGGCACGGGCGTCCTCCGCCACCCTCACGGCCCTCGCACGAGCCTTCTGCCAAAGAGCCAATTGCCTGACTCTCTCGGACGCGACATAGGCCTCCCAGGCAGCTTGTTCCGCGGTGCGCTTCTCTTCCTCGTCCTTCTTCTCCGCCTCTATTTTGGCGCGCTCTGCTGGAGGCAAAGCCTCCCACAAGGCGACATCCATTTCTTTCCAAAGCTCCTCAAGGATGGGGGGCTCGGCGGGCGGCGCGACGTTCTCCTTAGAGCGGGGAGCTGACGCGTCCTCCGGCGCGCGTGTTGGCGAGATTAGGAACGCCGACGCGTCCACCTCGATCCGTCACGGCGAGGAGCGGAACGCCAATGCGCCCTCCTCGACTAGTGGCGGCGAGGAACCGAACAGCGACGCGTCGCGTCGCGGCAAGGAGCGGAATGCCGACGCGTCCTCCTCGACTAGTGGCGGAGAGGAACGGAACGGTGACGCGTCGCGTAGCGGCGAGGAGCGGAACACTGACATGTCCTCCTCGACTAGTGGCGGCGAGGAACGGAACGACGACGCATGACCATCCGCGCAGTGCAGCGAGGGGCTCCTAGTGTAACGCCCTCGATGCGGCTATATCTCCCACGTCTCGAAGCACGACTTAGAGGCATAACCGCATTGAAAGCAATGTCGCAAGTGAGGTAATCTTCACACAACCCATGTAATACATAAGGGAAAAGAGTTACATAGTTGGCTTACAACCACCACTTCACTAAATACATAAAAAAACATTACATCAACCAAATACACTCAAGGTCCGACTACGGAACCAAAATAAAAGAAGACTACCCCAGATGCTACACAGATCCCCGATCGACCCCAACTGGGCTCCACTACTGATCAATTAGAACGAAACAACACAAAGGGCAAGATCTTCAACGAGCTCCTCCTTGAGCTTGGTTGTGTCATCTGCACGGACTCATCGGCACCTGCAAGCTGGTTTTGGAAGTATCTGTGAGTCACGGGGACTCAGCAATCTCACACCCTTGCCATCAAGACTATTTAAGCTCGTGGGTAAGGTAAGGGTATGATGTGGAGCTGCAGCAAGCGACTAGCATATATGGTGGCTAACCTATTCGCAAAAGAGAGCGAGAAGAGAAGGCAAAAGCATGATCGAACAACTATTGATCAAGAAGTGATCCCAGAACAACCTACGTCATGCATAACTCCAACACCGTGTTCACTTCCCGGACTCCGCCGGAAAGAGACCCTCATGGTTACACACGCAGTTGATGCATTTTAATTAAGGTCAACTTCAGGTTTTCTACAACCAGACGTTAACAAATTCCCATCTGCCCATAACCGCGGGCACGGCTTTCGAAAGTTCAATCCCTGCAGGGGTGTCCCAACTTAGCCCATAACAAGCTCTCACGGTCAACGAAGGATATTCCTTCTAGCGGGAAGACCCGATCAGACTCGGAATCCCGGTTACAAGACATTTCGACAAGTTAAAACAAATCCAGCAACACCGCCCGAATGTGCCAACAAATCCCGATAGGAGCTGCACATATCTCGTTCTCAGGGCACACTCAGATGAGACATCCTACGAGTAAAACCAAACCTCAAGTTGCCCCGAGGTGGCCCCGCAGTCTGCTCGGTCGGACCAACACTCAGAGGAGCACTGGCCCAGGGGGGTTTAAATAAAGATGACCCTTGTGTCCGCGAAACCCAAGGGAAAAAAGGCTAGGTGGCTAATGGTAAAACCAATGTTGGGCATTGCTAGAGGAGTTTTATTCAAGGCGAACTGTCAAGGGGTTCCCATTATTACCCAACCGCGTAAGGAACGCAAAATCCGGGAACATAACACCGATATGACGGAAACTAGGGCGGCAAGAGTGGAACAAAACACTAGGCAAAAGGCCGAGCCTTCCACCCTTTACCAAGTATATAGATGCATTAATTAAATAAGAGATATTGTGATATCCCAACAAGTAAACATGTTCCAACAAGGAACAACATCTCCATGTTCCAACAACGAACAACTTCAATCTTCACCTGCAACTAACAACGCTATAAGAGGGGCTGAGCAAAGCGGTAACATAGCCAAACAACAGTTTGCTAGGACCAGGTGGGTTAGAGGCTTGGTTCAACAATATGGGAGGCATGATAAGTAAGTGGTAGGTATCGCAGCATAGGCATAGCAAAAGAGCGAGCAACTAGCAAGCAAAGATAGAAGTGATTTCGAGGGTATGGTCACCTTGCCTGAAATCCCGCAAGGAAGAAGAACGAGTCCATGAAGAAGACAAACGGACGTAGATGAACGGATCCTCACAAACGTGACGTTACCGGATACCGAGAAGAAGTACACCGGAAAAGAGCAAACAACATAGTAAACAACCACCACATAATCATGGCATGATGCACAATCAAGTATGATGCATGTACGGTTTAAATATGCATGGCATGGCAAAGGGCACAAACAAAACTACAAGTTAAGTGGAGCTCAATATGCAACTCGTTGCATATTGACGGAACACCACATCAATTATTTAGCTCTCTCTCGGTTAGGTACTCAACAATATTAAATGTTGGTTAACATGGCAAGAGGTGAAACATAAAGGAATTATCTATCTAAAAAATTTTAAATGGGGCCGGATATAGCAAACAACAAATCCGGTAAATCCCCATATGCCTTAGTAATTTATTGCAACAACAGTTTAAACATTTTAATTGTTGTTATCATGATGCGGATAACATGAACAAGATTATGCAATTTTTATTAGAAGTTGACAACAGCATTTTGAAGCATTTGTCACCGTGGTAGAAAGGAAAGGGGTGCCACGGCAACGATAACGAAAACGGTGCCACGGCAGCGTTCCGGTTCCGGTAACTCGATTGAGACGTCGGTGCAAAAGAAAGTGTGGCGGGAGCGTGCAAAAGATGGAAGGTGGGGTGCTCCCGGTTACCGGGTTCCCACATGACGGTGACAAGGTAAAAGAGGGCAACGTGCACCGACAAATCGAGCACAGTGCAAGCACAAGCATCTCATACATCGCAAGCATTCGTTCAAGGACGTCGTCTCGGGGTTATACCTTCGAAGCGTGCAAACGGGACAGTTCTCGTTCGGTGCAAAGTAGAGGAAGTAGACGTTCTCAGGACGTTCGTAGTGGAAGTAGTGGTACTATCGGTCATCGGTGATCAATGGGACGGTAGTGGAAGTAGAGGTACACGACGTCTTGTCGAAAATCACAGTGGCGGTAGATTGTACCCATGTTGTCGTCAAACTTGATGGAACCAATGTCCTCGAGGGTAGTCGTGGGAAGTAGTCGTACTCGCGAACTTGTCGGATCCACGGCGACGGTAGTTGTTCACGGCGCTTGTGACTCGCGGTTCTTCGGGCAAGGGTAGGTCGTACACGTTCAGAGGGGAAACTTGGCATATCCATGTACTTGGTGTTCCGGTGCGGTACTTGGGGAATCCAATCACGTAGGGGTACACTTGTTGACGCGGAACTTGCCGAAATCCATCTGGAGGTAGCCGTCCGTGGTCGTGCTCATGTTGACGTGCAACACGATGGTCTTGACGGATTGTAGTTGAACTTGGCGGTCCGTATGGTCACCGTAGATGAACTTGGCGACAGTGACTCCTATGCTCACGAAACGGCAAAGAGACACCGCAGCGAAGCTGGTGCTCGGGAACGTCGCGGTGGGTCGAAGCAGAGGCCAGAGATGGCAGAACGACACCAAGCAGAGAGGGCCGACGGGAGGAGGCGGGCGAGGTGGATGTCCATTGCAGCGGAAAGGAATCAGTAGGCTGGACCGTGCAGCAGCGGGCGAGGTACTCTGGGACAGCATGGAGGTCGAGGATGACGAGCTCGAGGCGGCACTGGAGCATGGCGGTGCGGCGGCTAGACGAAGAAGGGAGGCGCGATGGAGGTCGTCGGCGCGGAGAAGTCACAGGCAGGTGCGGGCATAGTAGAGGAGACGACGTGGTCCTTGGGCTCTAGGTTGCGGGGAAAGAGCAGCTCCGGTGGTGCGGCGCTGGAGACGGCAGGATGCGGCGAGGCCGCACTAGCACTTGGCGAAGGCGGCGGGCCAAGAGGGATGGCGGAGGTGGTTGCCGATGGGAGCTGGCGCTCCGGCTGCCTTGCGGCTGCGCGAGGATGATGGGGCAGCAGGGCGTGAGGCGAACTTGGCGGCATGGCTGGCACCAGGAGACGGACGAACAGGAAGGAGAGGAAGATGGAGATGGGATCGAGAGGACGAGAGGTGGCGGCGTAGGTGGAGGGGACAAGGAGTAGGATCGATCGAGTTAGGGATTAGGTCGGGGCCTTGGTGGGCATGGCTGGTGGGCTGCAGGAGGCCCAAGTGGCATGGTTGGGCTCTCTCTCTCTCTCTCTCCCTAAATCTTCTCCTTTGTTAATTTGTTTGTTTATATAAATAAACAATCAACAAAGGGGAAAAATCCAGGGGTTTTTGGTTAGGAATATGAGATATATAAAAATATATCTAGAACCTTGGATTTATGTAGGGTTTGAAAAAATTGCTCTCGCATTTTTAGAAGGTAGAAAAATAATTAGAGTTTGAATTATTCTCAAACTTCAATCGTTTTTGAACCTGACCAAAACAACTTCGAATGGGATGAAATCTGACAGAGAGGGTGTCGGAAAAAGGCAAGATTTATAGGGAAAAGATGAACATTAATGGAGGAGGAATAAGGTCGCTTGCAAAGACATGAAAAACGAAGGAAGTGGGAGGGATGATGCATGGGTATGGCTTGAGAGAGATGACAAGGAAAATATATGAAGTTAAGTCGGATACAAGAAGAGTTGAAGAGTAATGCAATTGTGTGATGGGTGATTCCAAGTTAATGGGATATTTAATATAGCTCCCTAATATCGGGAGGATATGTTATAAAGAGAATCACCATGTGAATTCCCTCGGTTTAAATGGATCAAAGATCCATGCCATTTATTTAGTTGAGTTAAGAAAAGAAATGACATGATGGCATGATGGCATGATGTAATGCACATGATGACATGACAAGATGCAACATGCAAGCGAATGACATGGCAACAATAGCGAATAACTGGAAGACACCTAGCGCAATGGTCTCGGGGCGTCACAACACTCCACCACAACGAGAGGATCTCGTCCCGAGATCTAGAATGGCACCGGATGGAAAAACGGAAGAGAAAGGGAAGAGGTAAAACTAAGTTGCTTCTTTGACAAACGAGTGAAACCAAAGAACCTTAAAAGGTTGAACAACTTGGAAGGAATAATACCACGGAGGTGATGGAAGTTGGAAAACACTCCGTTAGGAACGAGGAACAAGGAAGAACCAATTCGGACGGGACTCCGATTGAAAAGTGATACAAGACTTGATAAGATGAAAAGAACATGAGCTGCGGGCACACACTTTGGTTAAAAGGATAAGCAAGAAAAGATCATGATCTTCACAATTCGAGATGATGATTGAAAATAGCAACATCACAAGGCCTCCGGGAGAAAGAAATAGAAGATAGATAATTGAAAGAAAAGAATGGAGAAGAAAATGCCAACTTCTGCCACAAAAGAGCTTGAGAAGGCATCCTTAGGAGAAGGGTCGAACGGAGTTGTTGGAAAACCAACAACAAAACGAATAATCTTGTAGTGGGCTTATGGAAAACATCCCAAAATTATGAGGTGAAATTCTGCCACTAACTGAAACAATAGATTGGATAGATATGAACGAGGAGACAAGAAACTAATTTCTCTGGGAGGATAAATGAAGACTAGGGTCGTTTATAAGCACCATAATTAGCAAAATCCTTAGGGAAAGCTTTAGGTGAAATATAACCCAAGATAAATCCAATGAAGAGGTTAATTGGTTGAAAAGATGTCTTGAGGGAAGAGAAAATGATGGATTTAGATATGTCACTCTTGAAAACCTGTGAATCATGAAACACGAAGGGAAATTATCAACAATGACATAACACCACCTCAAAAGATAAGGTAAAAAGAATTGCACTCCGGATTGCAAGATGAAGAATACATGAGCTCCTTAGAAAAGAATGTTGATGAGCACTTCGAGAAAGAAATAAATCCTTGATTAACCATCATGTAAAGCCTCCTTGAAGAACTCCGGTAAGAAAAGAATGAACAACCAAAATGAAGGATAAAAGAATAAGGTTGAAGCCTTGTAATGATTTAGATGGATCTTCGTGATGATATAATGCGGAAACCATGGAACTCCAGAAAAGAAAAGATAACCATCTCGAGCTGAGAATGTGATACGATGAACCACTCCGGAAAAGAAATTGAATAAACTTGATGAAACAAGAATAAGAATTACATTATGCTTATACTTCACCAATTAAATTGATGACAATCAACGGATTTGACATACTACTTATTCTTGTAGAAAAGATTAAGATAGATATAGCGCAAACTTGGGAAGGTCTTCGACGAATCCACCGGTAGGATTGAAAACAGCAAATGAATTGATATGATAACAAGGTAAGAAGAATCTTGAACGAACCACCGTAAGAATTGAAAATTAACGAAGAGAAGATAAAGAAACACCGGGAAGAATTAGCAAATGAACGAAGGTACTTGAGAGAATTTAGATACAAGAGGACGAATAGTTCACGAACTGATTAGAGAATACTTGACTGATGCACCGGTAAGATTTGGAGAACAATAGCTGAAAGCTGAGAATGAATAAGTCTTCTGAAATGATGGGCTCCGGAGGAAGGAAAAGAATTTTCGCGATCAAAACAATTATGAGAGGATGGCCTTGAACTAGAACCACGAATCTCTGAGAGAAAGGATAAGATATGGAGGTAAAAGTCTTCTTCGGTCTTCAAATGATGAGAAAGACGACGAGAAACACCACCGTGAATTATTGAGACACTCCGGAATAAAGAAGAATAGAAAAGTTGAACCAATGATGAAAAGAAATGAAAGATCTTGGAGAAAGACATTTGACTGATGATAATTCAATCTTACGTCAAGCTTTAGAAGATTTGAGAATAACTCTAGGAGAATAAGAAGAGTCAGGTAAGATCCTGGGAAAAGACCTATGGGTTAGGGCCCACTCAAGAGAAAACACTGTTAGAATGATTAAAAAGAGAGATTTCACCGGTTGAATTAAAAGGCTTGAATGAGAGAACATCCTCGAGAGATCTTGAACGAATGCAGAGTGGAAACACGAATCTTCGAGATATCTTGAGCACTCCGGAACAACTGAATAGCGAGAAATGACCGAATATGAGGTGCACCGGCATGAGAAGGTATTTGCAACGAGGAAAGGATATAATTGGCAAAGCTTGAATTGAATTCATCGGATAAAAGAGAACGAAGAATGATGAACTAGAAGCTCCGTTAGCATCTTCCTGAGAATCACTGGATAAGAACATTGATGAAAAAGAATGGAGAGACTTCATATGAATAAAAGGATACTTGAATAAGAAATTTGAGTCCTTGAAGAAAAGGGTGGGTGGGTGGGAAAAACAAAGGCAACTTGAGGATAGATGAAATGAACAACATTGGAAAACCCAAGAGGTGATCTTGTGGATGTTGGAGTGATCGGATCCACTTGAAGAGAAAACGCGCCGGTTGAAAAGAAATTGAAATGACAAACTCGATGATCGAGAAGGATTAGTATTCACATAGGAGTATGAGAACACCGTTTAGGAAAGGTATGGAATCCACATTTGACTTCGAAGCAACTCGAATACCACAACTCAAAACAAAACAAAGGATTGGCTTGCAAAATAAGCTGGAACAAACATATGATAGAGATTTCGTTCGAAGTTTTCGTGGTGGGGCCTACACGGGCTCGATCGTACAACACCATCATGTACAAGGCAGTGCACATGACATATGAAGTGTCCCCGAGTCAGCATAGCCAAGGACTCTTTAAGACACAACGAGACCACTATAAAACCAACCGTGGATAGGCGGACCACTAGACGTCGAGCCCCAATTTCATATCATACATCTGTCGGAAAGAAATCCTAAGAGCTACTTGAATTCCCACTTATAAACTCCCGAAATTTTCCGGTTATGCAATCAGGTGTTGGGGATACAGGGGAAGCATAATATCTCACCCAAACTAACAAATCCTACATCCAGCTGTATCCATCCTTCAACACATAACCAAGAAACCTTCAGAAATCATCTACCTCAACCTTCGAAAAGCATCCGTTATACGAGTTATGGCAATACTCCCGAACTCCCGCCCCAGTACTGGGTGGCGTTGAGGTTATCTCACCAACAACTGCATAAAAGAGATTTTCGATGTCGGTGAAACTAAACTCAGGTATTCCAGAACTGCAACGATAAAATTGTGACGACAACACCTCGGAGCTCAACTCCCCGGGACACTGCCACAACCCCTAAATGACAGGAGGCACCAAGAACAATGTTCTCGTCACAAAACCATCGGAACGATTCCAAGATACCCGCGTGATCCTAAAAAAAATTAGTGAAATTTGAGAAGAGAAAAGTCAAAACTCTACGTCAGGATGCCTTACCAGAGCGATGAAGGGACTGGGGAGTAAAAAGAAGTCCTAACTCTCCGATATATATAATTCCTAAATGACTCCAAACATTTTTCTGGATTCAACAACGTCAGCTAATTCAATCAAGCAGTGGGGGCTCCTAAGGTCGGGGAAGGCTCTGATACCAACTTGTAACGCCCTCGATGCGGCTATATCTCCCACGTGTCGAAGCACGACTTAGAGGCATAACCGCATTGAAAGCAATGTCGCAAGTGAGGTAATCTTCACACAACCCATGTAATACATAAGGGAAAAGAGTTACATAGTTGGCTTACAACCACCACTTCACTAAATACATAAAAAAACATTACATCAACCAAATACACTCAAGGTCCGACTACGGAACCAAAATAAAAGAAGACTACCCCAGATGCTACACAAATCCCCGATCGACCCCAACTGGGCTCCACTACTGATCAATTAGAACGAAACAACACAAAGGGCAAGATCTTCAACGAGCTCCTCCTTGAGCTTGGTTGTGTCATCTGCACGGACTCATCGGCACCTGCAAGCTAGTTTTGGAAGTATCTGTGAGTCACGGGGACTCAGCAATCTCACACCCTTGCCATCAAGACTATTTAAGCTCGTGGGTAAGGTAAGGGTATGATGTGGAGCTGCAGCAAGCGACTAGCATATATAGTGGCTAACCTATTCGCAAAAGAGAGCGAGAAGAGAAGGCAAAACCATGATCGAATAACTATTGATCAAGAAGTGATCCCAGAACAACCTACGTCAGGCATAACTCCAACACCGTGTTCACTTCCCGGACTCCGCCGGAAAGAGACCCTCACGGTTACACACGCGGTTGATGCATTTTAATTAAGGTCAACTTCAGGTTTTCTACAACCAGACGTTAACAAATTCCCATCTGCCCATAACCACGGGCATGGCTTTCGAAAGTTCAATCCCTGCAGGGGTGTCCCAACTTAGCCCAACACAAGCTCTCACGGTCAACGAAGGATATTCCTTCTAGCGGGAAGACCCGATCAGACTCGGAATCCCGGTTACAAGACATTTCGACAAGTTAAAACAAATCCAGCAACACCGCCCAAATGTGCCGACAAATCCCGATAGGAGCTGCAGATATCTCGTTCTCAGGGCACACTCAGATGAGACATCCTACGAGTAAAACCAAACCTCAAGTTGCCCCGAGGTGGCCCTGCAGTCTGCTCAGTGGAACCAACACTCAGAGGAGCACTGGCCCAGGGGGGTTTAAATAAAGATGACCCTTGAGTCCGCGAAACCCAAGGGAAAAAAGGCTAGGTGGCGAATGGTAAAACCAATGTTGGGCATTGCTGGAGGAGTTTTATTCAAGGCGAACTGTCAAGGGGTTCCCATTATTACCCAACCGCGTAAGGAACGCAAAATCCGGGAACATAAGACCGATATGACGGAAACTAGGGCGGCAAGAGTGGAACAAAACACTAGGCAAAAGGCCGAGCCTTCCACCCTTTACCAACTATATAGATGCATTAATTAAATAAGAGATATTGTGATATCCCAACAAGTAAACATGTTCCAACAAGGAACAACATCTCCATGTTCCAACAATGAACAACTTCAATCTTCACCTGCAACTAACAACGCTATAAGAGGGCTGAGCAAAGCGGTAACATAGCCAAACAATGGTTTGCTGGGACCAGGAGGGTTAGAGGCTTGGTTCAACAATATGGGAGGCATGATAAGCAAGTGGTAGGTATCGCAGCATAGGCATAGCAAAAGAGCGAGCAACTAGCAAGCAAAGATAGAAGTGATTTCGAGGGTATGGTCATCTTGCCTGAAATCCCGCAAGGAAGAAGAACGAGTCCATGAAGAAGACAAACGGACGTAGACGAACGGATCCTCACAAACGTGACGTTACCGGATACCGAGAAGTACACCGGAAAAGAGCAAACAACATAGTAAACAACCACCACATAATCATGGCATGATGCACAATCAAGTATGATGAATGTCCGATTTAAATATGCATGGCATGGCAAAGGGCACAAACAAAACTACAAGTTAAGTGGAGCTCAATATGCAACGAGTTGCATATTGACGGAACACCACATCAATTATTTAGCTCTCTCTCGGTTAGGTACTCAACAATATTAAATGTTGGTTAACATGGCAAGAGGTGAAACATAAAGGAATTATCTATCTAAAATTTTTTAAATGGGGCCGGATATAGCAAACAACAAATCCGGTAAATCCCCATATGCCTTAGTAATTTATTGCAACAACAGTTTAAACATTTTAATTGTTGTTATCATGATGCGGATAACATGAACAAGATTATGCAATTTTTATTAAAAGTTGATGAGAGCATTATGAAGCATTTGTCACCGTGGTAGAAAGGAAATGGGTGCCACGGCAACGATAACGAAAATGGTGCCACGGCAGCGTTCCGGTTCCGGTAACTCAATTGAGACATCAGTGCAAAAGAAAGTATGGCGGGAGCATGCAAAAGATGGAAGGTGGGTGCTCTCGGTTACTGGGTTCCCACATGACGGTGACAAGGTAAAAGAGGGCAACGTGCACCGACAAATCGAGCACAGTGCAAGCACGAGCATCTCATACATCGCAAGCATTCATTCAAGGACGTCGTCTCGGGGTTATACCTTTGAAGCGTGCAAGCGGGACAGTTCTCGTTCGGTGCAAAGTAGAGGAAGTAGACGTTCTCAGGACGTTCGTAGTGGAAGTAGTGGTACTATCGGTCATCGGTGATCAACGGGACGGTAGTGGAAGTAGAGGTACACGACGTCTTGTCGAAAATCACGGCGGCGGTAGATTGTACCCATGTTGTCGTCGAACTTGATGGAACCAATGTCCTCGAGGGTAGTCGTGGGAAGTAGTCGTACTCGCGAACTTGTCAGATCCACGGTGACGGTAGTTGTTCACGGCGCTTGTGACTCGCGGTTCTTCGGGCAAGGGTAGGTCGTACACGTTCAGAGGGGAAACTTGGCATATCCATGTACTTGGTGTTCCGGTGCGGTACTTGGGGAATCCAATCACGTAGGGGTACACTTGTTGACGCGGAACTTGCCGAAATCCATCTGGAGGTAGCCATCCGTTGTCGTGCTCATGTTGATGTGCAACACGATGGTCTTGACGGATTGTAGTTGAACTTGGCGGTCCGTATGGTCACCGTAGATGAACTTGGCGACAGTGACTCCTATGCTCACGAAACGGCAAAGAGACACCGCAGCGAAGCTGGTGCTTGGGGACGTCGCGGTGGGTTGAAGAAGAGGCCAGAGATGGCAGAACGGCACCAAGCAGAGAGGGCCGACGGGAGGAGGCAGGCGAGGTGGATGTCCATTCCAGTGGAAAGGAATCGGTAGGCTGGACCGTGCAGCAGCGGGCGATGTACTCTGGGACGGCATCGAGGTCGAGGATGACGAGCTGAGGCGGTGTTGGAGCATGGCGGTGCGGCGGCTAGACGAAGAAGGGAGGCGCGATGGAGGTCGCCGGCGCGGAGAAGTCACAGGCAAGGTGTGGGCGTAGCAGAGGAGACGACGTGGCGCTTGGGCTCTGGGTCACGGGGAAAGAGCAGCTCCGGTGGTGCGGCACTGAAGACGGCAGGATGCGGCGAGGCTGCGCTAGCACTTGGCGAAGGCGGCGGGCCAAGAGGGATGGCAGAGGTGGTTGCCGATGGGAGTTAGCGCTCTGGCTGCCTTGCGGCTGCGCGAGGATGATGGGGCAGCAGGGCGTGAGGCGAACTTGGCGGCATGGCCGGCACCAGGAGACGGACGAACAGGAAGGAGAGGAAGACGGAGATGGGATCGAGAGGACGAGAGGTGGCGGCGCTGGTGGAGGAGACAAGGAGTAGGATCGATCGAGTTAGGGATTAGGTCGGGGCCTTGGTGGGCATTGCTGGTGGGCTGCAGGAGGCCCAAGTGGCATGGTTGGGCTCTCTCTCTCTCTCCCTAAATCTTCTCATTTGTTAATTTTTTTGTTTATATAAATAAACAATCAACAAAGGGGAAAAATCCAGGGGTTTTTGGTTAGGAATATGAGATATATAAAAATATATCTAGAACCTTGGATTTATGTAGGGTTTGAAAAAATTGCTCTCGCATTTTTAGAAGGTAGAAAAATAATTAGAGTTTGAATTATTCTCAAACTTCAATCATTTTTGAACCTGACCAAAACAACTTCGAATGGGATGAAATCTGACAGAGAGGGTGTCGGAAAAAGGCAAGATTTATAGGGAAAAGATGAACATTAATGGAGGAGGAATAAGGTCGCTTGCAAAGACATGAAAACGAAGGAAGTGGGAGGGATGATGCATGGGTATGGCTTGAGAGAGATGACAAGGAAAATATATGAAGTTAAGTCGGATACAAGAAGAGTTGAAGAGTAATGCAATTGTGTGATGGGTGATTCCAAGTTAATGGGATATTTAATATAGCTCCCTAATATCGGGAGGATATGTTATAAAGAGAATCACCATGTGAATTCCCTCGGTTTAAATGGATCAAAGATCCATGCCATTTATTTAGTTGAGTTAAGAAAAGAAATGACATGATGGCATGATGACATGATGCAATGCACATGATGACATGACAAGATGCAACATGCAAGCGAATGACATGGAAACAACAGCAAATAACTGGAAGACACCTGGCGCAACGGTCTCGGGGCGTCACACCTAGGGCTTGGGAGGGGCGATGCCATGGTGGTCGATGTGAGAGGGAGGGGGAGGAGATAGCGATGAACATGAACGTGAGGGGGAGGAGATAGCGATGTCGTGGGAGGCGCAGTATTTATAGCGAGCAATGGCACACCTACGTAAGATATGGACTGAGCTGCACTGACTTAACTGCAGGTCCAGTTGCGTCACTGACATGTGGGCCAGACCCCTGTTGGGCCCATATGTCAGTGACCCAATGCACCTATAGTTAAGTAACAGCTACGTGGGCATATTTGTTGGAGTAAATTACGGGGGAGCGAAGGGGTGGAAATATTGCTGGTCACAACGGATTGGACGAAAGTGGGGGGAGGAGAGTCATGCTTGCAGATTTTTTCACAGGGGGTGGAGTGGAGTAGGCAAAAAAATTGCTTGTCTAAAAAAAGGCAAAAAAAATTGCTCATTTATAGTCGGTCGAAGTCTCAAAGGGCGCGACCGCGCGAGGGAGGCGAAGGTCGTGGGAGGCGTGACGTTTGACGGAATTAAGTGAAGTTACATCCACGCGCCGGCATGGCGTGCGAACAGGAAGAAGCTATAGCGTCAGGCCTACGATATGGGTCTAGTAGACATGACATCTGGTGGGTCCCACATAGTTCTCGAGAACTCTTTGGGGGCTTGCAGCCGTTTATCCACTAGGCAAGCCAGCAACCCCACGCCGTTCGCACGCCCTACTCGTCCTAGTCTTCTACCTTACAATAGTTCGCTCCCAGTCGTCCCGTCCTTTCACATTAGTTCACTCCTAGTTTTTTTTGCGGGGTACAACAGTTCAACTTATCCTAACCCTCCTCCAAAATCCATGGCCTCCCAAATCTCCATGGTCGCCGCTGAGTACCAGGTTAGAGCCATCGCCGGCGATCAGTTCATCATAATCTACACACGTGGATCCGAGATGGTGAAAGCATGGCTTGCTCGCTTCCTACGCATGTTCAACAATTCAACGGATGAGTGGGTCGCTGGGCTAGATGTTTAGTACACCACAGTCCTGGGACGAGAGAAGGATCTAAAGGATGGAGAGAGGAAGAAGCCTGCCGTGATCCAGGTTTGCGTACGTAACGTTTGCCTGGTCTACCACATATGCCATGCCGACGTTGAGTGCCAGGATTTTAAGAACTTCCTCAAGGACAAAAGAGTGAAATTCATTACTGTAGGCTTTAAGAACGACAGGGATGTCTTGTGTCGGATAGGTCTCGTTGTAGGCCAGCCCTTTGATCTCCAGAAGGCAAGCCTGGTGTCCTCCTCTCAACCTTCAATGCTGACCCTGGCAGCAGCCATGATTGATCCTTCATACGCTAAACTGAAGAAACCTCATCACGAGTTTCATCATGCATGGGAGTCGAAGACATTAGATGAAGATCACATCCTGTATGGAGCAATGGATGCCTACCTTTGTTTAAGTATCTACAAGGGTTGGATGAAGAAGCAGAGCCCAGTGTCTGGTTCAAGCAAAGAAGCGTTGGCGAAGAGGAAGAGGAAGAGGGACAAGGACGAAGTCGAGGACGTGGACTCGGACTCCGAGTAGGTGGCAGTGTCGTCGCTCATGCAGATTCTACTACAGTGTCAAGCGGACTAGTTGCTTAGTTTATTTTCAAGGGTGTGTTGTGCTGAGGCCCCAGCAGAACTATGTTTATGTTCTTTCTCGTTATTTGAACTCTTTAGTACGTACAGTAGTACTAGTACTATGTCTTACTACTGTTCTTCTTGCAGTTGGTACTACTGCTCGTATCTTCGTGTTCCTACTGTACTTAATAAGTTCGTACTAGTAGTATAATTTGGGTCAGTCGATTTGTGAAAGAAGTTCGACGGAGCGAAGGAAGAAGACGGCAGAAGAGGTGGAAGAAGCCCTTCTGTCCATCCATGTTGCATCAAACGGCTCACATGAGTCGACTGACCCAAATTGCTCCTTCAGATTGCAGGATCCACATGGCATTCAAGGTCTCGAAGGTAGATTCCGCGTCCGCACCCGGTTTGCGGGCTCGACGCGCGCGTGACCGGCTTCCGCCGTGACAGCCACCATGCGCGCCTCCTCCGCGTGGGCGGAGACGACAATGACACACTAGTTCCTCCTCGCCGGCGTGCTAGAGCACGCGCTTGTCCTCCTCTT
Source organism: Triticum urartu (assembly GCF_003073215.2). NCBI lineage: Eukaryota > Viridiplantae > Streptophyta > Magnoliopsida > Poales > Poaceae > Triticum > Triticum urartu. The sequence goes on along the minus strand of NC_053024.1, from coordinate 54,838,491 downwards.
CGTACGCTGCGTGCATAGACGCGGCTCCACCAGCTGCTCGCGTTCTTGGCAGCATGGCGGCATCGCGTGGAGGGACTGCAGACGATGTGAGCGGGCGAGCCTTCGGCTTCATATCACAGGGATGGCAGCAACACGGCGGTGATGGGCGAGAAATTGTTGGGCAGAGCAGGCGGGCGCCGGCATGCGCAACGGTGGAGGCATATTGATGAGTGCGCGTGTGGGAGCTTACTTTAGTTTTATATATAAGGTTGGTCAAACTTAAAAGAAAATCGTACTAGTACACGTAAACATTAGACTTAGGCAGCGCTTTTATTAGTTAGTACCATAGCCATGATACGGAATCTTGTGCAAGCGCGTGAACCACGGCCGCGCGGTCGATTGAACGGTGCGTCAGCGTGTCACGCTCGAAGGACATCCACCGAACCTTTTTGTGTGTGTGAAAACAATCCTCGAATATTCCTCAACATTTTTTCCTGTGAAAGTTCTTGACGCTGTAATATTTCCATATATTTGAATTTAGCTCCAGTTCGTGTTAATTTGGATTTGGACGTTTTAGGTGCGCCCTAGTTTTTTTAATACTGATTTTGTGTGTGTGACTGAGAGAGAACGTGTGTATGTATCCATATGTGTGTTGTGGCGGAAGGGCAATGTGGAGACGGTGTGCATGTGATGCAGACATAGAGAGGTGTGAATGTGCAAATGATCATGCATGAGTGAGACATAGACAGATGCTGATACGTTGTGTATACATGAGAGAACGGTCTTCTAGTTTACTTGTGTGTGAGAGAGAGAGAGGGAGAGAGAGACAGAGAGAGGAGCATCCGTAACACAACAACCATCTCTCTCGATTCGTCCGTCCCTCGCACGGTCGCATGCAACACATGCATCAACGCGCACATTTTGACACCCTCACCCGGCCCCTGCCCCCCTCAAGGCCCGCACAATCTCTTCGTGAATACCCAGTTCTCTCCCTAGGTTTGTTTTCTCTCAATATCTGACACACACACATAGAGAGACACACGCAGCACAACACACACACACTCCCCCGAGCACACAATTCATCCCCTTCCAAGGTTATACGGCGACCACTCTCGCTTGTGCTTCTTTGCACCCCGACATGCACAACACCTCAATCTTCAAAGAGGGCATCGAGCAGATCGAAGACGGCGACCACACCATGCTAGAGAATGCAGGGTCATTTGGAAGCAGGGTGATGTGACGACGGCTGACTGACTCCTCCCCCCACCCTCTCTCTCTCTCTCTCTCTCTTGCACAAAATTACCAATCCCTCTCTCCCCCGCACAAAATTGTTGATCCCTCAACCCACGAGATCCTTCCCCTCTCGTCCATGTTTTTCCAGCTCTCTCATCAAACATGTTGTCTCTTCTCCTTCCACGTATACAGAATCCAGATGCACACGCATCTCATGTATATTACATGTATCCATCTTTCTCACAGACCTAACTTCTTCCTCTCTCTTTCTCTCTCTATCTCTCTCTCTCTGTCTCGTTAGGTTTGTCTCCTACTCTCTCGTCCACATACATACAATCTTTCCCGCCCTATCTGCTCCATCTTCAAAAGCTCTCTCTGCACGTTTCATTCACACAGTGGGATATGTCAAAATGTTGCTTCTATAATGGCTGATGTAGAGTTATGGTTGTTTTTGTTGCATCCTACAAAGTAATAACAATGAAATGCATTTAGATTCTCATTTGACTGGGATTATGTGAGTTTGAGCATGTTGTGAAGTACTATAGACCTTGTATACATCTTGGGATTCGACAATGATTGTAACTATTGAATTGTATAGACCATTACATTCGAAGTCAATGGCCTAATATATTTATTTCACAATTTCAACTAATGATTAGTTCACTACAAACTAAGAAAACAAATGTGTACTCCCTCCATTTTTATTTAAGTCCGCGTATTAGCATTGGTCAAAGTCAAGTTTTGTAAACTCTCAGAAAGCTTATAAAAAATATTAACATATACAATAACAAATAAATACCATTAGATTCATTATTGAATATACTTTCACATCATACATATTTGTTATGGTAAATGTTTATATTTTTCTATAAACTTGGGCAAACTTTAGGAAGTTTGACTTCGGTCAAACCTAATATGCAGAGTTTACTACTACTACTCGTTAGTTGCTTAGCCGAATCACTCAACACGCCACACGGGGAGTCCAGTGTCACAAAATTTTGAGGTCGGCAGGAAAATCTCCCACGACCCTGATTCGAGCAGTGGGAAGTTACCATCATAGCCTTCGGAATAGGCCTACAGATGACGCTTGGTAGGGGGCTGTTTTCGTAACTTCAGGTTCACCCTACCCAGCCAACCCCACCCCGGCACCCAGAATAGTACACCTGAATACTCCCCATTTTCTATCCCCACCGCAAAATAGACTTCTCCACAGCACCGCAGCCTTCGTGCTCCTCCCCTTTACATCGGCGCACTCATCCACCGCAGCGCATCTGCCTCATTGACGACCTCATATGCTGCACTGGAGCCAGTCCAGCGTCATCGTCGTACACGGAGCCTCTTCCACGGTCTCGGATCTGCTTCCTGGAAGCCGACGCCAAGCGCAGAAGTACCACCGTCGTGGACAATGAACTGACTCCTGTTGCCGACCATGACTCACAGAGGCCGCCGCGACCATCATTCTCCTCCTCGATTGGTAATGTGTGTATTGAATCACTTAGCAATACATGTGCAGTTCCAATTTTGTTCATACCTACCCTTCAAATTTCCTGGGTGCTATTGTTCCCGTAAAAGTAATTGGTTATAGCCTCCATTGTCCAACAGAATATCAGCTTGTAATTGTGCGTCACTCCTGTATCGCGCTATGCTTGGGTAGGTTTTTCATCTGCAACTAGTAGTGTGGCAAATGATGGAAAGGTTTTTAGAACTACCAAGATGCCCATGCGTTGCACGCATCAAGATGCATTTGTATGAGTAGTTTATCTTGTGGGAGAAAAGGATGAAGAGGGAAGGCCTTATTTGCAAATCTGGAGAGGGGTATGGGTATATTTTTGCAAAATTCCCATTTGTTTCCTTCCTATCTGTCGGATATAAATCAGACGGCCTATATTGCAAGAAAAAAAAGTATAGAGAAAAAAAGTAGACACTAAAGGAAGTAGAGATAAATATTAAATATAAAATATAAAATAAATATAACAGTAGAGAAGAGAGTAGAGATAGCATGTTGAGATTTTCAAAGCGCCGCGCGGTTGCGATTCTGTTGGAGATGCTCTAACATGGCAGACGAGTGCTTTAATGTTGCCCACAAGATGCGCGAGTATTACTAGTAGTATATTTTTCTTGCCATGTTGAGATTTTAAAACCACGAGTGCGAACATGCAGAGGAGCAATGAAGACCAAACACAGGGTATTCGGGACATCTTCAAGGAGCATGGCAAGTTAAAGAGGAGCTGCACCGAACCTGCAAAACGAGCTTTGGTAAGTAACACCCTTTCAATTACTTTCGTGTAGCCTCGTGTTCTTCGATGTGTATATGTTGTAGTTTCTGTTTCTCTTAAGCGTGGTGTTCTTCGATGTGTAATAAGAAGAGTCTTAATCGTCCTACTACTTTCATTTTTAGCTTGATGTAGGAAGTGGGTGTTCTCACCTTGTAGTCTGTTTTTTTTTCCTTTTGAATTCACTTCTCCGAGTTTTGTTTATCTGGCTTCTACTAAATGGATCTAGGTTGCTCTGAGTATTGACCTAAAAAAGAAGTAACTTCATGTCAGGATGCAGTTCCTGCGAGGAGGAAGTATGGTCAACCTCGAGATCATGTTTCCAAAATGAGGCTAGATTACACACAAGGTGCCAGTTCCCTAATGATGCTGGATTAGACACAAGGTGCAAATTCCCAGATGATGTTGGATTACACACAAGCCAGGTGGAGTCGTCAGTTGTTCATGTCCTCATGGCATTAGTAAAGGCTGAAAGAAAGCGTGCAGCAGCCCTTGAGAATGTAGCTGAGTTCCTGAAGAAGCGAAAAGAGCAATCAGATGCTCTCTTCACCCAAGCCAAAGAAGAGATGGACGAAGCCAGAAATAAGCTAGCAGAGGCAGAGCAGGCTAGGCGTCTCCTGCTATCTAAAACTGTTGTCAATACAAAATTTCCTTCATAATAGCTAGGTTCAAATGTTTATCCAGTAAGCTTTCCTGTTGTGATGTCCGTGCATCTACTGATGTGCCACAAAATGTTTTTTTTCAGGTCATGTAATAACAGCAATTACTTTCCAGACAATAACAGACGAAGCATTGGACATGGTATAGTTCACGCGCAAGCCCGACATTCCATGTTCGACTTCCACATCAAACTCATGTTCACAGATATCTGCACATTCATACATAATGTCCACAACCATGATTCACTTCAAAGCCAAAAAAATGTGAGGAGAGTTATAAGTGAAGAAAATCCTCTACTAGTCCCTGCTACCAGTGCGAGCACAACAAGTCAAGACCATGCGTAAATTAATTATATTTTAGTCATTTTTGTGTTCTAAAATGCCTGCCGGCTCGTGGAAGGACGTGTTGCTGGCACACGCGCGGATTTAATGAAGGCAGGAGGGGCAGTCTTAAGATGGTTGCACGCAGCGAGGAGGCGTGCTCAGCCGGGCCTGCAGCGAGTGCGGCCCTCTTGGCCGGCGCGCCGGTTCAATGCCTGCGCTATGAGAGGTCGCGTCCGTGTCAGAGCAATCACTCCCTCCAGTCCTTTTTTGTTTGGGTATAACAAAATCTCATTTTCCATTCACATTTTACAAGTAAAATTCATGGACAAACTTTGACCCAAAGTACGATGGGGTCTAGTAAACCAAAATGGAGGTAGTGGTTTTTTTTAAACAAAGAAGGGTTTCCCCTTCCGATTTTCATTACTGAAAAAAAACATCTAAATCTAAACCATAGTATTTGCCCTAGAACTACCAGGTTCAACATCTCGCAACATAAACCCATACAACCTCCATCACAAAAAAACCATACAACCATACGCCAAGGAGGTACGTAGTACTATGAATTCCATTTTCGCTCCATACCAATCGTTCTAAAAACTACTTACTACTTATAACGCACCATTGAAAATCGGAACACTTAACCCCGCTAAAAACGATATTTAAAACGTGGCTACTCGATCTGTGGCAACTGGCGAGCCACCGCGCTCCAAGTCGTTCACCTGTGGTCCCGACCATCAACTCCTACGGATCAAATTATCACGCGTGCTGACTATTCCTACAAAGGTGCTCCACCACGTACCCGGTACCCGCGAATGCAGCAATCATGCACCTAGGGTTTTATGGTTTATTTGTTAACGTCGCCTTTACATAACACTCATGTGTGCGAGACAGCGAGAGGCCGACTGCGTGTGTGCGCCTCTTCTCTTCGTATATACTCCACCGTTTGTCTGGTGTCCAGAAAATTATAATAACTACTAGCAATGTGCCAATGCGTTGCCACACGATCAAAGTAGATTAATACATATTCACCGATTTGATAGAAAAAAAGTCTAGTTTTGAAATACATATATCACTAAAAATATGTTATGTTTCACTCAAAATATATTCCTTTGGTGGTTTTGATGAGATAAGGGAGGAATGTTGTTGGTTTCAAGATTCGAGAAGTGGTATATGTCTAATTTCTACTCTTACTAGCAAGATGCCCGTGCGTTGCACGGAACATCAAGATCTGGTGGGAGAAAAGGATGAACGAGGGAAGGCCTTATCTGCAAATGTGGTGAAGAGTGCGGGTAAATTGCCATATTTTCCTTCCTATCCGTCAGATATAAATCGGACGACCTACATTGCAGGATGGAAGGCCCACCATCATCACCAACTCTATTTTTTATCCCTACTCTTATAAAAAGCATTGTCGGTGATGATCGTGTGCCTGCCATCCTGCAATATAGGCCGTCCGATCTATATCTGACGGATAGGAAGGAAACTATGGCAATTTTGCAAAAAGATACCCACACCCCTCTCCACATTTCAAATAAAGCCTTCCCTCGTTCATCCTTTTCCCCCACAAGATAAACTACTCATACAAATGCATCTTGATGTTCCGTGCAACGCATAGGCATCTTGCTAGTTGTTGCAAAAAGCCCATGTGAGAGAGAGAGGGGGAGTGGAGGAGGACGGAGTGCATGTGTGACAAAGACACAAGGAGTGTGTGTGCGATAGGTATCAGCTTAAAATGAGGCGATAGTGTGTGTGTGCATGATCGAGAGGGCGTGTCTCAAGAAGGGAAGAAAAATCTACATAGATACAAGGAGCGGGAGAGAGACATGTATGCGATGGTGGAAGCACGAGTGTGCGGGTGTATAAACCTATCTAGAGGCTAGCTAGTCGATAAATGTTTGTGAGAGAAATACGAGTCGGGGTGCGAAAGCGAGAGTTTTGTGTGTGAGAGAGAGATGGTAGTCGGGAAGGGGAGTGGAAGCAGGAGTTGTGTGTGTGTCTGTGAGAGAGAGAGAGGAGACGGTAGTCGGGGTTGTCTGATCGGTAAACAAATGAATAATGTCAGTCTGGGAAGGAGACGAAAAGGAGACTGCAACAAATGTTGTGTCTATAGGAGAGAGAGAGAGAGAGAGTAATTTTAGTGGTATGAGTCAAATGTAGAGACATATAGGGTGTGTGAGAGAATCCCATAGAGAGAAATACAAAGTGTAAGACGAGTGGAGACTATGTGTGTGGGGGTGAAAAAGAAATCTTAGGTACCGAGTGATACCAGAGAACAGTAGAGACGTGAGAGATAATGAAAACCGTGTAATGTATAATGATAGGGAGAGTATGACACTTCTCAAGGGAGACGTCGAGAAACCATGTTTACGAGGATAGGAGAAATATGAAGTGAGCGTGCGGGTGAGCTGGAGAAAAGAGAGTGATAGCTACCTGAAGGAGCATGCATGCGAGAGAGATGGGCGCGAAAGGAGTGAACAAAAAAGGGATTCAAATATTTGAATTCGAGATGATGATACATGTAATCCATACTCGAACCAAAATTGATCTATCAAACATGCATACTCATATGAATTCACGCACATCTACGTTATTTAATATGTAGATATTACTGATCCATACATTTTAGTATAACATAATTTGGTTAAAAAATTTCGAATTCAACCTTATGATTTCGAGATCGTTGTACTTGTAAATCATATTATACATATAAAGGAGCAGAATTCTTTGTTGTTCTTTTGAAAGTATATATATATAAATGATGTATATAGAATGTAATTCCAATTGAAAAGGATTCCGCCCGGAAAAAAATAGAATACAAACGGGATTCGAATTGAGTTGGCACGGTAAACGTGCACTCTGGAAAATTTGAACGAAGCGGGGAAAGTCGCAGTAACCGCCCGAAACCAAAATCTGCGAGATGCAAATCACTACTGCCTATACCTGCCAGGCAAAGCCTATCTGCTGGATTTCTATAGGTTTCGATAGAGGTAGGTTTGTAATTTCACCCAAACGTGACGTAACCGCCTCTCACCCGGATTCATACACGGTGGGCGCCGAAACACAGTGTGTCCCGAAATCGACTCCCTCCCCGATTCATATTCATACACGGTGGGCCCCAAAAACAAACTCTCGTCGGTAAATATTCGATGTATGCGAGATTACCGTCCTATCCCCAACCAACTAATGTTGCTGTGATGTAGTAGAAATTTGAAACAGGGGCTAAGTTTGTAAATTTCCTCGCATTTGAGACAAGTGTGCCCTGAATACATGGTTCCCCCCTTCCTCTCTACCTCCCTTTTCCCCATTCGTACTCCGTGGGCGCCAAAACACCCTCTCCACCCCACCCTCCTCCGCCCGCCGCCGTCCTCCACCCCATCCACCGCCGTCCTCCTCCACCATGCCGGAGTTGATACCCCTATGCCGCCATCCATTACAAGAGATCGGTCGCTCTCATCCACGGCTTTGGACCGGGATGCTTGCATTCCGTCCTCTCACTTCATCCCCGCTGTCGTCCACCTTGCCGGCGCCGCTCCTACGACCGTCTTGTCCATCGCGCCGCGCCGCCTACGTCTACCCTCCTAGATCTGCTTCCACGCCGCTAACAGCCATCGCTACCGCAGCACCGTCAAATTCTCAGCAGATGCGTACACGGCGCCGCACCAGAGGCGGTACTCTTTCGTATCTGCTCAACTTATTTATCGCAGCAAGAAAATAGATCGCCACTGCTTTATTCTGATTTCTTGTCTTGGTTGCGAAGTTGCCTTTGTCCGGTTTGCACCTCCAGATCCGCCATGGCACGCTCAACACTATACTCCCAATGCTTATGGTTTTCCCCTTTTATATTCCACACTAGTTAAATCACAGTAGACTAAATATCAAAATTGGGTCAGTCGATTTTTCAGAGCTCGCCGGAGTTCGCCGGTGCGATCGAAGGGGCTCAGGTGGTTGTGGGGCCTCGCCGAACAAAGAAAACTCGAGGGGGGGGGGGGTGGGGGGGGGGGGGGGTGGCGGAGGAACACAGGCGGTGGGGGCCGGTGGTCCGGTCGGCGGCCCGTGCGGTGTTCTGTATGGGAAGAATCAGAGACGAGGAAGAAGAAGGGTTACGAGACGTAGGATCTTCATCCAACCGCCTGAAATGGTCAAGAGACAGCTAGGAGTTGCATTCTTAATGCGCTCTGGTTCATCATGTGTGGGCACTGCGCAACCAACATTTTATTATCCAAAATCTGCTTGCTCTTCTTTACCATGTTCCTCTTCCATTCTTCTTTAATATGTACTCTCTCCGTTCCTAAATACAAGTCTTTGTATAGATTCCACCATGGACTACATATGGAGCAAAATGAGTGAATCTACACTCTAAAATGTATATGGATACATCTGTATGTGATCCATAGTGGAAATCTCTACCAAGACTTATATTTTGGAACAGAGGGAGTATGATAGTAGTACAATATGTTCCTTGTACTGAAGATGAGCAGGGACATTTGCAGTGTAGAGGTCTATACGGTTGGTTGTGATGGACACTTTGAGCCTCTTTGATTCGTAGGATCTTGTAAACATAGAAATAGGATTTGTAGTGGCATGCCCACTTGAATCCTATAAGAATAGCAAGGAAATGCGGGGAGCTGTGTCGCCTTTGAGAGTTACACTGATATTAACAGTACCGCACCTTCACTTGAAAAGAGTTGGTATTCGAAGCCTTTCTAGCCGTACCGGCAATACTAGCACATATATTCCAGCAAGTTCCAATTTGCTGATTTTACTCTGATGCTTAAGATTTTCCTGTTATATCTACACTATGATCTATGTAGCTGCTTTGTGTCGAACTAGCAGCAGTCCACTCTTGAAGCTAAACACTGCAATGACTTACAAAATTGGCACCAACGCATTGAGTGCCATTCTGGATGCAATGAAACTCATACGCTCCCCACCTGTTGATTCTTGTTCAGAATATGATCCTAATGACTATTCTAACCTCGAGGAGTCAAAGGCAGATGGCCTGTCCTATTCACCCATCAAGGTGCCTCTTCTAATTTGGCAATGTTTTATTGATTGCGGGTATCTTGCATATGTTTTCTTGCATTTCTTCTACTTTGTTGCGCAGCCATCTACTTAGTTTACTCATCATATATGTCGAGATGCCATGCCCATCCATTATCAATACATATTCCATATGTCATCATACCATGTTTTCCACTCAAATGCTGTTCTTGTGCATCAGACATCAAAAAGGAAGAGGGTGATTGCCGAACCTGAAGGAGCACCAGCTAAGTCCTTGAAAAACGTGGTGGTGCCGAAGAAATCAGACAGCACCCTAGTTATATTGCTTGTACAACCAGTGACACAAAACGTAGAACCGACTCCAGCAGACTGTACCCATACTTCACTGGCCACACCACTAGCCCCACCACACAGGACCTGCACTCCAGCAAAAGGTATACCGATTTCATTTGCCATAGCACCAGCTGTACCACAGAAAAATTCCACTCCAGCAAAAAGTACAGCAAGTCCACCGGCCGAAGACCTATCCCAACTACAGAGACGGCCAATTCCTGCAGATTGGAACCCCATTCCATTTATTCCCAGTTTAAAAGACAATGCTTTCAATGTTGTTAGGGACTACGTGCATATATTCCCATCATGGGAAGATTATTGTGAAGACAAACACCATTTTCACATCTTCCTGTCCAACTTACGTGTAAGTGCTATTATTCATGGTTATTATTTTCCTGTTTTCTGCTGATTGAACACATCAATGATTTACATTACATTGTTGTAACTAGGTGAGGGTCAATCTGGATAGTCATGACAAGGAAAGCTTACTTGTGCTTTTCAAGGAAGCATTGCAGCAGTATCGGTGTTACCTGAGGAAATCACACTTTGATGGCAAGTCTATAAACGAATTTCCGGTGAAGTCTCTTGTGCTAAATTTAGAAGACATTGAATGCAAAAACCTTGTTATGCACTGGTCTCGTTCCCAGGATGAGGTACTGTCTATGAAATCACATGACAATTTGAACTTCTACTTTTCTGCATGTGCCTTACGGATCTTTTTTGCAGGAAATCTGCTCGAAGAAGAATTCCGGTTTGACAAGAACGACAGGATATCATAAATATGCTGCCCGCTACTTTGCTCTTGTTAGTACCTGTTGTCCTGTATCACTGTACTTGCATACATACCTGGTTCATTATGTGACAGCAGTATGCATGATAGCTTGCTTATCAATTGTTCACTCCAAATTATTTGATCTGTATGAATGGTTACATTAGTGTAGAATATATCCAATGCCAATGTTTTTAGCTCTGCATTGTTCTTGTAAGTACATGCTGTCCTTTATCAGTGTACTTATAATGACAGGTAGTTGTTCATGTACCATCACTCTGCAGCTTATTTTCCTTTGCCCTCCATTTTCTACACATCAGATCTATATTTACTCTTACCATAAGGTTGGTACTGAAGAAGTTTAGTTGTGCATTGCTCTTGGTTGTACCTTTTGCCTGTATAGCTGCACTTACATTTATAACTACTTGGTTATCTAGCATCACTCTTCATCTTGTCTTAAATATTCTCCATTTTTTTCATATATTATCACATCTATATTTACTCTTAACAAAATGTAAAATAAAGGCAATGCTTTTGAAGAAGATTATGTGGTAAACTTCTTGAATTGCCCCCCCCCCCCATCAGCATGGACAAGGCCTTTATAGAGCCTGTCTTCACCAATAATGTAAGTTTGTCCATCTCAAGCCTTCAAACTTTGTTGTATATATTTGGTTAGGCATGACTGCAACAGCTGTTTATTTTTGGTGTTTGCATCAAATTGCTTGTTTAAAGTTTATTATGTAGTTCATAAACAAAAGTTTGTCCTTTCTCAATTTAAGTTTTCAGTTGTACAACCAAGTTCCTTCTTCATACCATGTAAATTAAACTATATAGAGCAAGTGATCTTCTTTTGCACTGCATGTATGCTTATGTTCTTCATCCGTAATCCAGTGGTGTGGTGAACCTACCCACTACAGCACAATGTCATATTCTGCAATGTCTTGACTATGAACAATGTCATATCATTCTACTATTATTTAAACCGTCTCTTTATTTGCCAATCTGAATGGTATAAATTGATAGCACACTAACCATTGATACTTATGAGTTCTTGATCTGTAATCCAGTGGTGTCATGAAGCTGCCAACTCCTTGACAATGTCATTTCCTACCATGTCTTGACCTTAACAATACCATATTGTGTTAATGCAATTTTAAACTGTGTCACTTTATTCGTCAGTAAGAAATGTGATGAATTGTCAGCACTGATACTTTTATGTGCAAAACCTCTCATCTGTCTGCTTGTTTATCTTTCAGAGTGAGGAAGATATAAGTGTTGAACAAGCGTAGTCTCATCATCTTTCTCAGCTGCTTGCACTGCAGCTCCCCAGCAGGGCTAACCTTTCTCGAACTCTATTAAAGTGCTGTCGGTTTTGTATATTATTTTGTCGGCGTGTTTATTTGCACTGGTGGCGATCTTTGATGCCCAATGTATGTAATCTGCTGTCTGCTTGTGCTTTATTATCATAGTGGCGAACTTTGATGCCCAGTGGATGTAATATGCCATAATTTCTTTATTGTATAGTCTAGGTTTTTTCTTATTCACGATGCTGTAGTTATTTACTGTATATATGTCATGTCTTCGCAGTAAACCGGCCAAACCGTAAAATTATGGTACATAATCGGGCCGTCATGCAATCACGATGTAGGTTGGGCCTGAAACATGCTGAATAGCTCATGGGCCGGCAGCAGCCCAAAATGAACCCCGACACATGATTGTGCGAATCAAATCACGGGCTTTTAACAGGCCAAAATTGTCTCGGTCCTTGTTTGGCCCAATCAGATATCGGCTGTGAGCAGGCCAGATGCAAACCGGGCCGTAGTTAGGCCCAACTATATGACGGGCTTTTAACAGGCCGAAATTAATATAGGGCTAAAATGTTAAACGGGCCTTTAATAGGCCAAAACTAATATCAGGCCGAATTACTAAGTGGGCCTTTAGCAAGTGGGCCCAAAAGCATAGTGTCCAGTTGACGGGCCGAATCTGATATAGGCCATAATTGAGCCCAAAGCCTCCTAAAGGGTCAGACCTGATCTGGGCCGTAATTTGGCCCAGAACGTGGTAGGCTTTTAACGGGCCGGATCTCATATGGGCCACTATTAGGCCCGGAGCATGGCAGGCCATTAATGGACCAGATCAAATATGGGCTGGCATTTGTCCCAAAACATGGCAGCCAGTTAATGGGCCGGCCTACTAGGGTCCTCAAAATCTTGTGGGCCTACAGCTGGGCCGGCCCATTAATGTCGGTGAAATCTTGTGGGCCTTTAGCTGGGCCGGCCCATTCTGATCCGCAAGAATCTTGTCGGCCTTTACCTGGGCCGGCCCATTATGGCACACAAAAATCTTGTGGGCCTTTACCTGGGCCGGCCCATTATGGCCCGCAAAATCTTGTGGGCCTTTAGTTGGGCCAGCCCATTATGGTCCACAAAATCTCGTGGGCCCTTAGCTGGGGCAGCCCATTATGGTCCGCAAAATCTTGTGGGCCTTCAGTTGGGCCGGCCCATTTAAACTTGACTAGCAAAAGAGCCCGTGCGTTGCAACGGGAGAGAAAACATAACACATGCTCTTAACTCAACAACCATCACTGAAGACCACATTAGGTCCATTTCCTTTATTTTTGTGAGGCATCATATTTGTGTTGCCGCTTATCCTTCTTCTCACCCTCGCCGGCGATGGCCTCGGTGTTCACACAAAACAACAAAAAACGTGTATTGAATATGGTTAATCCTAAGGCGTTTCTCTCTCCCTCTCTCTTCCCTCTCCCTCTCTCTCTCTCTCTCTCTCTCTCTCGCTCGCTTTCTCTCACTCTCGTGATGAGAAATCTGTTGTTTTCCCCTGCGACATTTTTCAGAGGTATGCATGTGTAGTTATCGATGTTTTATTTTCCGTATATGGTTATAGTGGGGTGTTTATTTGCAATCCGGATCGCTGCCGGTATGAAAAAACATGAATATTGCGTTATAAATTCTAAGTTTGCTTCCATACCAATATTTTAAAAATATTTAACAGGTAAAATTAACATCATATGTAGATTCCACACATTTTTCTAATAAAATTTCATATATAATATGTTAAAATCGAAGTTACGGTTTAAAAGATGCAGATAATTTAGAAAATCATTTGGTTTGACTCAAATATATTCCAAAATAATATTTAAAAATACATAACAGGTAAAAATAATCTCATACTCATATTCTACATATTTTTCTAATCAAAATTCATATATAACATGTTCAAATCAGAGTTACGGTTTAAAAGATATGGATGATTTTAAAAAGCATTTGTTTGACTTAAATATGATCCACGGATGAATTACCTAAAACATCAGGGGGTTTTCAAAAAATGTAAAATAACCGTTCGGGTGTGACTTAAATCCGGACGACGAGTTGATTTCAACAAAAGACTGGGACTTTTGTGTAAAATACGAAAATAACGATTCATTTTAACTTAAAACAGGATTGCGAGTTGAATTCTCTGAAATAGAGGGACCTTTTTGAAAAATGCCATGACGGATGAAAGAAACCCAATTTGCTTTATTATTAGTTAAATATGGGCCGGTCCACGTGTCAACATATCATAGGTGTGTCTCGCCCATTGGATGAGTGACACATGTGCCAACGTGGACCTGACACGTGTCTCCTCCAGCCAATGATGATTTTACACATGGAAAATTCCCATTGGTCGAGGCTGTTAACGGGTTATTGGATCCAAAACCCGACCTGATAGCTTAACGGCGTTCCGTTACGATGGATGCCACCTGTCGTTCACCCTTGACGAAAACACTTCTGTGACGCGCGATTTATCGTCATGGAAGTGGACACTTCCGTGATGATAATTTTGGTAATGTCATGGAAAACTTCTACGACAGCATAGGTATGACTATCTTGATTCTGTCATAAAATCGTCATGGATGTACATGCATGACAGAGAACGCGACCTACTGTGGCAAACACGTATCATCACAGAAGTGTATTTTTTGTAGTGGATGCATAGGATAAAACTTCTGATGAAGTTCCAATTTCAATCGGTTGTAGTTCCATGATCCAATATCATCACATAGCCTATACCATGTAAATACCTTTCCCTTCGAAGATAAAGGGAAGACCTTCTTCTTGACAACATCCTCGGGAAAACCTGCAAGCTTAAATAATCCACAAACTTCATCCACATAGATTAGGTGCATATCAGGATGTAATGTTCCATCTCCTGCATAAGGATTAGTTAGCAGTTTCTCTATCATACCCGAAGGAATTTCATAATGAATATTTTCAGTAGGATCAGTAGGTTGAGGAGAAACTCTTTGCTCTTCTGGTCGAGGTGAAGATACTCCGAACAAGCCCCTTAAAGGATTATTTTCCATAGTAACAAGTGACAGTAAATTTCAGCACAATATATAAATGTTTCCTTACCAAAGGCACTTCACTCCCTGACAACGGCACCAGAAAAGAGTCTTGACGACCCACAAGTATAGGGGATCTATCGTAGTCCTTTCGAAAAGTATGAGTGTCGAACCCAACGAGGAGCGGAAGGAAATGACAAGCGGTTTTCAGCAAGGTATTCTCTTGAAGCACTGAAATTATCAGTGACAGGTAATTTTGTGATAAGGTAATTTGTAACGGGTAACAAATAGTAAAAGTAAATAAGGTGCAGCAAGATGGCCCAATCCTTTTTGTAGCGAAGGACAAGCCTGGACAAACTCTTATATAAAGGAAAACACTCCCGAGTACACATGGGAATTATCGTCAAGCAAGTTTTCATCATGCTCATATGATTTGCGTTCGTTACTTTGATAATTTGATATGTGGGTGGACCAGTGCTTGGGTGTTTCCCTTCCTTGGACAAGCATCCCACTTATGATTAACCCCTCTTGCAAGCATCCGCAACTACAAAAGAAGTATTAAGGTAAACCTAACCATAGCATGAAACATATGGATCCAAATCAGCCCCTTACGAAGCAACGCATAAACTAGGGTTTAAGCTTCTGTCACTCTAGGAACCCATCATCTACTTATTACTTCCCAACGCCTTTCCCTAGGCCCAAATAATGGTGAAGTTTCATGTAGTCGACGTTCACATAACACCACTAGAGGAAAGATAACATACATCTCATCAAAATATCGAACGAATACCAAATTCACATGATTACTCCCATGTCCTTAGGAACAAACGTAACTACTCACAAAGCATGTTCATGTTCATAATCAGAGGAGTATTAATTATCATTAAGGATCTGAACATATGATCTTCCACCAAATAAACCAACTAGCATCAACTACAAGCAGCGGCGAATGAACTGGGCAGGCTTTAATAGGCTTGAGCCTGCCCTCCAACAATGAAAAAAGGAAATTAGTAGTTAATAGTACATGTTCCTAATAGTATTATGGCAAATTCTATCCTTCTTTGAACAAAAGATTTGAGACTTGCTGGCTTTTTCTTCACGCCATTGACTTTGAGCCTGCCCTTGATTTTCCTCCTAGATTCGCCACTGACTACAAGGAGTAATCAACACTACTAGCAACCCGCAGGTACCAATCTGAAGTTTTGAGACAGAGATAGGATACAAGAGATGAACTAGGGTTTGAGAGGAGATGCTGCTGGTGAAGATGTTGATGGAGATTGACCCCCTCCAAATGAGAGGATCGTTGGTGATGACGATGGCTTCAATTTCCCCCTCCGGGAGGGAAGTTTCCCCGGCAGAACAGCTCCGCCAGAGCCCTAGATTGGTTCTGCCCAAGTTCCGCCTTGAGACGGTGCCGCTTCATCCCGAAAGCTTCCTTCTGATTTTTTTCCAGGTCAAAACACACCATATAGTAGAATATGGGCATCAGAGGCCTGCCAGGTGGCCCACAAGGCAGGGGCGCGCCCCCAGCCTTGTGGATGGCTGGTGGCCCCCATCTGGTGCATTCTTGGCCCAATATTTTTTATATATTCCAAAATAATTCTACGTGAAGTTTTAGGAATTTTGGAGTTGTGCATAATAGGTCTCTAATATTTGCTCCTCTTCCAGTCCAGAATTCCAGCTGCCGGCATTCTCCCTCTTCATGTAAACCTTGCAAAATAAGAGAGAAAAGGCATAAGTATTGTGATATAATGTGTAATAACAACCCATAATGTAATAAACATCAATGTAAAAGCATGATGCAAAATGGACGTATCACGGCGCAGCAGCGAACGGCTTCGGCCACCGCCATCTGCGCGAGGGTGAGGCATGCCTCCTTTATGAGGCCGACTACCCGGCGCCACCGAATATGCGGGTGCTAGGCACCTGGAGGCTCAGCGCCAGCGGGGACCCGGTGCCACACACGCCCACCGGAGCGGCCCGGCATGCCGAAATCGCCCGCATCCGGGCATCGCTGTCGAATCCGCCGCGGAACCATCCGAGGTTCGCCCCCGAGAACAACCCACTATGGACATCGTACTTCTAGAGACGGCATGAGGAGCGGGTCGCCGCCACCAACGGCATCGAGCCCCACGGCCACCTCAACTCCGAGGGACGGCGCCTCTGGTGGGGCCTCCTAGGCCGCACCTTCAAAGCCGTCCTCAAGCACATCGAGGCTGGCAACACGCCGCGCCTGGAGTACCTTGCGCCCCCCTCCTTCTCTCACCACCGCGGCAGCTCCTAGACGCCACGGCGAATGGAGACGGTGACGTCGTCCTCGTCGGGTTACGGCTCTTTGTCCTCCGGCTCGCAGGCGCTTCACCCCGTCAAGTCGGAGCCGCGGGAGACGCCACTTGGGCACCGCACCCGCAGCGGCGCCCTCATCATCAACAAGGGTGGCCACCCCTCCCCTCAGTCCTACCGCCTCGTCCAACCGAAGACCAAGTCGGGTTTGCTCCCCGTGAAGAAGGAGCACCAGGACATGGTCGTTGTCGGTGTCAAAACCGGCCGATCTCGGGTAGGGGGTCCCGAACTATGCGTCTGAGGGTCGAAGGTAACAGGAGGCAGGGGACACGATGCGTCTGAGGGTCCCGAACTATTCGTATTTTATTGCTCTCTGGTAAAAAATGAAAATTATCTTCGTGAGCGCATACTTTCTATTTTTATCAGCAAGATCAAACATTAATCACCCAAGAAGATCCTAAAGGCTTTAATTGGCACAAACACTAATTAAAACATAAAAACACAATCATAACAGAGGCTAGATAAATTATTTATTACTAAACAAGAACAAAAGGCAAAGAACAAAAATAAAATTGGGTTGCCTCCCAACAAGCGCTATCGTTTAACGCCCCTAGCTAGGCATGATGATTTCAATGATGCTCACATAAAAGATAAGAATTGAAATATAAAGAGAGCATCATGAAGAATATTACTAGAACATTTAAGTCTCACCCACTTACTATGCATAGGGATTTTGTGAGCAAACAATTTATGGGAACAAGAATCAACTTGCATAGGAAGGTAAAACAAGCATAACTTCAAGATTTTCAACACATAGAGAGGAAACTTGATATTATTGCAACTCTTACAAGCATATATTCCTCCCTCATAATAATTTTCGGTAGCATCATGAATAAATTCAACAATATAACCATCACATAAAGCATTCTTGTCATGATCTACAAGCATAGAAAAATTTCTACTCTCCACATAAGCAAAATTCTTCTCATTCATAATAGTGGGAGCAAACTCAACAAAATAACTATCATGTGAGGCATAATCCAATTGAAAGTTAAAATCATGATGACAAGTTTCATGGATATCATTATTATTTATAGCATACATGTCATCACAATAATCATCATAGATAGGAGGGATGCTTTCATCATAATAAATTTGCTCATCAAAAACTTGGGGGACAAAAAATATCATCTTCATCAAACATAGCATCCCCAAGCTTGTGGCTTTGCATATCATTAGCATCATGGATATTCAAAGAATTCATATTAACAACATTGCAATCATGCTCATCATCCAAAGATTTAGTGCCAAACATTTTAATACATTCTTCTTCTAACGCATTGGCACAATTATCATAATCCTTATTTTCACGAAAGACATTTAAAAGATGAAGCATATGAGGCAACCTTAATTCCATTTTTTTGTAGTTTTATTTTATAGACTAAACTAGTGGTAAAACAAGAAACTAAAAGATTCGATTGCAAGATCTAAATATATACCTTCAAGCGCTAACCTCCCCGGCAACGGCGCCAGAAAAGAGCTTGATGTCTACTACACAACCTTCTTCTTGTAGACGTTGTTGGGCCTCCAAGTGCAAAGGTCTGTAGGACAGTAGAAAATTTTCCTCAAGTGGATGACCTAAGGTTTATCAATCCGTGGGGGCATAGGATGAAGATAGTCTCTCTCAAACAACCCTGCAACCAAATAGCAAAGAGTCTCTTGTGTCCCCAAAACACCCAATACAATGGTAAATTGTATAGGTGCACTAGTTCAGTGAAGAGATGGTGATACAAGTGCAATATGGATGGTAGATATAGGTTTTTGTAATCTGAAAATATAAAAACAGCAAGGTAACTAATGATAAAAGTGAGCGAAAACGGTATTGCGATGCATTGAAACAAGGCCTAGGGTTCATACTTTCACTAGTGCAAGTTCTCTCAACAATAATAACATAATTGGATCATATAACAGTCCCTCAATATGCAACAAAGAGTCACTCCAAAGTCACTAATAGAGGAGAACAAACAAAGAGATTATTGTAGGGTACGAAACCACCTCAAAGTTATCCTTTCTGATAGATCTATTCAAGAGTTCGTAGTAAAATAGCATGAAGCTATTCTTTCTGTTCAATCTATCCTAGAGTTCGTACTAGAATAACACCTTAAGACACAAATCAACCAAAACCCTAATGTCACCTAGATACTCCAATGTCACCTCAAGTATCCATGGGTATGATTATACGATATGCATCACACAAAGAACTTCAAAGAGTGCCCCAAAGTTTCTATCGGAGAGTCAAGACAAAAACGTGTGCCAACCCCTATGCATAAGTTCACGAGGTCACGGAACTCGCAAGTTGATCACCAAAACATACATCAAGTGGATCACGTGAATATCCCATTGTCACCACAGATAAGTACATGAAAGATATACATCAAGTGTTCTCAAATCCTTAAAGACTCAATCTGATAAGATAACTGCAAAGGGAAAACTCAATCCATTACAAGAGAGTAGAGGGGGAGAAACATCATAAGATCCAACTATAATAGCAAAGCTCGCGATACATAAAGATCGTGCCATATCAAGAACACGAGAGAGAGAGAGAGATCAAACACATAGCTACTGGTACATACCTTCAGCCCCGAGGGTGAACTACTCCCTCCTCATCATGGAGAGCGCCGGGATGATGAAGATGGCCACTGGAGAGGGATCCCCCTTCCCCCCTTCGGCAAGGTGCCGGAACGGGACTAGATTGGTTTTCGGTGGCTACGGAGGCTTGCGGCGGCGGAACTCCTGATCTAGGTTTCTTTCTGGAAGTTTGGGGATATATAACAGGCGTTGGTGTCGGGAACAAGTCAGGGGGTCCACGAGGCGGCTGCGAGGTAGGGGCGCGTCCAGGGGTAGGGCGAGCTCCCCACCCTCGCGGTGGCCTCGGGACTCTTCTGGTCCATCTCCGGTATTCCTTGGGATTTTTCTGGTCCAAAAACAATCTCCGTAAATTTTCATGTCAATTGGACTCCGTTTGATATTCCTTTTCTACGATACTCAAAAACAAGGAAAAAACTGAAACTGGCACTAGGCTCTAGGTTAATAGGTTAGTCCCAAAAATCATGTAAAATAGCATATAAATGCATATAAAACATCCTAGATGGATAATATAATAGCATGGAATAATCAAAAATTGTAGATACGTTGGAGACGTATCACGGATCTCCCGAGGAGTGTTGCCGACGCCGCCCAGTATTTCCGGGCCCAAGAAGGGAACGCGGCGGAGAAGCTCTTCTAGTCGCAATACTTGGCGCCGGAGCGACCAGCGCTGCTGAACAATTAGATGATGCAGCTAGCAGAGCTGCATAGGATGTCTGGTTTGGCCATGAAGGACATCATAGTCCGGCTATGGCCAGCCGGACCCATTCCGAGGAGCTACTTCGGCTTGGTCAAGCGGCTTGGCGACGCCTTTCCCGTGTAGAGGTCGTGAAGTGCTCGGCGTGTTTAGAAGGTGCGCGGATGGCCTTTGCCTGTGTTAATATGCACTGGGCGAAGATGAAGGCCGCCGTCGTGGCGGTTGAGGGTCTGCCTGGAGGCAAGCACCACCGCACGCCGGAGCGCTATTTCGAAGACGTCCTCGAGGGTGCCCATTTTACAGAGGGTCAATGCTCGAAGGATGTTATGTTCGAGTAAATGTATCCGGGCTACCCAGACAATGTATTATAAACCCAGGTTGTGTAATATACTATATGCATTTATCTTAAAGTGTTATTCCCCATGTGCGGCCATTTTTAATTCTTGAGAATTTACGAGTTGTCGGCTTCAGCCACCACGTAGATACTACGGGGGTGTTCGGAATAGCGCGTGACCACACTTGACCCAACGTCTTGGTCCGTAAAGGAGGTGGCAGCACGGCGAACGAGGCAATCAAACTATACTATTTTATCATTCTCACTTAGCCATATGAGTTTGACAATGGGACTATAGGGTAGCCCCTGGTCCGTATGCGGCTATCGAACTTGGATGCCTTAAACGCTTGAATGGAAAAAGCCAGCCCTTCGTGTAATATGGAAGAAATCGCTAGGGATTTAGTAAGTCACCCAATTGCTGACAAGCTCTCGCCGCATAACGACAGTCAGTTTTTGGATTTCTCTTCTGAGGTGTTTGACCGGGCCAGCCGGAAACACAATTGTAATAGTTCTCCCTTTACTACCTTAGCCGAAAAAAACCAGAACGTAAGGTAGCAAGCACAGGAGCCGGGCAACCCAACTATTGACCAAAGACGTGATTCGGAGCCGATGCATATAATGCAGTATTCGGGACGCCTAAGTATACTCTGAGAGTGTACATACTTTCTATTGTTGAGAATATATATATATGGCTTGAAATAGAGCCCTTGGCAATTTAAGTCGTACCAAGGTGTATATGCCAATTCGGACATAAAGTGGGAAAACGGATTAAGAAATAAGCCAATACCGAACAAGGTTGGGCGAAACTGTTTCCATTATAGTCTGATTGGTACGTCAAAACATATTTTTATAGAAGATGCCATCAGCATCAAGGACAATTTACATGCCAAGAACAAGGGAAAGCTTTATACATGTCCTAAATTTGAAAAGATGATCTTGAAGATCCTTTGTACATTCTGCCGCACATCTGCGCCGCTTTTCCCTATAGTGTATGGTCCTTTGAGAGGATCAACAATTGAGTGTATATACGGGGCCTGGAAAAGGACCCTAAGTGCCATCAAAGAGTGGTGTCGGTTGTAAAGAACCTGAAAAAGAAAAACAAGAAGAAAAAGATGGAAGAATATAAAGGTACGGATAGGGCCGAGCCATGCCGTGGACCGTGTTTTCCGTATGTCTCTGTCCGTGCCCATGGTATCTTTGGTGTGTAGTTATGTACGCGTGGTACGTATGCCGCCATCCAGTTGGGGTTGTGACGGAGGGCGGATTGCTAATCTAGCTCTGGACGAGCCGGGCTGTCATTCTGTGGGGTAGAACGCAGTCGTTTGATAGTGTCTGGGGGCTTGACTGCCGGGGTAATATTCGGCTTGATAAGGCCACCTTGTGCTTCAGCTGCGAGAGCCGCGGTATGCTCCTCGGTACGGAGGGAGCACTCCATGTTCCCATTGATTGTAATAATGCCGCGAGGTCCAGGCATTTTGAGCTTTAGGTAAGCATAATGCGGGACCGCGTTGAAGCGGGTGAAGGCGGTTCTTCCGAGCAGTGCGTGATAACCGCTGCGGAAAGGGACGACGTCGAAGGTCAACTCTTCGCTTCGGAAGTTGTCTGGCGAACCGAAGACCACTTCCAGTGTTGCTGAGCCCGTGCAGTGGGCTTCAATGCCAGGTATTACTCCTTTAATGGTGGTTTTGGTGGGCTTGATTCTTGATTAATCGATGCCCATTTTGGGAACAGTGTCCTGATAAAGTAGGTTAAGGCTGCTGCCACCATCCACAAGGACTCGCGTGAGATGGAATCCGTCGATAATTGGGTCGAGGACCAATGCTGCCGAACCTCCATGACGGATACAGGTCGGATGGTCTCTGCAATCGAAAGTGATCGGATAGGCTAACCATGGGTTGAATTTCGGGGCGACTGGCTCTATGGCATAGATGTCCCTTAGTGTGCACTTGCACTCCCTTTTGCGGATATGTGTAGCGTATATCATATTCACCATTTTTACCTCGGGGGCAAATTTCTTCTGTCCCCCTGTGTTCGGTGGGCGAGGCTCTTCATCATCGTCCTCGTTGGGCGGCCCCTTCCCCTTATGTTCGGCGTTTAGCTTGCCGGCCTGTTTAAAGACCCAACAATTCATGTTGCTATGATTAGCAGGCTTATCAGGGGTGCCATCAATCTGGCAAGGCCGATCGAGTATTCTGTCCAAACTAGATGGACCATCCTTGTTTCCTTTGAATGGCTTCTTCCACTGACCGGGTTTATAGCCACTGAATCCGGCGTTGACCGTTGTGTCTTCGGTATCTTCGTTATTGCTTCGAAGCTTGTGTTTTTTGCATCGTGGCTTGCCGTTGCCATCCCTGGCCTGGGAGGTGCCAGGGTCGCTGGTGTTGTTGCTTCTGCGAGCTAGCCGTCTATCTTCTCCCGCACAAAAGCGGGTCATAAGTGCGTTAAGGGCTGCCATGGACTTCAGTTTTTCTTGGCCGAGGTGCCAGGCGATCCACTCGTCTCGGATGCTGTGTTTAAAGGCCGCGAGGGCTTCGGCGTCCGGACAGTCCACAATTTGGTTCTTTTTAATTAAGAACCTGGTCCATAGCTTTCGGCCTGATTCTTCGGGTTGCTGGACTATGTGACTAAGGTCATCGGCGTATGGAGGCCGAACATAGGTTCCTTAGAAGTTGTCTCTAAAGGCATCCTCCAAGTCTTCCCATATGCCAATAGAGTTTTCTGGGAGGCTGTTTAACCAGTGTCGTTCTGGCCCCTTTAATTTTAGCGGGAGGTATTTGATTGCATGGAGATCATCACCGCGGGCTATGTGAATATGGAGAAGAAAATCCTCGATCCATACTGCGGGATCTGTAGTACCATCGTGTGATTTAATGTTCATGGGTTTAAACCCTTAAGGGAACTAGTGCTCCATCACCTTGTCGGTGAAGCATAAGGGGTGTGCGAAGCCTCTGTATCGGGCGTTGTCGTGGTGCAGTTCGGATGGAGTTTGAATGCGGTTTTTGGCCCGAGTGGGGTTGTGCCTGTCGCGCCTGGCCTGATGGCCGTCCTCTCGCGTTGGGGCACGCCCCCTTAACCCATAGATTGATCTTGTCTGACCGGCTCTATTTTCCAGGTCCTTGCGTAGGTCATAGGTATAGCCCGGGGAAGTTGCCTCCCTGCCTCGACGGCGGGGTGGCGCGGGCTAGTGTTCGGTGTAAGTAGTCGGTCTGTCCCGTCCACGTGGTGGTCGGTCGGGTTCGTCAGCGAGTTTATACTTTGGTGGTATTGGCTCAAGGGCCTCATCGTCAAATTTTGGTAGCAGCTTGCGCTCCGGGTAGCTCTTGGTTGGGCGTTTGAGGCCATATTCCTCGGCTGCCAGGACTTTAGTCCATCTGTCATTGAGCATATCCTGGTCGGCATGGAGTTGTTGCTGCTTCTTTTTTAGGCTTCTCGCAGTGGCGATTAGCCGGCACTTAAAGTGCTCTTGTTCGAGGGGTTCCTCCGGCACGATGAATTCTTCATCACCGAGGCTCACATCCTCTTAGGAGATCGGTAGGTAGTTACTATCCTCCTAGTCCTTGTTCCCGACAGGATCCTCGGGGTTAACTTGCCCATCCTCCCAATCATCCTATTCGGATGTTGGCTCGACAGGGGCTTCAGGGTCTTCGGCATTCTCCGAAGTGTTATTGTCTTCGGTGCCGGTATTCTATCTTTTTCGTGACACGATTTTGAGCGGCGCCGCTGATGTCGACGCTATGGAGGTGCTTCAGCAGGCTTGTCCTCAACCGGATCCTTCTTGTCGTCGTCATCCTCTTTGGGTGTGTCAACCATGTACATGTCGTATGTGGAGGTGGTCGTCCAATGTTCGATAAACGGAGGGTCTTGGCCTTGTTCGTCTCCGGCATCGTCGTCCATGCCATTGATGTCTTCGAAGGCGTAATCCAGCATGTCAGCTAAGTCTTCGACAGTGGCAATGAAGTGGGTGGTGGGTGGGACATAAAATTCCCCGCTCTCAGTCCCTAGTCTGGGCTGGGCGTAATTCGGAAGCGATTCCTCTGTGATGGCGAGGGATCGCATTAAGTCCAGAGCCTCGTTTAGGAGCGAGGTTTGGACAGGGAAGCGAGAGTCCGCGGGGGTGGCCGGGGTGAGAGACTTCTGGCCACGCTCGCTTGACACGGACCTCGAGAATTCAGATCTGGAGTCTGAGAGGGGGTCCGGTACTGTAGCGACAAGGGGAGCCTGGTTCATCTTCGAGTTTGCCGATGACGCAGTCCCTTCTAGATCTCTGGTAGCAAGTTCCATAATTGAGAGAGTCCGGCGGGCTCTAAACTCCCGTCTTCGGACCTAGTAATCTGCTTTGGATCTAAGGCCAGAGCGGCAGTCAAGGCCGTGAACCCTTTGAAGATCAAGTCTCCTCGGATATTAGCGACATAGTTCAGATTTCCAAAACTGATCTGATGACCAGGCGCATAGCTGTCGATCTGCTCAAGGTGTCCAGTTGAGTTGGCACGCAGCGCGAAGCCGCCGAATACGATTTGGCCGGGGAGGAAAGTCTCCCCCGAGACGGCATCATTGTGGATGATCGAACGAGCCATCGAACCTTCTGTAGACAGCATAGAGGAACTCTCAATGAAAGCACCAATGTCGGTGTCAAAACCGGCCGATCTCGGGTAGGGGGTGCCAAACTGTGCGTCTGAGGGTCGAAGGTAACAGGAGGCAGGGGACACGATGTTTACCCAAGTTCGGACCCTCTTAATGGAGGTAATACCCTACTTCCTGCTTGATTGATGTAAGTGCATCTAGTGCCCCTTAGTGATTTTGGTGTATTGAAGACTTATAGGTTAAGGGACTGATGCATTTGTGAGTGTACACAGGTCAATAAGTCTATGAGGAGTTTGATATTTACAGAGAAAGTCGACCCCTAAAATGAAGTTCTTCGACTAAAGACTTTGGATTTCTGGAGACTTTCTGAAGACTTTGAAAGTGAAGAAATTGGTGTGATCCTGAACACTTGGTATTCATTCGAGGAACATGAAGCGTGAAGACTTTTGTTTTCGTAGTTTCATTTTCACTTTCTTGAGTCATAGGAAACACCGTACTGTTAAAGGGGGCAAGGAAATACTAAGGAAAAATTTCCAAGTGATGCTCAACTCAAATCCTACATCTACCAAGCCCTTCGAGTGAAGCCATTGGGAATCTCATACAATTCAGTCAAATTTCTTCAGTGACAGAGATGATATTCTTCTGGTCTCTAAGGAATTTTTTCTGACTAAGGAGTTAGGAATTCACCAGTGCGGATTGCCTACACAGTGAGGAACATGATAGCCCTGAGGAATTTAATACTCAAAATTCCGACCGTTGTTGTGCTATGCGCCAGCTGTCCCAAAATATATACCCACCTAATGGTCATATCATTGAAGGGCATTTATGTCTTATCATCTCGGGCTGCTCCCTAGGCTATAAATAGCTGCCCCCTACAACCACTAGTTGGTTGGCTGCTCCGAGAGAAACTGACACTTGTCATTTGAGAGCATCCCATCCTCCGAGAACTTTGAGTGAAAATCATCAAGTGAGGAAAACCCAAAACCAAACACCTACAAACCCAAAGTGATTGAGCATCACTGAAGAGATTGATCCTGCGTGGATCCGATGCTTGTTACCTTTGAAGACTGTGCATCTTACAAATGGTTAGGCCTCATGGTTTAGAGCATCCAAGAGGAAATTGTGGATCGCCGAGTGACCGAGTCTGTGAAGGTTCGGAAGTCACCTGAAGACTTACCATGAGTGATTGGGCGAGGTCTGTGTGACCTTAGCTCAAGGGGAATACGGTGAGGACTAAGAGTCCTGAGCTGCGTGTTCAGGACTGGGTGCCCGGGACTGTGTGTCCTCAGGTTTAAATACCTAGCCTCCCTAACCAGACGTACAACTATCACAGCAGTTGGAACTGGTCTACCAAATCATTGTCTTCACCGAGCTAACTGGTTCCATTTCCTCAACCCTTTCATTTCCTCATTTCTGTGTTGTGTGCTTGTTCATATCTGTTTGAAGACTTTGACTGAAGACTTTCTCTATTTCCTCATCTCAATTTCTTCAGTCTGTTTGTCTTCATTCTGTTTATCCTGTGTTTACGCTTTCTGTACTCTGTGCTTGTTTTCATTTCATCATGAAGACCATGCTCATGTTCTGTTATGTTTACTTATGAGTACTTATTCCGCTGCAAGTAGTTCTTCACTCAGGAATTTCCTCACCCGCAAATTCCTCAGTGAAGAATTCATAAAAATCGCCTATTCACCCCCCCCCCTCTAGTTGATATAACGCACTTTCAATTGGTATCAGAGCAAGGTACTCCCTTGTTCTGTGTGATTTTGGTTTAATCGCCTGGAGTTTTAGTTATGTTGACCACAGGAATGAAGATGTGACATGCCCCATCTTTGACGGTCATGATTATCCCAAGTGGAAGGCCATGATGAAGAAGCCGTCATGGCGATGAATAGCAAACTCTGGACCGTCACCGAAATTGGTCTTACTGACCTATGCAAGATGGCGGAGGCTGATGATATTCACAAGTACACGCTACTCAACCTCACGGCGGAGGACATCATCTGCTCTAGCTTGTCACAAAACCAATTCAGGAATGTTATGCATCTCAGCCATGCGAAACTCATCCGGGACCGACTCTCTGAGGTCTATGAAAGTCATCGATCTCACCATGAACCCTGGTTCGAGGACTTCATGGAATCGCGCAAGGCTATGACTTTCAATCCAGAATCATCATCCTCTGCACCATGCCTTATGGCAAAAGGTGCCAAGGTAACTGAATGCTACTTATCTGAGTCGAGTGATGATGAATCTGGTGATGAATTTGGACCCAGTTATGTCAAACTTGCTTCCCTTGCCACTAAACAACAAAGAGCTTTGGAAAAAGTTCAAAACATGCTAAATGAGAGTGACGATATGTTGGGTGAAGAAATGGATCGTTCCAAAGCTTTGGCTGAAAGTCTTCAGGGACTCCAGTCCAAATTTGATAATCTTCAGAGTCATCATAACACTCTCTTATCTGATCATGAGAAGGTTTCATATGAATTTCTTCAAAGAAAGCAAGATCTTGAGCAGTTAAGAGTGAGTTATGAAGATCTTCAGAAGGAGCGTGATTCATTACTTGCTCAGCTGATCAGCGCTACTCAGGAAGAGTTTGTTCCTCCATGTTTGAAGTGCATTGACCGTGAAACTGCTAATTCTTCACCTGAATGCTCAAATACTTCCATTGCTGCAAATTCTTCAACTGCCTATGCTATCACTAATTCCTCATCTAAGGACATTGCTAGTATCACTGATGATGCAGGGCTGAAGGAATTGTATATGACAGGCATGTACAAAAGCCTCAAAGGGCATCAAGCTCTTTGTGACGTGCTTAAAAAGCAGATCCTCAACAGGAACCCTAGGAAAGAGGGTATTGCCTTTGAGAGGAAACTTAATGCTAATGGGACCTACTGGAAACCTGAGCAGTATCCCAAAACCTCATGGGTTGCTGCAAAGGGACCTTCAGTGGATCCATCTACTTTATCTGGCTTTACATGTGAATCTTCATATTCTTCTAATGAGTCAATTGACTCCAACTATAAACTGTTCAAAAATCATAATGATGAAGTATTTGCTAGATATGTTGGCACTAACTGCAGGAACGGTTCTCCTATGAAGAAAATCTGGGTTCCCAAAAGGTGCCTTGAAAATCTTCAAGTGAATGTAATCATGACACCACCTGTGAAGAATAGGAACCCCAGATCAAATTCTTCATATGGACCAAATTCTTCATATGGACCCAAGTCCTCATATGGACCAAACTCCTCATGTGGATCAAATTCCTCAAAAGGATCAAAGTCCTCATATGAACATCATCATGCTAACCCGTCTATTTCGCAGGGAAGATCTAAGGATTATGGATATGTGCATTATTCTTCAAATCATTATGTTCATAAGTCCTTGAAGAATTTCTCTGCTTACTCTTATGCTTACCCTAATCCCTCTTATGTGAAACGAAGTGGATTGGCATTTATGCCACCTTTCTCTTATGGAGCTCGCATAATGATGAACTCTTTGACACCCCTTCAGATGTGGGTGGTGAAGAAAAAGAACTAATCTCTTATGCAGGGTTAGGTCTCCAAACGAACTTAATCATCTGAAGAATTTGCTGGAGACCTGAATATGCTTGAAAGGACGCAAGCTAATCATGAAGAACTGAATTTTCATTTCTCACGTCCTCATACTGCTTTATATGTTTTATTGCTTGATGTAATTGATCTGATGAAATTGATATCATATTCTTCACTAATGAAGTATATGAGTTCGTAAGTTGCACTAATTCATATGCAGGATGATCAACCCAAAGCCATTGAGTGGGTCCTCGATAGTGGATGTACAAATCACATGACTAGTGACAGGAGCTTATTGATGGACTCTGCTTTATCTCCATCACATCTGAAGCATATCACCTACGCTGACAAAGGAAAAAAGCAAGGTATTGGGTCTAGGTAAGGTTGCAATCTCAAAGGATCGACACATGGACAAAGTCATGCTTGTCGAGTCCTTAGGTTTCAACCTCATGTCTGTCTCAATGCTTTGTGATCTTGATATGGTTGTTGTCTTTGGCAAGTATCGTTGTGTTGTGATCATGGAAGGTGACAATTCCAAAGTCTTCAAAGGCTTTAGGAGAGGAGATTTGTATATTGTTGATTTCTCTATAGGACCACAACCTGCTACATGTCTACTTGCAAAAGCTTCAGAAGTCTGGCTATGGTATCGATGACTTGGTCATGCTGGCATGAGGAATCTGCACACGCTCGCGAAGAATAAGCATGTCATTGGCATTGAGAATGTCAAATTCCTCAGGGATCACTTATGCGGAGCCTGTGAAGCTGGAAAGATGACCAAGGCCAAGCATCCAGCAAAGACTATCATGACTACTACTCGACCATTTGAATTGCTTCACATGGATCTCTTTGGCCCTACTCACTATGCCACATTTACTAATGATGCATCTTTATATGGCTTTGTCATTGTTGATGATTATTCTCGATATACATGGGTGCATATCATCACTTACAAAACTGAAGTGCAGGAAGTCTTCAAACGATTTTCCTCGAGGGCTTCAACCAACTTTGGTGTGAAGATCAAGCACATCAGAAGTGATAATGGAACTGAGTTCAAGAATATTGGTCTTGATGACTATCTTGATGAACTTGGTATTACTCATGAGTTATCTGCTCCTTATACTCCTCAGCAAAATGGCGTCATGGAGCGCAAGAACAGGACTCTTGTTGAGATGGCTCACACTATGCTTGATGAGTACAAGACGCCTACTCGCTTCTGGCCTGAGGCAATTGATACTGCTTGACACATCATCAACAGGGTATACCTTCACAAATTCTTCAAGAAGACTGCATATGAACTCCTCACAGACAAGAAACCCAATGTGAGTTATTTCAAAGTCTTCGGTGCTAAATGCTAGATTAGAGATCCTCATCACAGTTCAAAATTTGCACCGAAAGCACATGAAGGTTTTATGCTCGGTTGTGGTAAGGACTCGCACACCTACAGAGTCTTCAACACCTATCACCACAAGGTTGTTGAAACTGTAGATGTGCGGTTCGATGAGACTAATGGCTCGCAAAGAGAGCACCTGCCTCCTGTGAAAGATGAAATACCTCCTGAGGAATCTATTAAGTTTAAAGCTACTGAAGATGTCATTCCTGCCGAAGAATCTGCTGAAGAAGTCATTCCAGAACATGAAGAACGTCATGCTGATGCACCTGAGGAAAATGGTGCTGAAGAAAATGATGATCAAATTCCTCAACGACAACCAGGTCATCCTTGCGTTGCAAACGAAGTGAGCGACATCAACATTCCAGGTCCTCTCACATGCTCAAGAGCTTCACATTTATCTAACTTTTGTGGGCACTTTTCTTTCGTCTCTATCACAGAGCCCACTAAGGTAGATGAAGCATTTCTGGAGCCTGAGTGGATTCAAGATATGCAAGAGGAATTACATCAATTCGAGCTCAACAACGTCTGGGAACTGGTCAAATGTCCAGATCCTCGCAAGCACAATATCATTGGCACAAAGTGGATCTACCGCAACAAGCAAGATGAAAATGGCCTTGTGGTGAGGAATAAGGCACGGCTTGTAGCTCAAGGCTACACACAGGTTGAAGGAATTGACTTCGATGAAACTTTTGCACCTATTGCTAGACTTGAAGCTATTTGCATATTACTTGCTTATGCTAATCATCATGATATCATCTTATATCAAATGGATGTGAAAAGTGCATTCCTCAATGGTAAGCTTGAGGAAGAAGTATATGTTTCTCAACCCCCAGGTTTTGAAGATCCAAAGCATCCTGACAAAGTCTTTAGACTCAATAAGGCCCTCTATGGGCTCAAGCAGGCCCCTCGGGTGTGGTATGATACTTTGAAGGAATTCCTCATGAAGAAAGGCTTCAAACCAGGTTCACTTGACCCAACTCTTTTCACTAAATCTTATGATGGTGAATTGTTTGTGTGCCCAATATATGTTGATGATATCATTTTCGGCTGTACTGACCAACGCTATAGTGATGAATTTGCCTATATGATGAGTGAAGAATCCCAAATGTCTATGATGGGAGAATTGAAATTCTTCTTAGGTCTTCAAATTCATCAACAACGCAATGGCATATTCATATCTCAGGAGAAATACCTCAAGGATGTATTGAGGAAATTCGGCATGCAAGATTGCAAACGAGTCAAAATCCCTATGCCCACAAATGGCCATCTATGCACTGATGAACATGGTATTGACTTCGATCAAAAGGTATACTGCTCCATGATTGGTTCTTTATTGTACTTATGTGCATCTAGGCCAGACATTATGCTTAGTGTTTGCATGAGTGCTCGATTTCAAGCTACACTGAAGGAATCACACCATAAGGCTGTGAAGCATATTCTTCGATATCTAGCTCACACACCAACAATTGGATTATGGTACCCCAAGGGCTCGGCTTTTGATCTCATTGGATATTCAGACTCTGACTATGCTGGTGATCGTGTGGACCGCAAGTCAACATCTGGCACATGCCATTTCCTCAGATGATCCTTGGTCTGTTGGTCCTCGAAGAAACAGAACAGCGTATCACTGTCTACTGCTAAAGCTGAGTACATTGCTGCTGGTTCTTGCTGTGCTCAACTGCTATGGATGAAGCAAACTCTCAAGGACTACGGCATCAACGTGAAGAATGTGCCACTCTACTATGACAATGAGAGTGTCATAAAGATTGCTCATAACCCAGTTCAGCACTCGAAGACAAAGCACATTTAGATTCGTCATCATTTTCTTCGTGATCATGTGTTGAAGGGCGACATCTCTATTGAGCATGTGAAGACTGAAGAACAGCTAGCCGATCTCTTCACTAAGCCCTTGGATGAGAAGAGATTTAGCAAGTTGAGGTGTGAGCTAAATATCTTAGAATCTTCGAATGTTCTTTGAAAAGGACACTCATCCAAACACTTATGCAAAATTGATGACTTAGATGTGAAACACATGAAGAAACGTTTCTCTTCAATCAATGAAGACTAACACTCTAAGTGTGAAGAAATTAACGAAGAATTTGATTCTCAAAACCCTACGACAATTGTACGCGGTGTCTGAAATCATCATTCTTAGAGCATCTCCAGCCGTTCGGCCCCCCAAGGGCATGAAAAAGCACCGCTTGGGGGCGAGCCGGCGTTTTTTCGGCGTGGGGGCGAGCACGTTCCCAGCCGCCGCCCCCAAGTCGCCCCCAGACGCCCCCACAGTTCATCCAAAATTTAACAAACACGGTCAAATTTGAACAAACATGGCCAAATTTTGGCGAAATTTAGCCGTTTTTTACACGAAAAAAAGGGACGAAAAAAAACCTAAACTACGGCCGATGCTTCTCCTCCTTGACACGGCCGCTGCTCGACCCCTCGCCCCGGCGCGCTGCTTCACTCGAGCGGCGGGTCGTTGCCGCCCTCGATGTGCGCGAGGACGCCGCTGAGCGTGCGGCCAGGGACGCCCCACCACAAGCGGCGGCCCTCGCTGTTGTTGCGGCCGTGCGGCATCGGCGCGTTGTTCGTGGAGATGAGCCGCTCCTCCTGTCAGCGTTCGAAGTACGCCGCCCACGCCGCATGGTTGTCGGCAGCATACTCCGGGAGCACCCGCTCCGCGGCCATCAGGGATGCCCGCGCACGCTCGATCTCGGCATGGAAATAGGGCGTCTCGGGGATGGGAAGAGGGGGGACAGGGACCCTGCCGGCGCTGAGCCTCCACCGCGACGGAAGGCGTACATCGGGCGGCGCGGGGTATTTGGACTCGTGGAGGAGGTTTGCCTCCCACTCATTCAGCGAGCGGCGGCCGAAACCCTTAGCCCCTGCCGCGTCGCCGGGGTACCTCGCGCTCATGGTTGTCGGGGGGGAGAGAGGGGCTCGAATGGCGGAGAGAGGGGAGGAACTACGCCGGCGAGGAGGGGGGGACTGCCGATGGATGGGTGCCTCACCACCGCGGCCAGGGGCGCCTTTTATATAGCGGCTCGGGGGCGGCCGCGTGCGACACGCATGGCGGAAGGCGGGGCGGCGTCGCTGCACTTCGCCGCCCATGAATCAATGGCATGCTGACCGGTGCGAGCCATGGCATTGATTCCCCACGGGAAAACCGAGACGATGAGGACGACCAGCCTGTCTCGCTGACGCGCCGGTCCCGTAACTCTTTCGCGCCAAACGTTCGAGCCGGCGCCCCTGGGCGCCCCCCAGCGCGCTGGGTTCGGGTTGGGTGTGCCGGCGCTAATTTCGGCCCAATCCGGCGAAAAACAGACTCGTGGGGGCGCGACTGGGCCAATTTTTTGGTGCCGGCGCTAAAAACGGCCTTGGGGGCCCTATTGGGGGCGCGGCTGGAGATGCTCTTATACGGTGGGTCACGCCACCACCAAAAGTTGAAAATCTTCAATCTGAGTTTTTCCTCAGTTTTGAAATTCCTCGGTTGTTCAATTTCTTCAACTTTGCAATGTCTTCACCATTTTCGTCATTTTTCTTCATTGGTTATATATATATATATAAGTTTATGTCCTCTACAACATTCACTTATTGCTATTTCTTCAAGTTGCTTGTTCTGCTAAGTGAATGTGATCGGACCCTTCCCCCTCTATGCGAAACTCAACCTAGTCTATTCACAAATTCTTCATGTGCGTTCTATTTTAAACTCGTTCAAAATCTTCACTGTGTCCTTGTCAGGTGAAGAAATTGCGAACGGAACTTTAAACTTATCTTATCTGAATTTTCTGCTTTTGCCGCTCAAACCGCTATGCATTCTGTGAAATGTTTATCTATTCACCCACGATCTCACACGATCTTCACCTCTTAGTACGTGGCTGACACATGTCAAGCGAATGAGAAGGCTCAGGGGCACGTTCGTCCAATTTCTTCGGGCGAACAATTTTTCACTTCTACTATAAATACCCCTCCCCTTCCTCACTTCGTTTTTACTCCGCTCGACCTCTCTCCCGCTCGAGCTTCCCAAAACCTAGCGCCGCCGCTACTTCATCGTCACCGGTGAGGAAGAGCTTCACTGCCTCGACCTTGTCGTTGCTGTACTCGCGCCGGCTGCGGATTTCTTAACTCCGCCACCGCCGTAGTTGTCTTCCTCTGCCAAGTTAGGGCATGGAAGATCTGAACTGAGGAGCTTCACATCTACACTTCCTAGTTCGTCGTGTTCTTCGTCCAGGGTAATTAAAAGTTACTTTTACTGCCCTCTTTGATTCAAATGTTTTCTACAAAATCTTCAAAAGGTGTTTATTCTTCAAATCTTCACACACTGGACACCTCCCATAATATCTGTTCTTGATCTATTTCCCTGAGCAACATTTTTCTTCAAGATTCCTCAATTGTGTGGATTTTTCAATCTGTACAACTCTGGAACCTAAGTCAAAGAACGCTTAGTGAAATTCTTCAAGACTCATCTGGTAAAATTCCTCAAACTTGTTCTTATTGCAAAACCTTTTGAGAACGCATATGTTCTCTCCAAATTCCTCGCAACTATACTCTGTTCACAGGTACACATGTCCACTGCTGAATCACTAGGTTCTCATCAACTTAACTCATTTGCAGCATTCCTTGAAGAAAAGTTGCACACCTCTTCAGACAATTCCATTGCTCAAATTCCTCAGCTGAAGAAAATGGCTGACGGTAAGAAGCCACAGAAGGGAGGAAAGAGGCCTGAGGTCAATACTGCTTTCGAGATTCCTGATGACATATACAAGGATTATTGCACTCCTGATGAGGCCAAATTTGGCAAGGAGGACAAAAATCAGTGCAAGGTGCGCATACAAAGGATAGAGAGGAGATGGGCACGGGAATGGAGGGAGTATAGACATGTTACTCCCAAGTATATGAAGAAATTCGCTCTTAATCCTCCATGCCCAAGACCTCCATTGACACCTGGCCAAGAAGCTGATCCCACCAGCCTCAAGCATGGTGAGGACTATCCCGATGAATGGGCCAAGCGCCAGGCCAAGCTAGCTAAAATAGATAAGGAAGCAATGCAGAAATTTAATGAAGACTCTGCTGCTGCTACCACTGCTGAGGCCTCTGCAAGCAAGCCAAAGAAGGTCGTGGCAAAGAAGCCTGCTCATAAGCCGAGTGCTTCACCCCCAATGCCCTCACGGCCAAGTTCCTCAGCAATGCCCTCACGGTCAGATTCTTCAAAGCCCTCACGGCCAATTCCTCAAGCTGCTCCAGCTCCTCCAAAGTCCTCAGCTCCTCCATCAAAATGCTCAGCACCTATGCATCTAACCACGTGCCAAAGGACAACAGGCATCTATATTGCCTCAAGAGCTTCTGCTAGTTCTTCAGCTCCATCCAATTCATCAACTGGCCCCTCGCTGCTGAAGAAAAAAGCCACTACTGGACGAGGCTCTCGACCAAGTCCTCACAAGAAGCAGGTCGCCTTTCAAGTACCGTCCAAAGATGACGAAGCTGATGATGAGGAACTTGCCGAAATCATCAGAGACACGCAGCTTAGGGCCGCTAGAGCCAAAGGCAGCAATGTGCCATTGATACTGGATCTGAAGTTGATCCTAGACTTCATCGACCTATGGCACAAGGATCCCAACACACCTTTGCCAGAGATGAACCTCACTCTTGGTCAAAGTCATGTTTTGACTGCCTTTATTGATGAGGAAAAATGGAAATTTGAACAGGGAAGGAGGGTGAAGAAATCGCAGTACAAGAAAGAGCCCTTTCTAAAGCAAAATGTTCTGAAGCTTTCACCTGAAGAACTTGTTGCTCTTCAATCTGATCAAGCAACTAAGTGATGAATTTGATCACTACTATGCCGACTGGCTTGGTGCCAAAGTCAGATTTGTTAAGATAACTGAGAAGTTCACTTCCAATGTTGCAGCCCCAACGCAACAAGAAAATCCTCAGGCTGAGGCATATGCTCAGCCTACTGAAGATCATGCCAGCACCGCTGATGAAAATCAGGCTGCTGAAGATACTCAGAGTACCATGGCTGATGACTGCATTCCAGCCGCTGAAGAAATTGCCAGGGCAACCACTAGTGTTGCACCTGAAGAAACTGAAGAAGTCGGGGCAACTGCATCAGTTGTGCCTGAAGTTATTGAACCAAATTCCTGTGCTCCTCCTGCACCTACCCCAACTCCGATCCTTCCATCTACATCAGATGTGAAGAAGACCAAGGATGCAGAGCGTGCAGCTGTGAAGAAAAGAAAGGCATCAACTGCATCAACTGCATCAGATTCTTCAGCTCCGAACAAGATGAAGCCGCTGACTAGCTCTTTTGACAATCCAATTGATGTTGTTCCTATCTCATCCATGCCATCAAAGGACCTTGTTCCTTTTGATGAAGAATATGAGATCCCAAGTGGATCTGATGATGACATTCCTTCTGCTGCTTCTTCAGAGCAGTTGGATGAAGAAATTGAAGCGGATGAAATCCCTTCAACCCCAATAGTCTCATCGCCCATGCCTCAGTTCACTGCTGAAGAGGCCGGCGTTGAGGAAAAGAGTGAAGAAGAAGATGTGGACATTGGGTGCACAACTCCAGTGTTGAACGATGACTTTTGGGAAAGTCAGCACCCCAATTCTCCTCTGTTCACACCCCTTCAACAAATTCCTCGGTCCCCTGTGACCACTGAAGTTCAAATGGGATCTGAAGAACCTCATGCCACACCATCTGTCCATGAAGAGATTCCAGCCACTAGTGCTGAAGAAAATGTTAATGAAGAATTGAAGACCCAGGCTGTCACTAAAGAAGAAGCTGAAATTCCTCAGCCAATGGATCCTGAGATTGTGATTCCTGAGGTGGTGATGCAATTAACCGATACCCCTGGGCCCAAGCCAAAGGATCCCTTCTCGAAGAAGCAGAAATTCAAGGCTGATGACTTCTTCGGCGAACATGTGCTCTTCACAGACTATAACCCTTATGACTCTGCTCGTCTTAGGAGGAAGCGCTTCTGGACTGCCAGCCAAGCAAACTTTTATTCTTCACTGCTCTTCAACAAGGACAAAGTCTTTGACCATGAGCATATTCCTCACGTGGACATGGAATCACTGCCTTGCTTCACCCCAGTCCTCAGTGTGCTTCATAATGCAGGACTGCTCAACTTTTGCATGAATATTTGTGATTGGAATGAAGAGCTCATTCTTCAATTCTATGCAACTCTGCATATCACAAGCGATGCTGATGATGTGAACACTTGGGTTTTGGACTGGATGACCGATAATACTCACTATAAAGCACCGGCCTATGAATTACTTCATGCCCTGCCTGTCAGTCCTCCCCTTGAAGGTGCTCGGTGCATCTATCATGAACTTGAACTCACTGCCCATTACATGCAGGTGCTAATGAAGCCTCTGAAGCCCGGTCAAGCTCCAAGGACCAAATTCCTCGTGAAGGAATTGTTGTTTGTGCCTAGAACTGTCTATCGCATTCTCACGAAGACATTGAGTCCAATCAAAGGCCACGATTCCAATGATGAAGGAGTTGTTGGCATCATGAAGAATCTGCTATTCAACATCATACATGGCATTCCTATCAACTATCATGATTTTCTTCATGAGGACTCTGGCAAATGTTGCCCTCTCTCCATTTCAGTTGAAGCCTTATGCTCCTTGGATTATGAGATTCCTCAGAACTACGTATTCTCTCAACTACAAGGCTGATTTTCAGAATCATGTCAGTTACTTGCCCCCCATTGAAGTCCTCAAGAGGACATTTTCCTCATATGATGAAAAGGGCAAGGCTACTGCAATTATTGATGAAGGAATTCATCCATTGGATGGTCAGTTTTGCAAAGCTGCATCTTACTCCACCAATGATGATTCTACTACTCATGATTCTGCCGCTAATGCATCTAAGCAAAATCCTCAAGCCACAGCTCCCAGGGTGATGAATGACCGTGAGCTTCTTCTTAGTCTTCACCAGAAGGTGGATCAAAACCACAAATGGGTTAAGCGTCAGTTTGGTTCTTTTCTTCACAACATGACTGCTACACACAATGCAGTGAAGAAAAACCATTACTACCTCCATGAAGTCTTCGGTCGCACCTAGGTTGTCTTATCACATCTGTATGGTGAAGAAGATCTTAAGCAAATGGGTCTCAAGAAGGATTTTGACTGGTCTGCTCCTCCACCGAAGAAATTCAAGAAGGTCAAGGTTCCTTCCTTGATGGCCAGCTCATATTCTT
Organism: Triticum urartu; assembly: GCF_003073215.2. Classification (NCBI taxonomy): domain Eukaryota; kingdom Viridiplantae; phylum Streptophyta; class Magnoliopsida; order Poales; family Poaceae; genus Triticum; species Triticum urartu. The sequence continues at coordinate 54,799,892 of NC_053024.1, read as the reverse complement.
CATCACGTGAAACCGATGAGCATGAAGACTTGGACGACACTGCGGTAGGCCCTACAACAACAAACGACCCCAACAACGCTGGCGCTCATCCATCAACTTGATATTCTTCAGGGGCGTTAGTCCTCATTTTCGATCCTTTTGGTCATTCGATGACAAAGGGGGAGAAATTTGAGTTAGCCTTCAAGCGGGTCTATCTATATGGGCGTTTTTTTTTTTGCAAAGTTACAACTCTCGTTCTTCTGAGACTTTATTCGATTGAGTTGTAAACTTAAACTCTATGGTGGTCTAATACTTTTGCTGAGTTTTTCTGCATGCTTATTCCTCATTAATGTTAATGCACGCATGCTGAATTACATCAGTCACCATATTTCATCATGCATTGTAAAATCTTCATATTAGATGTTAAATGCATGTATGGATTACAAGATATAGGGGAGATCTGCATGATTCTACTCTTCAAAGTGTGCATTGCTTCAAAAGCTAATTCCTCACTATGCACATCTTCAGGGGGGGTTCTTCTATATCTTGCAATCAAATTCCTCAATATCAGTATTTACACTTCATATGTTTATCCCCATTGAAAACTTAACCTATATTGCCATCAATCACCAAAAAGGGGGAGATTGTAAGTGCATCTAGTGCCCCTTAGTGATTTTGGTGTATTTAAGACTTATAGGTTAAGGGACTGATGCATTTCTGAGTGTACACAGGTCTATAAGTCTGAGGAGTTTGATATTTACAGAGAAAGTCGACCCCTAAAAATGAAGTTCTTCGACTGAAGACTTTGGATTTCTGAAGACTTTGTGAATACTTTGAAAGTGAAGAAATTGGTGTGATCCTAAAGACTTGGTGTTCATTCGAGGAACATGAAGCGTGAAGACTTTTGTTTTCGTAGTTTCATTTTCTCTTTCTTGATTCATAGGAAACACCGTACTGTTAAAGGGGGTCGAGGAAATACTAAGGAAAATTTTCCAAGTGATGCTCAACTCAAATCCTACATCTACCAATCCCTTCGAGTGAAGCCATTGGAAATCTCATACAGTTCAGTCAAATTTCTTCAGTGACAGAGACGAAGTTCTTCTGGTCTCTGAGGAATTTGTTCTGACTGAGGAGTTAGGAATTTGCCAGTGTGGATTGCCTACACAGTGAGGAACATGATAGCCCTGAGGAATTTGATACTCAAAATTCCGACCGTTGCTGTGCTATGCGCCAGCTGTCCCAAAATATCTACCCACCTAACGGTCATATCATTGAAGGGCATTTATGTCTTATCATGTCGGGCTGATCCCTAGGCTATAAATAGCCGCCCCCTACAACCACTAGCTGGCTGGCTGCTCCAAGAGAAACTGACACTTGTCATTTGAGAGCATCCCATCCTCCGAGGACTTTGAGTGAAAATCATCAAGTGAGGAAAACCCAAACCCAAACACCTACAAACCCAAAGTGACTGAGCATCACTGAAGAGATTGATGCTGCGTGGATCCGACGCTTGTTACCTTTGAAGACTGTGCATCTTACAAACGGTTAGGCCTCATGGTCTAGAGCATTCAAGAGGAAATTATGGATCGCCGAGTGACCGAGTCTGTGAAGGTTTGGAAGTCACCTGAAGACTTACCACGAGTGATTAGGCGAGGTCTGTGTGACCTTAGATCAAGGGGAATACGGTGAGGACTAAATGTCCTGCTGCGTGTTCAGGACTGGGTGTCCGGGACTGTGTGTCCTCAGGTTTAAATACCTAGCCTCCCTAACCAGACGTACAACTGTCACAGCAGTTGGAACTGGTCTACCAAATCATTGTCTTCACCGAGCTAACCGGTTCCATTTGCTCAACCCTTCCATTTCCTCATTTTTGTGGTGTGTGCTTGTTCATATCTGTTTGAAGACTTTGACTGAAGACTTTCTCTATTTCCTTGGCTCAATTTCTTCAGTCTGTTTGTCTTCATTCTGTTTATCCTGTGTTTACGCTTTCTGTACTCTGTGCTTGTTTTCATTTCATCATGAAGACCATGCTCATGTTCTGTTATATTTACTTTGAGTATTTATTCCGCTGCAAGTAGTTCTTCACTTAGGAATTTCCTCACCAGCAATTCCTTAGTGAAGAATTCATAAAATCGTCTATTCACCCCCCCCCCTCTAGTCGATATAACGCACTTTCAATTGCCTTTGATGAGTATAGGGGTTACAAGAGTTGATCTACCTCGAGATCGTAATGGCTAAACCCTAGATGTCTAACTTGTATGATTATTATCGCCTCTACGGACTAAACCCTCTGGTTTATATAGACATCGGAGGGGCCTAGGGTTGTACAGAGTCGGTTTATAGAGAAATAAATCTTCACATCCGAATGTCAAGCTTGCCATCCACGCAAAGGAGAGTCCCATCTGGACATGGGGGAAGGCCTTCTATCTTGTATCTTCTTGGCCCATTAGTCTGGCCCATATCACATAGCCCGGACGCCCGGGGACCCCCTCATCCAGGACTCACTCAGCCGCCGACGACGAGACCGCCCTCAAGTTGGGGAAGGAGGACTACGTCCGCGAGCAGATGGAGCGCCAGCGCCGCGCCTTCGAGGAAATCGCCGCTCAGCGCCGCGGACGTGGGGAGGGCGGCGTGGTCTTCCTCGACAGCGACAACGAGGATGTGCCCGGGCCGTCCAACCCCCTGCGCATCGGCGACGCCGGTCAGGGGTGCAGCAGGGACGACGGCGGCACCCAGCACAACGACGACGGCGGCGGCGGCAGTGGCGACTACACCTGGTTCTACGGGCTCCTCGGCATGTAGAAGGCGGGGCCGCGGCGGTGGCTAGGCGTAGTCGTATTTAGTTTGTGTTTTTAAGTTTTTTGTAAAATATCAAAGAAAACGCCTAGTTTGGACGTGTTTTGGCCGATTTCATGTTACAAAAAACGGCATCTGGAGGCGACCTGGGGGCGATGGCTAGGAACCAGACCGGCCCCACACCAAGATTTATCGCCAGTTCGCCCTCAGGCGCCGATATTTCAAGCGCCTGGGGGGCGAACGGCTGGAGATGCTCTAAGACCATATATATCATGCCTAATTCGATCTTAGGTGTTTCAACCTCTTAAATTATTTTCATTTGCATCAGAATTTAAATAAAATGATGCGGACATTGTATATCAAATAGTCGATGTTCCTTCTGAAATAAGAGAATCCTATGTACGAATTTCAAGTAAAATTCCTTTTCAGAAGAAAAAAAATGCAAGTTCATTTCTGCCTGCATAGTGAATAACCGTGTCGTTTTGTGGGCATTTTCAGAACGGTGGTAAAGTCCAATAAATTAAGAAGCAAAACCGGTATGTCGGTAAAAGATAGTTAAGCTTTTCGACCATGTAAAAGAGACATTTTGCAACCCCGCAAAAAAAAAGACATTTTGCATATCTACTGAAATAAAGCAAAAGATAATCCTTAACAAAAGTGCTTTAATTTGGCTTTTGCAAATGCAACCATTGCCTTCGTTACAGGCATAGTTTATTGTTTTCAAAGCGTGTTTGCGTTAAGCCCAATCCTTTGGTTTGGTTCTCTCCATGTACTACCACTATTATATTAAGCCCCAAGTGCTCCCTTTTTCGTGTATGTATTATTTACCACCTAGCTTTAGAAAAGATTGTGATAACTTTAGGTTACTTTATAATTTAAAGAGATTGTGCTCATCATTTGTTTATCATGGTATGTGGGGAAAAGACTATGGAACGACTTCCTATAGAGGAAAAGGACCGCTCGATTATGGAAAGCATCAAGCAATGATTCGTGTGATGATTAGACAAGTGTACCTAAAAGTATTTCCACATGGTGTATGGGCATCTCCCACACCGTGCCGCAATATGCCCGCAAACGTTTTGACCGACGCGTCCGGACTATTTTTGCCATCCAAAACAATGACTCATATCTTTGCACACGGGTCCATGCGTTTGAGTTTCCGTAAGCGGATGCAAAGCTGGGGTAGTTTTTTTTTCACAAATACGCACTAGGCATATCATTCCATTGATAGAGGGGAGAAAAGTATAGTAGCGGACCTCGTGAAGCATACGCTACTAGGCGCTTACGAGATCGCGTTGAGCATAGGATGGATTGCTCAGCTCTCACAAGTCAAGAATCAAGTTTGTGGAGCGTGGATGAGGATGGTGGGGCACAGTGCCATGGCTAGCATGAGGTGAACAGGCATCGCGGTGAGCACGTGGCAGACGAGGGCCAGTGTCTCACCACGAGTGAGAAGAGAGGCACGCCAGGAGGAAAGCTTCCTCGCTAGGTTGTCGATGAGTGGCATGAGGGCGGTGTCGTGGACCTTGCGCACCAAGAGCGGGAGGCCGAGGTACTTGATGGGTAAGGAAGTCACTTCGCAGGATAGTGTTGCGCCCATCGCGCTCACGACATCGTCCGAGCATTGGATTGTCGTCACCGAGCATTTGGCGTAGTTGGTGTGGAGGCCGGATGCTACACTGTAAGTGTGCATAATGGCCCTGATGGTGGTAGAACATGACGACGTCGTCCGCGAGTAGAAAGATGCTCAAGGCGATACACATGTTGATGAGCCGTCGAAGAACCCCCACCGCTGATCGCTCATTGCATGAGGGAGTTCAAAGAGCATTGGGGAGAGGGGGTCTCCCTGGTGCATACCCTTGGCATGGATCACTAGTGGTCCTGGCCTTTCATTGATGAGGACACGGGTCTTGGCCATGGACATGAGGATCGAGATCCACTCACACCATCTGGGGCCGAAGCCAAGGTATTTTAGCATCTCCAGCAAGAATGCCCAGGAGACTGGATCGAAGGCCCTAGCAATGTCGAGCTTGAGCATAGCCCGCGGCACACATAGTTGGTGCAGGTAGCGCGCCGTCTGCTGCACCAAGAGGAAGTTGTCGTGCTTAGAGCGCCCGGCCACGAACGCACTCTGTTTCGTCGAAACAAACTCGCCTAGACGTGGAGCGAGCCATAGCGATAGGACCTTGGCAAACAACTTGGAAAAGAGGTGGATGAGGCTGATGGGCCGATGGTCGAATAGCGTAGAACGTGTCAAGCTTCTTGGGAAGCAGTATTAGAAGAGCCTCATTGAGCTTCTGGAATCCACAGCCATTGAAACTAATGAGCTTGTCGAATGTTGCGCACAAGTCGTCCTTGATGACTGGCGAGCATGAACGCAAGAATTCGGAGGAAACCCCGTACGGCCCGGGATGGGGTAATTTTGCAGGAGTTCGAACCTCCGCCACGCAGGACACCGACACTCTTAGCCTACCCAAAACCCCAACTGGAGCCCATGTCTTTCTCAGTTTGTCCCACCCCTCTTGCTTTGTATCCGCTCTCTCCCAGGCCGCCGCCACTGTACCACCTCAGCTGCCCATGCAGGCCTTGCTGGACCTCCCAGCTCTACACAGGCACCACGCCTGGTTTGCCTATGCGTCCATTCCTCCCCCCCCCCCTCACCCCTCTATCGCCTAGCTACCCTCCACCCTTGCAACTGTTATCCATGGCGGACATCAGCCTGGCATGTGTTTGTCCAAATGTCATAACCAAATTGCTGATAAAAAATTTCTTAGTTTGGTACTTTTAAGCAAACACGGTGAATTCAGATGACGAGTACTTCTACAACAATTCATGGATTCGTCCTCGTTAGATGAGGAGGACGAATACGATAATGAAATAACAATGATGCAAGCGGTTCTAATAGGCACGAAGTGTGCGGAGGAGCATGTCCTAAATTTCAAAGGATCAATCAAGGGACTTTTACAACAAATCAGAAGAGGGCACGGGGGACATTTGACATTGATGGACAAAAACCTTGCCCCCAATGCCCTATTCACGGACGATTTTCGCCGGCACTTTCGGATGCAAAAAAATGTTTTCGACTGCCTCTACGATGGTGTCCAGCCTATGATGAGTACTTCATCTTGAATAAGAATGTCATTTTAAAATTGGATTCTCTGGGTACCAAAACCGCATGGGTGCATTGAGGATGCTCACCTATGGCGTGGCCGCGGATTCGTGGGACGACTACCTCCAAATGTTTGAAAGCACATGCGAGACATGGTTAGTTTTGCTACTGCGATGGTCAAGGTGTTTCGACCATACTACTTGAGAGAACCAATTGTTGCATATATCAAAAGGCTCATGACACTCTCGTAAGCAAGAGGGTGGCCAGGTATGCTCGGATCCCTTGATTGCTTGCACTGGAGATGGAATAATTGCCCATATGCTCTCCAAGGGCAATGTCATGGTCATGTTAAGAAGCTCACCATCATTCTTAAAGCAGTTGGATTTGGCACACTTTATTTGGCATGCCCGGGTCAAACAATGATAATAACGTGTTGCAGCGGTCTTCATTGTTTGCTAGGTTGATTGAAGTATGACAAGTTCCTCCATGCAACTAGACCATCCATGGTCATGACTACAACATGGGCTACTATCTGGTTGATGGTATCTATCCTCCGTGTGCGACCTACGTCAAGACCATCTCTAAGCCAGTTGGTCAGAAAAAAGCTTACTTTGCCCAAAGACAATGAGCTAGAAATGTGGAGATGCATCTGGAGTGCTCCAGGTCTGTTTTGCAGTTGTTTGAGGACCAACAAAAATATGGAATCCGGAGACCTTGTGGAAGATGAGGGTGAATGAGCCGCGAGAGGTCTGGAATTTGAGAACATGGGTGATCCTATCAAACTTCGTGCTCAGAATCCAGCCATGTTTGAGGAGTTTGTCCAAATGCATCAACTTATTCGGCATCAAGCAACTCATGAGCAGCTTAAGAATGATCTAATTGAGCATTTGTAAAACTAGAACATAAGTTGAATTCATCAATTCAAGTTTAACTATTTTATTTGAAAACTTAATATTTGATTATAATATTTATATTTAAACTAGTGTTTGTTTGCATATTTTCATCACTCGAAGAATTATGCTCATCTACATGTATTTTGAGTGTTACGGACTTCAGAAAAAGTAAAATAGGGGCGAATAGGGGTGGGCATTTGATGGATAGTGTTGGATGATCGGCTCCTGTATCTGTGTCAGCAGATAGATAATGGGTCAGATTTGGGCACACATTGAAGATGCCCTAAGAGCACATTCATGGAAGTACAAGGTTAGCAATTATCGTAACCTCAACCTATTCCTCCTCTGGAAGAAGAAAAAAGGTGCAACTATATTTTTTGTAAAGATTAATGAACTACAATTATAAGAAATAAAAATATATAAAACGGTAGGAGCTCATTTCGGCTGTAGGTTTCCGGGCAGCACAGATGAGGAAAAAGAAATGAAATATTTTCCATAGGGTAAGTCAAAAAACTATTTTTTGCGGAAGGGCCTCAGATATATTAATCAAACCAGTAGTACAAATATCTCTTAAAAATGGAGAAAATACATCCACTAGGCACGTCTACTTCAAAAGGTTGCTAGAACAAATTTAGCAATGATTCTTACAAGTTAAAAGCATGGATATATTTCTAAATCAAATTGGACATGAAGAATCTGAAAACCATACATAATTAGACTGACATGCCATCTTGAGTACGATATGCTCCAGTGGATTCTTGATTGCACACGAAAAAAAAAGAGGTTGGAGTGAATGGGAAATTTTTCCTATAAATCTAGTATAAATAAACTGCCAGGAAAAATTATATGGTTTCTAGTCCTACAAATCAAATAAGCCACATGGAAAATTTTAATTTCTCCCAAGGATTAGGATCCTACATAAATTCATTGAAACATAGAAGCCCAAGGAGTTGCTTAAACATGCTAGCTGACTTCTTTAGATTTGCACATATGCAGAATAGTTGTGGGGAAAGGTTGGATAATCCACTTGGGAACAAGCAAATCAATCACACATCAATAATCCACACGCCTGGTAGGTAAAAATCAGAGAATAAGTTTTGAATGTTGCATAGGATGCTACATGCTAGTGCCGTGGAAGATTCTTTGAGGTCTCATCAACTGGATGGTGTCCATGATTGGTGCTTGGCCCACAAAACAACAATCCACCTTTTGGAGCTTTATCTCTCTTCCTTTTGTTGTTCAAGAAAATTCATGCTGCAGTTTCTGTAGGAAATGATACTGTGTGTTGCAAAATCTCTGTCAAGTTCATATGTCGCAGTATATCCACAAGAGAAATGTTTAGGTCAATAGTTTACTTTTTCTTGGCTGGGATTTATATTTCATATCTCTCCTCTTGTCTAGATAAAATTGTTTGGCTAATAAATATCTGTTTGAAACACCACAGAATAGATATAGAGCATTTTTTTATGGAAAATAGATCTAGAGCCATTGATATACAGAGTAGAACACATAATATACCCCAATCTTATCAGATTGGAATAGTGGCAAAAGAATCCCTCGGAAAGAAAAATAGTGGTGTAGATTTTACGCACAATTAGTTAATAACGATATGCTTCTTTGGTACAAAGTAACAGATTTTCAGATTGAAAAGGAAGAAGAAAAAGCGACTCCTGCATTTCCGCACACAAAAAAACTGTCAATTTTTGTAGTATAACATTTATGTTTGCTTGTTTATGCGAAACAAGAATTATCTTTTTTTTACTTAGCGAAACAAGAATTATCGATCGCACAAATTAAAAACGATCTTCGCGTTTTGTACTATTTCCGGGCAGCTTCCTATATATAATAGGCAGTACCAGATAAAGCAGATGCCTCTGTATTTTATGTCCTAGTATATATCTTACGTACATGTGTCAAGGCCCATACGCAGATTCTTATAGTACAGATTAAAGGAGACTCACTGACATAGATAAGAAAAGAAATCTGCTGCATCATAAGGGCGGTGTATGCGCCCATGACGAGTCCAGATACACCAACGTAGTAGTACTTGAAAATGGCTTATTTATTTTCTCAGCGAGGAAGAGCACTTGTCTTTCTCTTTTTGTCGTGGAAACCGCCCAATCATTATCAATGATTAGAGCATCTCTAATGGGATCTCATATCTCGTTTCTATATGTCGGACAGTGTCCGGACAGATAGGAAGAAAACACGTTTGAGCTCGGGATGAACAGTAAATTCCGGGAAAAATGAAAAACATTCAAAAAATTCTGAAAATTTTTGGGTGCAAACTTTGACAGATGTTCTCGGCGTTTATAAACTTTCATCCCGAAATAACATTCCTAGAAATCATGGCAAAAAAAACAGCACCCCGAAATGCTTTTATTTTTGGAGTGTTGATTATATTATTCTACTACGACTTCCACAAATGTTATTTTGGGATGAAATTTTCAAGAACTGAGAACATTTGTCAAAGTTTGCATAAAAAAAATCAGATTCTTTTACTATTTTTGATTTTACTGTTCATTAGGGAGCATATGAGCTCGAGCTGAGAATAGCTGCGTCCCCTTCAAATGGTTTTCATATGTTTGGGTTGTCCGCAAACCTTCGTACCCAACCTATACGTGGAAAGAAAATGGGAGTCAGATAGCCCACCATGGCGAACCTAGCCCACTCTTTTTAGAGAAAAGGCGCCGGCCAAGCCGGAGAAGGGCTCGAACCTAGCCCGACTTTGAAGTAACAAAGCCATAAACCGGCCAGGATTACAAGGGCGCCACATTACATTAGAGATGCAAAGCAAGCAGAAAGGAAGTTACAAGGCACTAGGCAGCACAACACAAAGGCAACAGCAGGAGCGCTGATGCCGACAACCAGCACTACGCCTACACCGACTAGCCAACTGAGCACACGGAAGAAGGGTCACACCGAGCAAGCATCAGGCGCCGGCTGCATCCACATGCCAAACTTGGGCAGCACTTGAGTTATCTCCGCCGCCGCAAAGAGCCACTACCCTTTCACCCAGGCTCGATGGGTGCCGCACCGGCGACCGGTGGAGTGGCTACCACAGAGCCCAACTCAAGGTGTCCGAGCTGCCATAGGAGAAGCTGACGGAGCTGACCCACGAACCACAGGAGACCAACCAGATGAGAACTAAAGCCGGCAGTGGCAGCACGGAGCACCGGAAGCACGTTGTTCAATGAAGGTGCACGCCCATGGAGAAGACCGAAGAGGGCATCACTATGCACCGGGCGAAGCCGAGCAAGATGCAGCAGGGAATCCAGGCCGACATGCTTCGAGACCAAAGCACCAACCGCTCCACCACCAAGAACAACTCCCAGGCGCCGCCTTCAAGAAGTAGAAGGCCACAGCGGTGCCGTCGACACCCAGATCAGGGGAGTATCGGCTTTCGCCGAAGCTCAAGAGGGGTAGGAGGAAGAGGGACCGCCCCAAAGCCTCCAGGAAGGGGATCGGCGCCAAAGGCGTCGACTTTGGGGGGGGGCGTCGCACCGGCCAGGGGTTTCCCCCGGAACCTCATCCAAATGCCAGATCCGACCATCAAGCACCAGGAACCGGCGCCAGCACAGACGGCAACGAAGCTTCCCCACGGAGGCCCAACGGACTGCGAGGTGTCGCCGACCGCATCGTCATCCGCGCCCACCATGCTGCCGCACAGCCGTGGAGGACACACACCAACACCCACCGGCGCCGCCCGCCGCCCAGGCCACGCTGTGCGCCACCGGCCGGGGTCGTCGCCCTGGGAGCACAGCCCTCCATCCATTGAGAAGGCGCTAGATCCCTGCCACCACCTTCATCGGGTCTACGCACTAGAGCCGCCAAGCCCCTCTGGCAATGGCAGAGGGGAGGAAGAGAGGGGGAAGCACGGCAGCGGCGCTAGGGTTGCCCCCGAGTCGCCTTTGAAGGGGCGACGCGGGGGGAATGGAACCTAGCCCACTCCGGACCATTTTCTCTTTTTCCTCTTTTCTTTTTCTTTCTCCGTTTGCACCAATCATATCCATTTGTTCGAATAATTGAAAGATAAAATGGAGGATGTTGTTGCATTCATGGACAAATGAGGTTTTGCGGGGATGTCCGGTGATACTGTCCAGACCTGTTCATGAACATACCAGAGGTCAAATTAGCTCAATCTAGCTGAAGATGCTCTGAGAGTGACTATGCAGCAATGCTTAATAGAGTACATGACAGCTAGTTCTAACAAGATTGGTCGTGCTTAGCTTTGTGTGCTCTACGGAGAGATGGTTTTTAGAACCATGGAGCCGAGACCAACTCGGGAATCTGATATAATTGAAAATGAAGCAAAAATATATATCATTGATTAAGAAGAAAAATTTCTTAATTAATTAATGAAAAATCTGGATGATCATGTATTTCACCCGGCCCAGTCAAATGACCATGTGATGGCGGGATTCCCTGGGGTAGGCCCATGACAAGGATTCAACCCAATAGGACCCACAGACCTAGTCTTCATCACGAGAACGGCTCAGATCGGTTGGTATCAATAAAGCCCATCCGAGTGAACGTCACGACGCCCATCCGGCTAAGACCCCGCAACATCCATTCGGCTGGCTCAAGACATGGTCAATCAAGACAAACATTACATGTGGTGCTATTAACACAGCTCTTATGGTGATGATGTAATTCCATCCACCATTAAGGCGGTTATTACATCATGGCTCTTAACAGCCCTTGTAACTCCACCTTCTCATCATAATATATAATGTGAGAAGAGCATGATACATAGATAAATGCATTTACAAGCTAGACAAATCCTCTGTAATCACTTGGCTCACATTACAGAGAGAACATCCAAGCAGGAGTAGGGTATTACCCCTAGAATAGGGGCCCAAATTTAGGAAAAACCTCCATTGTGTGAAATCTCGTACCTGGATGTTTTGCCCCCATAAAATCCCCAAAGCATGAGTACTATGGAGAAATCCCCGCGGAATTTGGCACCCACCATGGGGCAAGCATGTGCTGGAGCGATGATCCGGTCATCGACGGTGGGCTTAGGCCCGAGAAGTTTGTGCGCTTCGGCATGGTGCATTTCGACACCAGCGAAGCGGGCTGGCATCCTACCTCCACCGCATTCCTCGTTACTCTAGCACACAACGATATCATGCACTTCACTGCAGATGGCTTCGGAGTTTTGTGCCTACAATTTTCCACTCCTGATCGGTGAGTGAAAATTAGTCTCAGCCATCCCCTGGGATCTGTACCTCCACCAGCTACTGGCAATGCTGCTCCGCAGCTTGTCGATATGATCAACTCTGACTCCATTATGGTCATGCTGGATTCTGAGTCTGGCGGGTATGAAAGTTCATACAGCTCTACCTCTGTGGTGGAAATGTACATGGCTAACAGCAGTGGGACCGCTACCGATGCGCCTTGCTACTTCTTGAGCTTGCGTTGGTTTTTCCCTTGAAGAGGAAAGGGTGATGCAGCAAGGTAGAGATAAGTATTTCCCTCAGTTTGAGAACCAAGGTATCAATTTAGTAGGAGACAACACACAAGTCACTGAATACCTGCACAAACAATCAAACAACTTGCACCCAACGTGATAAAGGGGTTGTCAATCCCTTCACGGTTACTTGCAAAAGTGAGATCTGGTAGAGATAGATAAACGGTAAAGTAAATATTTTTGGTATTTTTGGTTTATAGATCGGAAAATAAAAGAGTGCAAAATAGTAAATCGGAAACTAATATGATGGAAAATAGAACTTGTATGATGGAAAATAGACCCGAGGGCCATAGGTTTCACTAGTGGCTTCTCTCAAGATAGCAAATAATATGGTGGGTGAACAAATTACTACAGAGCAATTGATAGAAAAGCGCAAAGTTATGATGATATCTAAGGCAATGATCATGAATATAGGCATCACGTCCGTGTCAACTAGACCGAAACGATTCTGCATCTACTACTATTAATCCACACATCAACCGCTAACCAACATGCATCTAGAGTATTAACTTCATAAAGAATGGAGTGATGCATTAAGTAAGATGACATGATGTAGAGGAATTAACTCAAGCAATATGATGAAAACCCCATCTTTTTATCCTCGATGGCAACAATACAATACGTTCCTTGCTGCCCCTACTGTCACTGGGAAAGGACACCGCAAGATTGAACCCAAATCTAAGCACTTCTGCCATTGCAAGAAAAACCAATCTAGTTGGCCAAACCAAACCGATAGTTCGAAGAAAATTACAAACATATCAAATAATGCATAAAAGAATTCAGAGGAGATTCAAATAATATTCATAGATAAGTTGATCATAAATCCACAATTCATCAGATCTCGACAAACACACCGCAAAACAGTATTACATCGAATAGATCTCCAAGAACATCGAGGAGAACATGGTATTGAGAATCAGAGAGAGAGAGAGAGTGAGAGAGAAGAAGCCATATCTAGCTACTAGCTATGGACCCGTAGGTCTGAAGTAAACTACTCACGCTTCATCGGAAGGGCAATAGAGTTGATGTAGAAGCCCTCCGTGATCGAATCCCCCTCCGGTAGGACGCCGGAAAAGGCCCCTAGATGGGATCTCACGTGTACAGAAGTTTGCGGCGTGGAAAAGTGTTTTCGTGGCTTCCCCTGTTGGTTTGGGGATATATGGGTATATATAGGCTAAAGAATTAGGTCAGGAGGTGCACGAGGGGCCCACAAGGGTGGGGGCGCGCCCTACCCCCTGGGTGCGCCCTCCGTCCTTGTGGCCGGCTCATGGCTCCTCTGACTTCATCTCCATGTCTCCTGGATTTCTTCTGGTCCAATAAAAGTAATCGCGAAGGTTTTATTCCGTTTGGACTCCGTTTGGTATTCCTTTTCTGCGAAAATCATAAACAAGGAAAAAAAACAGGAACTGGCACTGTGCTCTAGATTAATAGGTTAGTCCCAAAAATAATATAAAATGGCATAGAAATGCATATAAAACATCCAAAACAGATAATATAATAGCATGGAACAATCAAAAATTATAGATACATTGGATACGTATCAAGCATCCCCAAGCTTAATTCCTTCTCATCCTTGAGTAGGTAAATGATAAAAACGGAATTTTTGATATGGAATGCTACCTAACATATTTATCCATGTAATATTTCTTTATTGTGGCATGAATGTTCAGATCCATAAGATTCAAAACAAAACTTTAATATTGACATAAAAACAATAATACTTCAAGCATACTAATAAGGCAATTGTGCCTTCTCAAAATAACATGGCCAAAGAAAGCTTACCCCTACAAAACCATATAGTCTGGCTATGCTCCATCTTCATCACACTAAATATTCAAATCATGCACAACCCCGATGACAAGCCAAGCAATTGTTTCATACTTTTGATGTTCTCAAAATTTTCAACTTTCACGCAATACATGAGCGCGAGCCATGGACATAGCACTATAGGTGGAATAGAAGGTGGTTGTGGAGAAGACAAAAAGAGGGAGATAGTCTCACATCAACTAGGCGTATCAACGGGCTATGGAGATGCCCATCAATAGATACCAATGTGAGTGAGTAGGGATTGCCATGCAACGGATGCACTAGAGCTATAAGTTTATGAAAGCTCAAAAAGAAAACTAAGTGGGTGTGCATCCAACTTGCTTGCTCATGAAGACCTTGGGCAACTTGAGGAAGCCCATCATTGGAATATACAAGCGAAGTTCTATAATGAAAAAATCCCGCTAGTATATGAAAGTGATAACATAGGAGACTCTCTATCATGAAGATCATGGTGCTACTTTGAAGCATAAGTGTGGAAAAAATGATAGTAACATTGCCCCTTCTCTCTTTTTCTCTCATTTTTTGGGCCTTCTCTTTTTTTTGCCTTTCTCTTTTTCTTATTTCCTAACATGGGACAATGCTCTAATAATGAAGATCATCACACTTTTATTTACTTACAACTCAAGAATTACAACTCGATACTAGAACAAAATATGACTCTATATGAATGCCTCCAGCGGCGTACCGGATGTGCAATGAATCAAGAGCGACATTTATAAAAAAGATGAAAGGTGGCTTTGCCACAAATACGATGTCAACTACATGATCATGCAAAGTGTCAGTGTCAAAACTGGCGGATCTCGGGTAGGGGGTCCCGAACTGTGCGTCTAGGCGGATGGTAACAGGAGGCAGGGGACACGATGTTTTACCCAGGTTCGGGCCCTCTTGATGGAGGTAAAACCCTACGTCCTGCTTGATTAATATTGATGATATGGGTAGTACAAGAGTAGATCTACCACGAGATCAGAGAGGCTAAACCCTAGAAGCTAGCCTATGGTATGATTGTTGTTCGTCCTAGGGACTAAAACCCTCCGGTTTATATAGACACCGGAGAGGGCTAGGGTTACACAGAGTCGGTTACAATGGTAGGAGATCTACATATCCGTATCGCCAAGCTTGCCTTCCACGCCAAGGAAAGTCCCTTCCGGACACGGGACGAAGTCTTCGATCTTGTATCTTCATAGTCCATGAGTCCGGCCGAAGGTATAGTCCGGCTATCCGGACACCCCCTAATCTAGGACTCCCTCAGTAGCCCCTGAACTAGGCTTCAATGACGACGAGTCTAGCGCGCAGATTGTCTTCGGCATTGCAAGGCGGGTTCTCCAAATTCCGTGTACCTGTTGAAAATGTCCGACTTCTTGTAGCACTCCTTGGCTTCTACGCCCAATAATGGCCGTCTTCCACGTGTCAAACGAATACAAAAAGTCAGGGTGTTCTTTTTTATATTTACACCCCTAGTCGCGTGAATGAGCCGCCTATTTAAGGGGACGAGGATTTAGATCCAAACCACACCTTCTCCCCTCCCCGAGTATTCATCAGAGCGTATCCGACAGAGGTCCATTCTATCATGGCCGGCCACCGCAGCTCCTCCTCTCGCCCTTCCAGCCCTCAGCCTGGAGATTGGAAGAGGTGCTCCATCCCGCACAGCGAGCTAGCGACGCTCCAGACCAAGGGATTTCTCCCCCCGGCCTATATGGTCCCGGTTCAAGCCGGACTTGCCACCTATAATGGCGGAGAGCAAGCGGAGAGCGCCCCCAATCCCTCCAAAGGAGAGCGGGTATGCCTTGTCCCTTACTTAATAAGAGGGCTCGGATTTCTGATTCATCCGTTTCTCCGGGGGCTCCTAGAGTTCTATGGCCTCCAGCTGCACAACCTCACGCCTGCCTCCATATTGCATATCGCGGGCTTCGTAGCCCTTTGCGAGCTGTTTTTGGGCTGCGAGGCTCATTTCACGCTGTGGAAAAGGCTATTCTGCCTTGTGCCCCGTTCTAAGAAGGGGTCAATATATCAAGTGGGCGGAGCCGAAGTGTGGCGCATCGCCGGGACCGGATATCTATCCGGAACCCCAAAGAAGGCGTCCAAAGACTAGCCTTCGGAATGGTTTTATATAGAGGACGTCCCGCTGCCGGATCCTGTCCGGATCGGCCTCCCCGAGTTTGACAGTGCTCCCCTAAAGAAGCGCCTCAGCTGGCGTCCACGGAGCCCTCAGAGGGAAAGCGACAAGGACATTCTTTACCTGATGGGCCGGATAAGATTGTTAGCTCATTCCAGACTTACCATGATCGGGGTCATGGCCGCATGCATCATGCGAGGGGTGCAGCCGCTTCAGTATAGAGGCCTCCCCATGTGGGACTTCAACGGGGAGGACGACGCCACCCGCCACGGCCGTAAGGGGCCGGATTCGGCTGCCGCTCTAATAAAGATATTGTCCACTTTGTAAAAGGGAGAAGAGGAGGAATTTCTCCGCTTCAACCCTCAGGGTGGATTTTCTATGTACAATCCCCCAAGTTGGGTAAGTGGACACTTTTACTTGCCCATCCGTTGTATATTCCCATTGTTAAATATTCAGTCTAACGACTTCAACGCAGGAACTGCGCCAGGCTGTTAAAGAAATAAACAGCCCTCCTCCACAACCCGAGAATCCGGGACGGTTCCTCGACCCGGCCTCTCAAGAGGATCCGGACTTGTCTTTGGAGCTGATTGATGGGGTGTTTCATCAATTGAGCAAGGACAACGCCTTGGTGGCCATTACGGCCGATTACCCAGGGCTTCTCCCAGCCTCATAGGTAACTGAGACCGAAGTCCCAGCACTTTGAAAAGAGATCTATCCTCGCGTGCTTTCGATTGCCGTATGACAACCGTGTTTTGCAGGGGAGGTCCTTGAGACGGGAGGCCGAGCCTGCGGCGACTAGCCAACGAGGGGCGGCAAGGCCCCGCGGGATGAAAAGAAGTGCGGTCCGGACTGAGACGCCGGCGCAAAGGTATAGCACGCCATCTTATTCCCATGTGTTATTCCTTCAAGGCATACTAACGCTCGTGCTCTCTTCAGGACAAAGAGACCTCGCCGGACTATATCCGGAGAGGATGCCAATCGCGCCTCCACCAGCCAGGCTCCAAAGCCTAGTCCAGACACGGAGGCGAACACGAGGCGTGCACTGGACGCTCCTCCGACAGAGGATGCGGACAAGCTGTCCGCCACCAATTCCGAGGTGGAGAGTGCCATGAACCACAGGCGTCGCCGGACAGTTCTTCGCGACGCTTGTTTCTCCCAAGAGGCATTGGATGCCTTCAATTCGGGAGATGCGTACCTCTGTGCCACTCAAAATGGTCTAGCCAGAGCCACGGAGCAATATGTAAAAGACATACGGGTAAGAAAATTTTGGTAATTATATATATACCAGTAGCCCCCGAGACTTGAAACAGTTAGAATAACTGATTTAAGGATCATTTGTTATGCAGGTTCTTACAGAAAAGAATACCCTACTGTCCCAGGAGCTGGAAGACTGCAAAGCCCAACTTGAGGCCGCACTAGCCGCGGCAGGGGAGCCCAAGGAGACCCCCTCTGGTAATATACGCTTCGAAAGATAAGTATTTTGCGAAGTGCGGTGTGGGTGCAAATCTGACAAATGAAATTGCAAATGGCGCCGGATTAAATGCGGAAGAGCAACAACTCCAACGCCAGCTAAAGGCTGGTGAGAGCATGCTGACAAAGGTGAGGCGGGAGAAGAACGATCTCCAAGATGCCAACACCAAGTTGGGCGTTGAACTGAAGGATGTTCGTGCCCAGCTGTTGGGCTCCGTGAAGGAGAATCGGCGGCTTCGACGCGGCATATATAGTAAGTGCTTAAACGAACTTTGAAAAAAGAGTTCGGCGAGAACGTCGACTAACAGAGTAATGTCTGTAGGTATGCTAACAGGTCGTCCTGCGGAGGAAATGCCTGGTTCTACGAGTGACCTTCTTCCCGAGCTCTCACAACTGCACGAGCGAGTTCGGCAGGTGATGCAAAGCGTCGCCCAGGCCTTGTGGCCATCCGTCTCCATGCCCGAAGGCCTTGGAGAGCTTGTAGAGAAGCTAAAGGGAGCGCGGCGGCGCTTCCGATTGTGGAAGATGTCTGCCTGCCGTCAAGGCGCCAGGGAGGCCTGGGCCATGGTGAAGACGCGGTACACGAAGGCTGACCCAAACCACATGGCCGAGGTTGGACCCGTGGGGCCCGATGGGAAGGAGATCCGTGTGAGCTTAGTATACGGCCAAGTAGAATTGGCCGCAAAGTATTCCCAACAGGACTGTAAACTAGACAGCCTGTTAGATGGTATTGAAGAGGAATACAATCAGTCAGATTGACTATGTAATTATAATTGACATGTGTAATGCCTTCTAGCCGGATTGTAGATCGTTTGTCATGGCCGACCTTTTTGCTTCAACCTCGGGACCTGACGGTCCGGAGTGTGTCTGAATACCCTCGCAGTTATATAAGAACCGGGGTATGCATGGAGACCAGGCGTAGGGGTCATTAGTGCTTGAACAGACAAGTGCCCAACTAGTTATGTTATATTACATGGTTAGTAAGGAACATCTTCCCGGGAGAATAGTTCCGTTAGGGGTTCCTTTCCCTGGGAGGCATGCCCTAAAGTCCATGTCCATTCTGCGGAAAGAGACGCAGGAAAAACATCTGGGGGCGTATAGATAAATAAGTGAAAAAAAAGATCATCTTTAGTTCACCGACCGAATATTCCCTTAAGAACGCTAGCTTTCGGCTTCACCCAGTCTGAGGTACACATCCGGCTGACCCAGTAGTAACAATCGCAGAGGTGCTCCCTTTACCACCTAGCCGAACAATCGGGAACGTAGGGGTAAGCACAGGAGCTAGGCAACCCAGCTTGGCCAAAACTTAAGTCATATCGATGCATATAATGGTGAATAAAAGGTACATGCGGAAGTGTGACACATGTGTTGGGCATGAAGCCCGTATAAATAAGCTTCTGTTTAAGGAAGCCCCAGGTTTAATGAGCGCGGATAGCGCATCACTGTATGAGCCTTTAAAGGCTATAAGAGAGAGAGAGGATAAGGAGAGAAATGTAAGACAGAAAGTATATAAAAAATGGACAGAGGAAGGAGACGAACACAGAGTCCGGCGCTAGGCGTAGAATCTTCGGAGACGGGATGCGTTCCATGGGTTCGCCTCGAGTCGGTTATCCGATGCATCTCGCAGGTGGTACGCTCCACCAATCAGGACTTGGTCAATTATGAAGGGACCTTCCCACTTGGGCTTGAGTTTGTCCTTTTTCTTATCCGGCAGGCGTAGAACTAATTCGCCAACGTTGTAATTTTTGGCCCGTACTTCTCTTCTTTGGTATCTTCGAGCCTGCTGTTGATAAAATGCGGAACGGGCTTTTGCCACGTCACGCTCTTCCTCCAAGGCGTCCAAACTGTCCTGCCGATCGAGCTCGGCTTCTCTTTCTTCGTACATGCGCACTCGAGGTGAGTCATGAATTATGTCGCAGGGCAAAACTGCCTCTGCGCCATACACCATGAAGAATGGTGTGTATCCGGTGGTGCGATTCGGTGTGGTCCGCAGCCCCCAGAGTACGAAGTCGAGCTCCTCTACCCAGTGTCTATTAGATTCCTTAAGGGACCGCACTAATCTGGGTTTGATGTCGCTCATGATAAGACCATTTGCACGTTCGACCTGACCGTTAGTTTGTGGGTGATAGACGGAAGCATAATCGAGCTTGATGTCCATGTTTTTGCACCAGAGTTTTACCTCATCGGCCGTAAAGTTTGTGCCGTTATCAGTGATGATGCTGCGGGGGATGTCGTAACGGTGTACAACCCCAAATATAAAGTCTATCACCGGTCCGGATTCGGCCGTCTTAACAGGCTTGGCTTCTATCCATTTGGTGAACTTATCCACCATGACCAGTAAGTATTTTTTTCTTGTGGGTTCCGCCTTTAAGGGGTCCAACCATGTCAAGCCCCCAGACCGCGAAGGGCCAAGTGATGGGGATAGTTTGGAGGGCGGTGGGTGGCATATGGCTTTGGTTTGCAAAAAGCTGGCAACCGACGCATCGTTGGACTAAGTCCTGGGCGTATGCCTGGGCCGTCGGCCAATAAAAGCCTGTACGGAAGGCCTTGCTTACAAGGGACCGAGCTGCAGTGTGATGACCACCGAGTCTGGCATGAATTTCAGCCAGGAGGTTCCGCCCTTCCTCTTCAGAGATGCACCTTTGAAGGACTCCGGTAGCGCTTTTGTTATAAAGCTCTCCCTCATGGACTTTATAGGCTTTAGATCGCCGCACTATGCAGCGTGCCTCATTTTGGTCCTTGGGGAGTTCCTGCCTAGTAAGGTAGGCAAGGAATGGTTCTGTCCACGGGGCGATGACGGCCATTATTACATGGGCTGAAGGTGTTATTTCATTGGCAGAGCCTCCAATTATGTCAGAGTGTTCGGTGTCAGGCAGTGCGGTTGGGTCCGGGCTGTTATTGTCGGGTTCCCCTTCCCATACTGCGGATGGCTTGAATAGCCTTTCCAAGAAGATGTTGGGGGGGACTACATCGCGTTTTGCACCGATGTGTGCCAGGACATCTATCGCCTGACTATTTTCCCGGGCTATATGGTGAAATTCGAGCCCTTCGAACCAAGCTGACATTTTTAGGACGGCGTTGCGATAAGCTGCCATTTTTGGATCCTTGGCATCAAAGTCTCCATTTATTTGGGATATTGCGAGGTTCGAGTCCCCGCGCACCTCTAGGCATTGAATGCCCATGGATACTGCCATCCAGAGACCATGTAAAAGGGCCTCATATTCGGCTGCATTGTTGGAGTCTGTGTACATTATCTGGAGTACATATTGAACTGTGTCTCCTGTGGGGGACGTCAAAACGACGCTAGCCCCTAGACTGGCCAACTTTTTGGAGCCGTCAAAGTGCATGACCTAGTTTGAATATGTGTCGTACTCTTTAGGGAGTTCGGCCTCCGTCCATTCTGCGACGAAGTCGGCCAAAACTTGCGACTTGATAGCTCGCCGTGGCTTGTAAGTTATGTCGAACGGGAGGAGCTCAATGGCCCATTTTGCAATCCGGCCCGTCGAGTCGCGGTTGTTTATAGTATCGTTAAGTGGCACTTCCGAGGCTACTGTTATTGAACACTCTTGAAAGTAGTGTCATAGCTTCCGGGATGCCATAAATACCGCATACGCAATCTTTTGATAATGCGGGTACCGTGACTTGCACGGAGTAAGGACAGTGGACACATAGTAGACCGGCTTTTGATGAAGGTTAAATCATCGACAGTGGCTACGAAGTGGGTGGTGGGTGGGCTTTGAATTTCTTCATCATCCGCATCCCAACCTTGCTGACCATAGCCCGGCTAGGGCTCTCCTAAAGAGAGAGACTTTAGTGAATTCAGAATATTGCTGAAGGGCGAGTGCTGAAAGATATCTGCGGCGGTGAACTCCATGATCGGCGCCCAATCGGGTTCGATCGGTAGGGGCGTGGAGGGCTCGGAGTCTGGAGAGGAGTCCGGCTCCTTGGAGTCACGGGCTTCGCAGAGAATAGGGCTGGTGTTCGGCTCGATCGCCGTAGAGATTGCAGCCCCCGAGGCAGTGTCCAACCACCCATCCTTGATTGGCGCAGTTGGCTACGAATTAAGGGTCGGAGCTGATGCGGGTGCGGCCTCCAGGGCACTGTTCGGCGGCAGAGCTAGATCATGCCCATCGTGACAGTGCGGCGCGCTCGGCTGCGGCTCGAATCCGTCGAAGATCAAGTCTCCGCGGAGGTCCGCTGTGTAGTTTAAACTTCCAAATCTGACCTGACGGCCAGGGGTGTAGCTTTCGATCTGCTCCAGATGGCCAAGCGAATTGGCCCGCAGTGCAAAGCCGCCGAATACGAAGATCTATCCGGGGAGAAAGGTCTCACCCTGGATCGCATCGCTGTTAATGATCGGAGAAGCCATCGGGCCTAAAAGTGACGACACAGAGGAACTCTCAATGAAAGCACCAATGTCGGTGTCAAAACCGGCGGATCTCGGGTAGGGGGTCCCGAACTGTGCATCTAGGCGGATGGTAACAGGAGGCAGGGGACACGATGTTTTACCCAGGTTCCGGGCCCTCTTGATGGAGGTAAAACCCTACGTCCTGCTTGATTAATATTGATGATATGGGTAGTACAAGAGTAGATCTACACGAGATCAGAGAGGCTAAACCCTAGAAGCTAGCCTATGGTATGATTGTTGTTCGTCCTACGGACTAAAACCCTCCGGTTTATATAGACACCGGAGAGGGCTAGGGTTACACATAGTCGGTTACAATGGTAGGAGATCTACATATCCGTATCGCCAAGCTTGCCTTCCACGCCAAGGAAAGTCCCTTCCGGACACGGGACGAAGTCTTCGATCTTGTATCTTCATAGTCCAGGAGTCCGGCCGAAGGTATAGTCCGGCTATCCGGACACCCTCTAATCCAGGACTCCCTCACAAAGCAATATGACAATGATGAAGCGTGTCATAATAAATGGAATGGTGGAAAGTTGCATGGCAATATATCTGGGAATGGCTATGGAAATGCCATAATAGGAAGGTATGGTGGTTGTTTTAAGGAAGGTATATGGTGGGTTTATGGCACCGACTAAAGTTGCGCGGCACTAGAGAGGCTAGCAATGGTGGAAGGGTGAGAGTGTGTATGATCCATGGACTCAACAATTGTCATAAATAACTCACATACTTATTACAAAAATCTATTAGTTATCGAAACAAAGTACTACACGCATGCTCCTAGGGGGATATATTGGTAGGAAAAGACCATCGCTCGTCCCCGACCGCCATTCATAAGGAAGACAATCAAAAAGTATCCCATGCTCCAGCTTCGTTACATAATGGTTCACCATACGTGCATACTACGGGACTCACAAACCTTAACACAAGTATTTCTCAAATTCACAATTACTCACTAGCATGACTCTAATATCACCATAATTATATCTCAAAAGAATCATAAGGAATCAAACTTCTCATAGTATTCAATTCACTTTACATTAAAGTTTTTATTATATCCCTCTTGGATGCCTATCATATTGGGACTAAATTTATAACCAAAGCAAATTACCATGTTGTTTAAAGACTCTCAAAATAATATAATTGAAGCATGAGAGTTCAACAATTTCTATAAAATAAAATCACCGACGTGCTCTAAAAAGATATAAGTAAAGCACTAGAGCAAAATTGCCTGGCTCAAAAGATATAAGTGAAGCACATGGAGTATTCTAATAAATCACAATTCATGCGTGTCTCTCTCAAAAGATGTGTACATCAAGGATGATTGTGGCAAACTAAAAAGCAAAGACTCAAATCATACAAGACGCTCCAAGCAAAACACATATCAAGTGGTGAATAAAAATAAAGCCTCAAGTAAAGTTACCGATAGACGAAGATGAAAGAGGGGATGCCTTCCGGGGCATCCTGTAACATCCCAAATTTTCAATTTGGAATGTTATACATTAGGTCATCATTGCATATCATATTTTATTGCATTTTGGCTTGATCCTAGAAATTCAACGCAACTCAAGGACCTAGGGAGAGAGTTGGGAATTTCGTTATTTTCAAATTTGAGTTTTTCTCGAATTATGAAAAGAGGATCGTTTGATTTTAATTATTTTATCTTCGAATATTTTTTTATAAAAATAAAAGAGAGAGGATAAAATTACTTCCTCGGAATAAAGAAATATTGGAGATTTAATATTAAAACCAAATAAGAGTTTTATTTGGAGTTTTATTGCTATTTTATTTGAATTAGGAGAAATATGTATTTTTCAAAATTGCATTAGAGTCCCAAATAAATGTTCACCTTGTCCGGTAGACTTTTAGAGGACGGGGAAAATTTATTTCAAGATTTTTGGAGTCCGTTTAGTATTTCTTTTATTTGTTTTTCTGCGTGGAATATTTAAAAAAGGGAAACCGACTTTGGGCCGTTTCCGCCCGGGACTCCGCCCGGGGGAGGCTTTATAAGCCGCGCCGCCCGAGCCCCGCAGCCCACCACCGTCGAAACCCTAGCCCCGCGCCAGCCCGCCACGCGCCGGAGCCGCTGACGCCGCCCGCTGCCGCCACCACGCCGCCCCGCCGCCCGTGCCGCCGGAGCCGCCACCCGCCGCCGCCCGACCCGCCACCGGAGCAGCCAGCCGCCGCCTGCGCCGCGTGCCGGAGCCGCTGACGCCGCCCGCTGCCGCCACCACACCGCCCCGCTGCCCGCGCCGCCGGAGCCGCCACCCGCCGCCGCCCGACCCACCACCGGAGCAGCCCGCCGCCGCCGCCGTCTCACCGGACTTCGCTGGAGGTAGCCACCGCTGGCGTTCCCGGTGTTCGCAAGAAAATCGAACGGTTTTTTTTCGAA
The DNA here is from genome assembly GCF_003073215.2 of Triticum urartu. NCBI lineage: Eukaryota > Viridiplantae > Streptophyta > Magnoliopsida > Poales > Poaceae > Triticum > Triticum urartu. The sequence continues at coordinate 54,775,435 of NC_053024.1, read as the reverse complement.
ACCCTAGATCCCTTTTTTATTTTAGATCGGTTTTTTCAGTTTAGTTATATTGCGGACGTTCGTCCGTACGTTCGTTTCAACGAACGGTTTTTGCCTGTTAGCCGCAGAGAGCGAACGTTCGTTCGTTAGTCTGTTCGTTAGTTTTTCTTTTTCTCGGATTTTTTCACGATTATTTTCGATCGTGATTTCTGATCTGATTTTCGTTTTAGTTTAAATTTTCGCTCGTTTCTCGAAATCAGGCGATTCAAACGCCTAGAGTTTCGTCTCGAAGCCCTCTTTCTGTTTAATCAACTTAAACAAGTTTTTGCTACTGTAAAATATGAATTTAGTCTAGATTAGTAAACGAAGCTTGTTTCTTTCGCAGTTTGAGTTTTGTTGCTTCGTTTGATTTGATTCTTTTTGCAAACCGGAGTTCTTAAGTTGAACCTTCTGGTTAGATCTTCTTGTTTGAGTTTTACCCGTGCACCTTTGCTTGGTTGCTTATTGTATGTTTGTTTCATTGCGATAGAGTACCTGGAGTGAGAAGCGTGCTACATCGAGTCTCTAGGTTTCACGGATCAACAGCAAGGCAAGTAACACTTTGATCATACCTCTTTACTACCCAGTTTTATTACATTAGATCAATCCTCAAACAGTTGCATGGTTAGGATCTGAATAAATTGTGGGTTTGGGAAGTAGATGAGGTAGTACCTATTCACCCGTTTGTTACCAAACCTTTGGGAGTTACTTCTACGTTGCTTATATTGCTATGAGATGCTTGTAGACGTGGATTGGGAGAGTGTATCCATGACAGATGTGAGTTTTGTTAATGAATGGTTAACTTAAGGTGGCAACTTTAATACACATCTGGGTGGATTAAGGAGCCTGGGGAACCCAGTGATTGCCTGTACTTTTGGAAATCCCGGGGTACCGTGTGATTTTCCTATGGACTGCCACCCAGGCTCAAAGGGATCGTAAGATTATTCATGCTAGAAACTTCCATGTGCAGCCACATGCCATTATGGGCTCTGGCATAGTTGAGTAAGTTGTGGGAAACCTTTCCATGATGGGCTAGCAGATGTAGGGGATTGTAGGTGTACAGGCCTATCTATCGGTTAAGGGGACCTCTTCGGAAAGACTGTGTCTTGGTCATCCGTTTCTCAAACATTATGCAGTGTGAGAAAACCAACAGAGGAGCTCGAGTCTTGTGGGGGAAAATGCACAAACCTCTGTAGTGTACAAACTAATCATGGTTAGTCGTGTCCCCGGTTATGGATATCTTGAGTATCTAGTTCTTGGATTATCATGATGATCTCATCACTCTAAATGTAATTTTGTTGGGTTATTAATTACCTTTTAATTGGGATTGAGATGGGGTTTACCATTATCAATGTTTTCAACCAACTTTGTACTTAAATAAAATCTATTCCTTTGTAGTAGGGAAAAATTGGCTTTTCGCAAAACATATCAACCCTACAGCCTCCACCAGCCATATATGCATGTAGTGATAGCCTTATTCTGTTCATTACTCTCTTGTGTTACATTGCCAGCATATTCCATGTGCTGACCCGTTTCGGGCTGCAACGTATCATGTTGCAGACTTTTCAGACGACGAGTAAGGAGCCTTAGGCCGTGGTCTTTCACTCAATGATGTCGTTGGAGTTGATGGACTCACTTTATCTTCCAAGCCTTCCGCTGTTATCGTATTAGATGGCCTTAAGCCATATTTATTGTAATAAGTTCTCTTTTGAGACATTCGATGCAATAAGTGTGTGATTGCTACTCTGTTATAAATCCTCAAGTACTATGTGTGTCAGCATTACCGATCCAGGGATGACACTGATGCACGGAGATCAGACTGTTTGAGGTATGGTCGCTACAAGATGGTACCAGAGCATGCGTTGACTGTAGTACATGACCACTAAGCTAAAGCCCTAGATCACTACTCTCTTCTCATTTCTGACTCCTCTCCATTTTCTACTCTTTAGGATGGCGGACGCAAGGAACGAGTTTGCACAACCAGAAGAAGACACACCTTTTGGACGCCACTTGAAGGAAGTCACTAGGTACCTGAACATTGGAATACCAAGCTTCACCGGGACTTACAACGCCACTTTACCAGAAGAGGAGCACTGGATGATTCAAGTTCAAGTTCCAGGAAGGACATTTACGCCAGTCACTGAGCCCATAGAGTTTTCCTTTGATGCACCAACCTGGAGTCTAGGAAAGAGTATGGCAGCCCACATCACCATGGGACGCATTGGAGAAGTTTACCACAAGGATCTCAAAGATACTATCTAACATATTTGTGGGCGCCGATATGAGAAATGGGAGATGATTAGCACCAGGAAGGATAGATCCATTGCAGCTTTCATCCAGGAGTTAAACCAGCACATTCGTCACCAGGAGAATCAGATGTGCGCAGGAATGATAGATCTGAAGAAGGCAATGACAAGGATCACGGAGCTTGAAGAAGAACTCAAGCCAACTCGCAAAGATTATGAGGAGGAAATCGTCGTACTAGTGGAGAAGAATGATGATCTGACAAGGAAGCTGGGAGTATTCATGGGAGACCCCGTGCCAGGAGGAGAAGATGATGGTTCCACTTGCCCGGAGAACTACATCATCATCGACGGCACCGACTCGGACCCCGACGATAGCGATGATGACTATGTTGCTGAAGCTGGAGCGGATATCATGGAGTATTTGACCGGTCAATATTTCTAGTCGACCACCATATCAGTAGTAGTATTCCACCATGTAAATAGTATAGTTCGAGCACTTTTGTAACGATAGTTCTAGACCGATTGCATGACCTTGCTTGATTGATTGAGTGATATGATTGTGTTTGTCTCATGTGCATATAGGTAGTGTTTTCTCACTAGACCTCATTCTATTCTATTCTCTTCCCTCTAAACCCTCAGATGCCTCCGAGACATGACCCTGGATTTACCTTTCCACCGGAGCTCACTTAGTTGATCCAGCAGCAGAATACCTTGATGCAGTTGTTAGTTCAGAACCAAGGCAACAACAACAACAACCCACCACCACCACCACCCCAGTAGACAACTTAGCCCGTTTTTTGATGTTGCAGCCGCCGGTGTTTTCCAGTACCACCGAGTGATACGTCTCCAACGTATCTATAATTTTTTATTGCTCCATGCTATATTATCTACTATTTTGGATATTATTGGGCTTTATTATCCACTTTTATATTATTTTTGGGACTAACCTATTAACCGGAGGCCCAGCCCAGAATTGTTGTTTTTTTGCCTATTTTAGGGTTTCGAAGAAAAGGAATATCAAACGGAGTCCAAACGGAATGAAACCTTCGGGAACGTGATTTTCTCACCGAACATGATCCAGGAGACTTGGACCCTATGTCAAGAAATAAAGGAGGAGGCCACGAGGTAGGGGGCGCGCCCCCCCCCCCCCCAAGCGCGCCCACCACCCTCATGGGCCCCCGGTTACTCCACCAACGTACTCCTTCCTCCTATATATATCTATGTACCCCCAAACGATCAGATACAGAGCCAAAACCCTAATTCCACCGCCGTAACTTTCTGTATCCACGAGATCCCGTCTTGGGGCCTGTTCCGGAGCTCTGCCAGAGGGGGCATCCATCACGGAGGGCTTCTACATCAACACCATAGCCCCTCCGATGAAGTGTGAGTAGTTTACCTCACACCTTCGGGTCCGTAGTTATTAGCTAGATGGCTTCTTCTCTCTTTTTGGATCTCAATACAATGTTCTCCCCCTCTCTTGTGGAGATCTATTCGATGTAATCTTCTTTTTGCGGTGTGTTTGTTGAGACCGATGAATTGTGGGTTTATGATAAGAATTATCTATGAACAATATTTGAATCTTCTCTGAATTCTTTTATGTATGATTGGTTATCTTTGCAAGTCTCTTCGAATTATCAGTTTGGTTTGGCCTACTAGATTGATCTTTCTTGCAATGGGAGAAGTGCTTAGCTTTGGGTTCAATCTTGCGGTGTCCTTTCCCAGTGACAGTAGGGGAAGCAAGGCACGTATTGTATTGTTTCCATTGAGGATAACAAGATGGGGTTTTTATCATATTGCATGAATTTATCCCTCTACATCATGTCATCTTGCTTAAGGCGTTACTCTGTTTTCATGAACTTAATACTCTAGATGCATGCTGGATAGCGGTCGATGAGTGGAGTAATAGTTGTAGATGCAGGCAGGAGTCGGTCTACTTGTCTCGGACGTGATGCCTATATACATGATCATACCTAGATATTCTCATAACTATGCTCAATTTTGTCAATTTCTCAACAGTAATTCGTTCACCCACCGTAAAATACTTATGCTCTTGAGAGAAGCCACTAGTGAAACATATGGCCCCGGGGTCTATCTTCATCATATTAATCTTCCAATACTTAGTTATTTCCTTTGCTTTTTTACTTTGCTTTTATTTTACTTTGCATCTTTATCACAAAAATACCAAAAATATTATCTTATCATATCTATCAGATCTCACTCTCGTAAGTGACCGTGAAGGGATTGACAACCCCTTATCGCGTTGGTTGCGAGGAGTATTTGTTTTGTGCAGGTACGAGGGACTCGCGCATAGCCTCCTACTGGATTGATACCTTGGTTCTCAAAAACTGAGGGAAATACTTACGCTACTTTGATGCATCATCCTTTCCTCTTCAAGGAAATCCAACGCAGTGCTCAAGAGGTAGCACCGAGCCGATAGTAGCAGATGATTGGCTCCCTAGGATTGGAAGAGAGTTAACCACTGCAGGATGCACAGATGCTGAGAAGGTGTGTTTTGCCGCGCACCAATTGGATGGACCAGCAGCCTCATGGTGGGAGAATTACACTGTCACCTATCCTATAGCCACTGTTACATGGGACCAGTTCCAGCAGGCTTTTCGCACTGCCCATGTATCAGCAGGAGCTATGACCATAAAGAAGCGTGAGTTTCGCAACTTACGCCAAGGAGGACGCATCGTTGGCCAGTATGTGGATGACTTTAGCAAGCTAGCACGTTATGCCCCAGATGACGTTGCTATGGATGCAACTAAACAGGAGAAGTTTCTGGAAGGACTGAATGATGAGCTGAGCATGCAATTGATGGTAGAAACCTTTAATAACTACCAACGGTTGGTAGATAGAGCTCTCATGCTTGAAGGGAAGCAGCAGCAGATTGATAACCGCAAGAGGAAGTATGGACAAGGGAAGTATAATTCTGGAGCTCAGCAGAGACCCCGTTTTACCCTGAACTCGGGAGGACTTGTCCATAACCATGGAGGCCACACTCACACTAGAGGAAGTTCGCACAACCATAGTGGCCCAAAGAACGGAAATGGTAATGGAGGAAGCAACGGACAGAACCATTCCAACCCAGCAACCCCCGCCAAGAAAGATCTAAGCCATGTTACCTGCTACAAGTGCCAGAAGACCGGACATTACGCCAATGAATGTCCTGAAGCTAAGAATGGAAACAGCAATGGAAGTTCTGGGAAGAAGCCCAACCCTTTCAACACGGGACAAGTGAACCACGTTAACGTGGAGGAGATTGAAGCCCAACCACATGCAGTAATAGGTAAGTTTTTGCTTAAGTCATTTACTACAACCGTTTTTTTATACTGGTGCATCGCATTCATACATATCAAGGGGATTTGTGGATAAGTATAAACTGCCCACCAAAGTTCTTAGTACACCTATGTTAGTGAGCTCGCCAGGAGTAGAGTATATGGCAAGCCAAGGATGTTTTCAGATGCCATTGACCATAGGTAGGTATGTTTTCCCCTCGGATCTGATAATTTTGGAATCGCAAGGTTTGGATGTGATTCTGGGTATGGATTGGCTATCGATGTATGGAGGGAACATCGATTGCGCCAGTAAGTCGATTTTGCTCACCACCCTAGAAGGAAGAAGGATCAAGTATGTATCCCGGCATGCGCCGATTAGGACTCAAGTAAATTCCTTAACATGAGTTGTACAGGAGGAAGTACCAGTGGTGAAGGATTTCCCGGATGTATTTCCACAAGAGTTGCCAGGCATGCCACCGGATAGATACATCGAGTTCTTGATTGAGCTTTTTCCAGGCACAGGGCCAATATCTAAGAGACCGTACAGGATGCCCGCACAGGATTTAGAGGAAATTAAGAAGCAGATCAAGGAGTTACTGGATAAAGGTTATATTCACCCAAGTTCATCACCTTGGGGATCACCAGTACTTCTAGTGGAGAAGAAGGATGGATCGTTGAGGATGGTTGTTGATTATCGAGGATTGAATGAGGTGACGATCAAGAACAAGTACCCACTTCCGATGATCAATGATTTGTTTGATCAGCTGCAAGGAGCTAAGGTGTTTTCCAAGATCGATCTGTGATCAGGGTATCACCAGCTGAAGATTCGAGAGCAGCATATACCTAAGATAGCTTTTACCACAAGGTACGGGCTATATGAGTATATCGTTATGTCATTTGGCCTAACTAACGCACCTGCCTATTTCATGAACATGATGAATAAGGTGTTTATGGAGTTTTTGGATAAGTTCGTTGTGGTGTTCATTGATGACATTCTGGTCTACTCGAAGAATGAAGACGAGCATAAAGAGCATTTGCGATTAGTACTTGGGAAGCTCAGAGAACATCAGCTATACGCCAAGTTCAGCAAGTGTGAGTTTTGGTTGAAGAAAGTTGGATTCCTTGGACATGTTATATCCGGAGAAGGAATAGCGGTAGACCCCAACAAAGGCATCACTGTGACAAATTGGGAGGCACCCACGTCAGTTGGAGAGATCCGGAGTTTTCTTGGACTCGCGGGATACTACCGGAGGTTCATTGAGAATTTCTCGAAAATTGCAAAGCCTATGACGGAGTTGTTGAAGAAGGACACCAAGTTCAAATGGACTGAGGAATGTGAGGCCAGTTTTCAAGATTTGAAAAAATGTTTGATTACATCACCACTGTTGATCCTGCCAGATCAACGCAAGGATTATGAAGTGTATTGCGACGCTTCTCGTCGAGGACTTGGAGCAGTACTTACGCAGGAAGGAAGAGTTGTTTCATATGCCTCATGACAGCTTAAACCCCATGAGTTAAATTATGCTACGCATGATTTGGAGTTAGCAGCCATAGTGCATGCGTTGAAGACTTGGAGACATTTTCTCATCGGAAACAATTGTGAGGTATACATGAATCACAAGAGTTTGAAGTATATCTTCACACAGAAGGAGTTGAACCTCAGGCAGAGGAGATGGTTGGAACTCATTAAAGATTACAACATGAAGTTGCACTATCATCCCGGAAAGGCTAACGTAGTAGCCGATGTGTTGAGCCGCAAGAGTCATGTCAATACCGTCATGACCGGAGAGTTACCCAAGGAGTTAGCAGAGAACCTTCATGAGCTATGTTTGGAGATAGTTCTGAGAGGTTATGTAGCAGCATTGGAGATTCAGTCTACTTTGATGGACAAGATCAGAGAAGCTCAGAGGACGGACAAGGAGATTGCGGAGATAAAGGAAAGGATGAGCAAAGGAAAATCCAAGGGATTGCGTGAGGATGAGCACGATACCTTATGGTTTGAGGACCGCGTATATGTGCCAAATGATCAGGAGATCGGGAAGCTGATTTTGCAGGAGGCCCATGATTCGCCATATTCGATTCACCCAGGAAATACCAAGATGTATCTGGATTTGAAGGATAGATTCTGGTGGACCGGAATGAAGAAGGATATTGCGGAGTATGTAGCAGTTTGTGATGTATGTCAGAGAGTGAAGGCAGAGCATCAGAAGCCAGCAGGATTGCTACAACCATTGTCGATACCCGAATGGAAGTGGGACAATCTAGGCATGGATTTTATCACGGGATTTCCCAGGACTCGTTCAGGCTATGACTCGATATGGGTTGTAGTCGATCATTTGACAAAAGTAGCTCATTTCATTCCAGTGAAGACCACTTACACTAGTGCTAAGTTGGCAAAGATATACATGACCAGGATCGTATGTTTGCATGGAGTTCCAAGGACCATTGTATCAGATAGAGAAACCCAGTTTACCTCAAAGTTTTGGAATTAGTTGCATGAAAGTTTGGGAACCAGGCTAGAGTTCAGTACAGCTTTTCACTCGCAGACAGATGGACAGACTGAGAGAGTCAATCAGATTCTGGAGGACATGTTGAGAGCGTGTGCACTAGATTATGGATCTAGTTGGGACGACAATTTGCCTTACATAGAGTTCTCTTACAACAACAGCTATCAAGCCAGTTTGAAGATGGCCCCTTTCGAAGCATTGTATGAAAGAAGGTGCAGAACACCGTTGTTATGGGATGAAGTTGGAGACCGACAGTTGTTTGGACCAGATTTGATTAAAGAGTCTGAATAAAAGGTTAAGCTGATTCGCGATAGGCTCAAGGTAGCCCAGTCCAGGCAGAAGAGCTATGCGGATTCTAAACGGAAGGAGACAGTTTACGAAGTCGGAGACAGAGTGTATCTTCGTGTATCACCACTTCGAGGAGTTAAGCGTTTTGGAGTTAAAGGGAAGTTAGCACCACGTTTCGTGGGACCATACAAAGTTTTGGAACGTATGGGAGAAGTTGTTTACACGTTGGAATTGCCCGAAGAATTGTCAGGAGTTCACGATGTGTTCCATGTTTCTCAGTTGAAGAGGTGCCACGCGGAGATGGCTGATATTCCTCTGAGAAATACAGTGCCACTGGAAGCGATACAGTTGGATAGCGATTTGACTTACAAGGAGAAGCCAGTCAAGATTCTTGAGTTTGCCAGCCGAGTTACATGCAGCAAAGTAATCAAGTTCTGTAAAGTTCAGTGGACCCACCATACTGAAGATGAAGCCACCTGGGAACGAGAGGAAGACCTATGGAAAGATCACCCTCACCAATTTTCTAGCCAACCCGAATCTCGAGGGCGAGATTCATCTTAAGGGGGGTAGGTTTGTAACATCCCAAATTTTCAATTTGGAACGTTATACATTAGGTCATCATTGCATATCATATTTTATTGCATTTTGGCTTGATCCTAGAAATTCTACGCAATTCAAGGACCTACGGAGAGAGTTGGAAATTTCTTTATTTTCAAATTTGAGTTTTTCTTGAATTATGAAAAGAGGATCGTTTGATTTTAATTATTTTATCTTTGAATATTTATTTTATAAAAATAAAAGAGAGAGGCTAAAATGACTTCCTCAAAATAAAGAAATATTGGAGATTTAATATTAAAACCAAATAAGAGTTTTATTCAGAGTTTTATTGCTATTTTATTTGAATTAGGAAAAATATGCGTTTTTCAAAATTGCATTAGAGTTCAAAATAAATGTTAACCTTGTCCGGTAGATTTTTAGAGGACGGGGAAATTTTATTTCAGAATTTTTGGAGTCTGTTTAGTATTTCTTTTATTTGTTTTTCTCCGCGGAATATTAAAAATAGGGAAACCGACTTTGAGCCGTTTCCGCCCGGGACTCCGCCCGGGGGAGGCTTTATAAGCCGCGCCGCCCGAGCCCCGCAGCCCACCAGCCCACCGCCACCGAAACCCTAGCCCGCGCCAGCCCGTCGCCGCCGCCGCATGCGCCGCGCGCCGAAGCCGCCCACGCCGCCCCGCCGCCCGCGCCGCCGGAGCCGCCACCCGCCGCCCCGCGCCGCCACCCACCGCCGCCCGACCCGCCACCGGAGCAGCCCGCCGCCACCGCTGTCTCGCCGGACTCCGCCGGAGGTAGCCGTCGCCGCCGTCCTCAGTTTTCGCGAGAAAATCGAACGGTTTTTATTTCGAAACCGTAGATCCCGTTTTTTTATTTTAGATCGGTTTTTTCAGTTTAGTTATATAGCGGACGTTCGTCCGTACATTCGTTTTAACGAACAGTTTTTGCCCGTTAGCCGCAGATAGCGAACGTTCGTTCGTTAGTCTGTTTGTCAGTTTTTCTTTTTCTCAGATTTTTTCGCGATTATTTTCGATCGCGATTTCTGATCTGATTTTCGTTTTAGCTTAACTTTTCGCTCGTTTATCGGAATCAGGCGATTCAAACGCCTAGAGTTTCGTCTCGAAGCCCTCTTTCTGTTTAATCAACTTAAACAAGTTTTTGCTACTGTAAAATTTGACTTTAGTCCAGATTAGTAAACGAAGCTTGTTTCTTTCACTGTTTAAGTTTTGTTGCTTCGTTCGATTTGATTCTTTTTGCAAACCGGAGTTCTTAAGTTGAACCTTCTGGTTAGATCTTATTATTTGAGTTTTACCCATGCACCTTTGCTTCATTGGTTATTGCATGTTTGTTTCATTGCGATAGAGTACCCGGAGTGCGAAGCGTGCTACATCAAGTCTCTAGGTTTCACGGATCAACAACAAGGCAAGTAACACTTTGATCATACCTCTTTACTACCCAGTTTTATTGCATTAGATCAATCCTCAAACAGTTGCATGGTTAGGATCTGAATAAATTGTGGGTTTCGAAAGTAGATGAGGTAGTACCTATTCACCCGTTTGTTACCAAACCTTTGGGAGTTACTTCTACGTTGCTTATATTGCTATTCTATGCTTGTAGGCGTGGATTGGGAGAGTGCATCCATGATAGATGTGAGTTTTGTTAATTAATGGTTAACTTAAGGTGGCAACTTTAATACACATCTGGGTGGATTGAGGCACCTGGGGAACCCAGTGATTGCCTGTACTTTTGGAAATCCCGAGGTACCGTGTGATTTTCCTATGGACTGCCACCCAGGCTCAAAGGGATCGTAAGATTATTCATGCTGGAAACTTCCATGTGCAGCCACATGCCATTATGGGCTCTGGCATAGTTGAGTAAGTTGTGGGAAACCTTTCCATGATGGGCTAGCATATGTAGGGGATTGTAGGTGTACAGGCCTATCTATCGGTTAAGGGGACCTCTTCGGAAAGACTGTGTCTCGGTCATCCATTTCTCAAACATTATGCAGTGTGAGAAAACCAACAAAGGAGATCGAGTCTTGTGGGAAAAAATGCACAAACCTCTGCAGAGTGTACAAACTAATCATGGTTAGCTGTGTCCCCGGTTATGGACATCTTGAGTATCTAGTTCTTGGATTATCATGATGATCTCATCACTCTAAATTAAATTTTGTTGGGTTATTAATTACCTTCTAATTGGGATTGAGATGGGGTTTACCATTCTCAATGTTCTCAACCAACTTTGTAGTTAAATAAAATATATTCCTTTGTAGTAGGGAAAAATTGGCTTTTCGCAAAACATATCAACCCTACAACCTCCACCAGCCATATATGCATGTAGTGATAGCTTTATTCTGTTCATTACTCTCTTGTGTTACATTGCAAGCATATTCCTTGTGCTGACCCGTTTCGGGCTGCAACGTATCATGTTGCAGACTTTTCAGATGATGAGTAAGGAGCCTTAGGTCGTGGTCTTTCACTCAGTGATGCCATTGGAGTTGATGGACTCACTTTATCTCCCAAGCCTTCCGTTGTTATCGTATTAGATGGCCTTAAGCCATATTTATTGTAATAAGTTCTCTTTTGAGACATTCGATGTAATATGTGTGTGATTGCTACTCTGTTATAAATCCTCAAGTATTGTGCGTGTCAGCATTACCGATCCAGGGATGACACTGATGCACAGAGATCAGACTGTTTGAGGTCTGGTCGCTACACATCCCCAAGCTGAAGCTCTTGGTTGTCCTTGAATATTACCTTGGGGTGCCTTGGGCATCCACAAGCTTAGGCTCTTGCCACTCCTTATTTCATAGTCCATCAAATCCTTACCCAAAATTTGAAAACTTCACAACACAAAACTCAACAGAAAATCTTATAAGCTCCGTTAGTATAAGAAAATAATTCACCACTTTTGGTAGTGTTGTGAAATTATTATTTATTTATATTGGTGTAATATCTATTGTATTCCAACTTTTCGATGGTTAATACCCCCCCCCCAATGCTACCCATAGATTCATCAAAATAAGTAAACAACACATAGAAAACAGAATCTGTTAAAAACAGAACAGTCTCTAGCAATCTGTAACTCTCAAATACTTCTGTAACTCCTAAAATTCTGAAAAATTAGGACAACCTAAGAATTTTTTATATTAATCTACTTCAAAAATAATTAGTATTTTATCGCGCTTCTGCTAAAAATGGAAATTAATTTCCTGGGAGAAAAAGTTTCTGTTTTTCAGCAAGATCAAATCAACTATCACCATAAGCTATCCCAAAGGTCTTACTTGGCACAAACACTAATTAAAACATAAAAACACATCTAATCAGAGGCTAGATAAATTATTTAATGCAAAAAGGACCTAAAAACAAGAACAAAAATAAAATTGGGTTGCCTCCCAACAAGCGTTATTGTTTAGCGCCCTTAGCTAGGCATAAAACACGAATAGATCTAGGTATTGTCATCTTTGGTATGCAATCCATAAGTGTCTCTCATAATAGATTCATATGGCAATTTAATTTTCTTTCTTGGAAAGTTTTCCATGCCCTTCCTTAACGGAAACTGAAATCTAATGTTTCCTTCTTTCATATCAATAATTGCATCAATCGTTCTAAGGAAAGGTCTACCAAGAATAATAGGACATGTAGGATTGCAATCTATATCAAGAACAATGAAATACGGGCACATAATTCCTATTTTCAACAATAAGAACATCACTAACCCTTCTCATAGGTTTCTTAACAGTGGAATCTGCAAGATGCAAATTTAAAGAACAATCATGAAATTCACGGAAACCTAGCACATCACATAAAGTTTTTGGAATCGTGGAAACACTAGCACCCAAATCACAAAAAGCATGGCATTCATAATCTTTAATATTATTCTTAATAGTAGGTTCCTACTCATCATAAATTTTTCTAGGGATAGAAACTTCTAGTTCAAACTTTTCTTCAAAAGATTGCATCATAACATCAACGATATGTTTAGTAAAAGCTTTGTTTTGATTATAAGAATGAGGATAATTCAACATGGATTGCAACAAGGAAATACATTCTATTAAAGAAAAATTATCATAATTAAATTCCTTAAAATCCAAAAGAGTGGGTTCATTGCTACCTAAAGTTTTGACCTCTCCAATCCCACTTTTATCAATTTTAGCATCAAGATCTAAAAACTTTGAATCATTGGGACGCCTTTTAACTAATGTTGACTCGCCTCTAGTCCCATATTTATCAATATTTATATTGGAAAACAAATATTCAATAGGAGTCACATCAATCACTTTAAGATCTTCATCATTATTTTCACGGAAACTAGAAGAACACATTTTTTCTACAAACCAATCTCGTTTAGCACGCACCTTAGCGGTTCTTTCTTTGCACTCATCAATGAAAATTCTCATACCTTTGAGAGACTAATTAATATCATGCTTGGGTGGAATAAATCTAAGTTTCAAAGAATCAACATCAAGAGAAATTCTATCCACGTTCCTAGCCAAATCATCAATCTTAAGCAACTTTTCTTAAATCAAAGCATTGAAATTCTTTTGCAAACTCATAAATTCTTTAACATTATTCTAAAAATCAGAGGGAATCTTATTAAAATTTCCATAAGAATTGTTGTATGAATTACCATAATTATTAGAGGAATTACTAGGAAACGGCCTAGGATTAAAATTACCTCTATACGCGTTATTACCAAAATTGTTCCTACCAACAAAATTCACATCCATAGATTCATTATTATTTTCAATCAAAGTATACAAAGGCATATCATTAGGATCAATATAAGCACTCTTACTAGCAAACAATTTCATAAGTTCATCCATCTTTCCACTCAAAACATTAATCTCTTCAATGGCATGCACCTTTACTAGTGGAAGATCTTTCGGTATGCCATTGAGAATAATTAACCAAAATATTATCTAGGAGTTTAGTAGCTTCTCCTAAAGTAATTTCCATAAAAGTGCCTCTCACGGCCGAATCTAAAATATTTCTAGAAGCAAAATTCAATCTGGCATAAAAAATGTATAATCATCCACAAAATCAAATCATGAGTTGGGTAATTTTGTATCATCAATTTCATCCTCTCCCAAGATTGCGCAACATGTTCATGATCAAGTTGCTTACAATTCATAATATCGTTCCTAAGGGAGATGATCGTAGTGGGAGGAAAATATTTGGAAATAAAAGCATCTTTACACTTATTCCATGAATCAATACTATTTTTAAGCAAAGATGAAAACCAAGTTTTAGCATGATCATGAAGCGAGAATGGAAATAGATTCAATTTAACAATCTCATTATCCACATCTTTTTTCTTTTGCATATCACACAAATCAACGAAATTGTTTAGATGGGATGCGGCATCTTCACTAGGAAGGCCGGAAAATTGATCTTTCAGAACAAGATTCAGCAAAGCGGCATTAATTTCACAAGATTCCACATTAGTAGCGGGAGCAATCGGAGTACTAATAAAGCCATTATTATTGGTGTTGAAAAAGTCACACAATTTGGTATTCACATGAGCCATCGTGACAAAGCAAGCAATCCAACACACAAGCACACAAAAAGCAAATGAAGAAGATGAATGAAAGAGGGGCGAAGAAAAGGTAAATCTTTTCAAAAATCGTTTTAGAAGTGGGGGAGAGGAAAACGAGAGGCAAATGGCGAATAATTCAATGCAAGAGATGAGAGTTTATTATGGGTACTTGGTATGTCTTGACTTGGCATAGATCTCCCTGGCAACGGCGCCAGAAATTCTTCCTGCTATTTCTTGAGCTTGCATTGGTTTTTCCCTTGAAGAGGAAAGGGCGATGCAGCAAAGTAGATATAAGTATTTTTCTCAGTTTGAGAACCAAGGTATCAATCCAGTAGGATACAACAGACAAGTCACCGAATACCTGCACAAACAATCAAACAACTTGCACCCAACGCGATAAAGGGGTTGTCAGTCCCTTCACGGTTACTTGCAAAAGTGAGATCTGATAGAGATAGATAAACGGTAAAGTAAATATTTTTGGTTAATAGATCAGAAAGTAAAAGATTGCAAAATAGTAAATTGGAAACTAATATGATGGAAAATAGACCCGGGGGCCATAGATTTCACTAGAGGCTTCTCTCAAGATAGCAAATAATACGGTGGGTGAACAAATTACTGCTGAGCAATTGATATAAAAGCGCAAAGTTATGACGATATCTAAGGCGATGATCATGAATATAGGCATCACGTCTGTGTCAAGTAGACCAAAATGATTATGCATCTACTACTATTAATCCACACGTCGACCGCTATCCAGCATGCATCTAGAGTATTAAGTTCATAAAGAACGGAGTGATGCATTAAGTAAGATGACATGATGTAGAGGAATTAACTCAAGCAATATGATGAAAACCCCATCATTTTATCCTCGATGGCAAGAATACAATACGTGCCTTGCTGCCCCTACTGTCACTGGGAAAGGACGCCGCAAGATTGAACCCAAAGCTCTCCCATTGCAAGAAAAACCAATCTAGTTGGCTAAACCAAACCGATAGTTCAAAGAGAATTAAAAACATATCAAATCATGCATAAAAGAATTCAGAGGAGATTCAAATAATATTCATAGATAAGCTGATCATAAATCCACAATTCATTAGATCTCGACAAACACACCACAAAAATGACTTTTCTGACATGACTGAGCAGTCTTGAGATTCTCGCGAATAATGTGGACTTGGTCTTCGACCTGTTGGATGATATCCGGACCGAATACTGGATGTTCCCTAGTTTCTGACCAGTTTAGAGGGGTTCGGCACTTTCGTCCATATAACACTTCGAAGGGGGCCATCTTCAGGCTAGCTTGATAGCTATTATTATAAGAGAACTCGGCATACGGGAGAGATTCCTCCCATTTCTTGCCGAAGGAAATTACACAAGCTCAAAGCATGTCTTCGAGAACTTGGTTGACACGTTCAACTTGCCCTTGCGACTGAGGATGAAACGCGGTCCTGGACGACAAATGAGTTCCCATAGCTTCTTGGAAACTTGCCCAGAATCTTGAGGTGAATAAGCTGCCATGGTCCGAACTGATAATCAGTGGAATACCGTGAAGTGAAACAATTCTGGACATGTAGAGAGTTGCAAGCTTACTAGCAATTATTGTTTATTTGACCGCCAGAAAATGTGCAACTTTAGAAAGTCGGTCAATGACGACAAGAATAGCATCATTACCTTTCTGTGATTTGGGAAATCCAGTGACGAAGTCCATTTCAACATGGTCCCATTTCCATTCAGGAATAGAGATAGGTTGCAGAGTTCCAGCAGGCCTTTGATGCTCTGCTTTGATACGACGGCAAACATCACACTCAACAACATATCGAGCAATGTCTTGCTTCATATTAGACCACCAGAATCTCTGACGAATGTCTTGGTACATCTTTGTACTACCGGGATGAATAGATAGAGGCGTATCATGAGCTTCTTTCATAACCCTTGGAGTCATATCCAGGTTTTCCCTCGCACATGGCACCACTAGGCGGCGCCATCATCGGCGATGGTGAAGAATGAGGGCTTTCCTTCTACGAGATAGCGTTTAATCTTCTCGACTTCAGAGTCATAATGTTGAATAGTCTTGATATCGCCCAAAAGATCTGGTTCGACAGCCAGGGTATTTAGAGAACCCTTAGGAACAACACGAAGATTCATATTTTGAAACTCTGGGGGAGGGGGAGCGAGTGCACCAGGAGGGACAATATGAAGGTTCAGCTTTCTAAATTCTTCAACAATCGAGGGCTGAACTTTTTGAACCTGGAGGTGGTTGCAGTAAGACTTGCGGCTCAAGGCATCAGCCATTACATTAGCCTTGCCTTGGTTATAGGATATACCCACGTCAAAGTCTGCAACAGTCTCCATCCATCTCTGCTGACGGAGGTTCAGGTCTGGCTGAGTAAACAGATACTTCAGACTTTGGTGGTCGGTGAAGACCTCGCAACGATTACCGAGAAGGTAATGTCGCCACTGCTTCAGAGCATGAATGACAGCATCAAGCTCTAGGTTGTGAACTGGGTAGTTTTCTTCATGAGGGCGCAATTGATGAGAGGCATAAGCAATCACTTTGCGCTCTTGCATTAGGACACGGCCTAATCCTTGATGGGAAGCATCGCAGTAAATGACGAAGTCCTTCTTAGTATCAGGTGGAGCAAGCACTGGGGCAGAAGTCAACTTGTCTTTGAGCGCCTGGAAACTTTCCTGACACTTGTCTGTCCATTGGAACTTGATGCCCTTGTGCAACAGGGGCCTGGTGATCTTGGAGAAGTTCTCGACGAATCGACGGCAATAGCTAGCGAGACCGAGAAAACTTCAGACTTCCTTGACATTCTTCGGAGGAGTCCAATCGAGAATAGCCTGGACTCGTTCAGGGTTGACGGCAATACCATCCTTGGAGATGACATGCCCAAGATAGGTTACTTCGGGGAGCCAAAATTCACACTTGGAATACTTAGCGTAGAGTTGATGCTCTCGAAGCTTTTCCAACACAAGACGAAGATGTTCAGCATGTTCTTCTTTGTTCTTGGAAAATACAAGGATATCATCCAGATAAACCACGACGAACTTGTCGAGGTAATCCATGAATATATAGTTTATTAGACGAGAGAAGGTGGCTGGAGCATTCGTTAAGCCGAATGACATGATGGTGTACTCGTATGATCCATATCGAGTCACGGAGGCCGTCTTTGGGATATCCTCTTCACGAACATGGATCTGGTGGTAACCCAACCTCAAGTCGAGTTTGGAGAACACTGATGAACCAGCCAGTTGATCATAAAGATCATTGATCCGAGGGAGGGGATATTTGTTCTGGATAGTGGCTTGGTTAATAAGACGGTAGTCTTGGACTAATCGGTTCGTCCCATCCTTCTTCTTAACAAAGAGAGAAGGTGCTCCCCAAGGAGAGCAACTAGGGCGAATGAAACCTTTGCTAAGAGATTTGTCGATTTCCTCCTTAAGCTCAATGAGTTCATGCGGCGGCATCTTGTAGGGTCGTTTGGCTATAGGGGTGATGCCTGGTTTCAAGTCGATGATGAATTCGACAGCTCTAGCAGGGGGAATCCCTAGAAGTTCTTCCGGAAAGACGTCTTGGAATTCACGAACAATGGAAATGTTTTCAATGCCCTCGAGTGGTGTAGCATTCAATGCATTCAAGGCATAAAGTTGTGCCTCGGCATTCTGAACCAGATGAGCCTGGTAAGTAACTATTTCATCAGAAGGGTGTAGCAGATGGACGGTCTTAGTGGCGCAAACTATAGAAGCAGTATGCGCTTTCAACCAATCCATCCCCAGAACGAGGTCAATGCTACAAGACTTCAGTACGATGGGAGAGACACAGAATTCTAGTCCTACGATTTCAACGGGGACGTCGTTGCAAATCATGGAAGTCCGACATTGGCCCGCAGGGGTGTGTACTAATAGCGAAGCTTTCATATCCTCGCATTTAATGTCGTGCAAGCATGCAAAATCTTCTGACATAAATGAATGCGATGCACCTATATCAAATAAAAAGGATGCTGGTACTGAATTTACGAGGAGAGTACCCATCACAGTAGCAGGCTGGTCTAGAACTTCATTGAGATCAACGTGGTTAGCATGAACGCGGACATAAGACTTGGCATTATTGTTGCAGGGTTGGTTGCTTCCACGGCTAGTTGATTCTGGTTCTGGTTGCATTCCCTAGCACGGTGTCCTGGTTGACCACACCTGAAGCACAGACCATTATTGGGAGTGGGAACAGAAGCTCGGGGTGGTGGAGCTGGAAGTCTTGGCTGCCTAGTTAGTGGGGGAGGCAGACGCAGTGAAGCATAGGACTGCCTTGGAGTAGGTACAGTTGTCTGGTACATGCTGTTGGGAATCCATATCCTATGCTTCTGCGAGGACGGGTCCGAAGATGAGCCCGTGTCACGGTTGCGCCTGTGAGAGCTCTGGTGTTCCTGCAGACCAGTTTTGACGTTGATTGCCTTGTTCACCAAGGTGGCGAAATCAGCAAAGTCATGCACTAGAAGTGCGAGCTTGATGTCAGCTTGAAGGTCATCACGAAACTTCTCCTGTCTGCGTGCATCAGTTGCAATGTCTTCTTCAGCATAGCGGGATAAATCCAGAAACTCTCACTGATAAGCTTCCACATTTTTGTTGCCCTAGGTGAGGTTGGGGAACTCACGCTTCTTCCGGTCCATGACTCCCTGAGGAATGAAGCGGGCACGGAAAGTGTCTTGGAAGTCTGGCCGGGTGATGATTGTTCCAACCGGCAGAGTACGCATGTGGCTGTCCCACCATTGAGCAGCGGGTCTTTTCAGAAAGAAGGAAGCAAAGGTGACATAGCTGGCAGGGGCTACATCAGCAGACTCCATCTCATAGGTGATGTCACGGAGCCAGTCATCAGCATCCAGAGGCTGAGTTGAGCTGTGGTAAATGGTTGGGTTGAGGCGCATGAAATCCTGCAGAGTCACTTGGGCTGGCTGCTGGTTCACATTGGGGCGAGAGAATTGAGCCATCTTATTCTCCATGAACTAGCGATTCAACTCAAACTGTTGGATCATACCAGCCATGTACTCAGGTGGTGGTGGGGCATTGCCACCATGACCACGACCACCTGGTCTAACCATCCTGCTAAAATTTAACAGGGGTAGTTCAGCATAGAGAAATTTGCAAAGTCAAGAATCACTCATGATGAAACATGCATAAAAAAGGAGCACGATAGATACTACATAGTAGTCGGCATATCTTACAAAAGGGATCATGCATAGAGTTCGGTACACAGAATTCAGTACGTAGGTTAAAGACATCATAGGCGGCATGCAGGCTCGCGGCAAATGCATCTAACACTAATAAGCAAGCCTACCTCAGTCCCAGGAGGAACTGTGGAGGTAGGTGTAGCCTAATAGCTGGTAATGACGCGACGGGAAGTCCTCCACGTCAGTAACCTGGGGTCCGCGGATAATCTGGTGCAGAACCCGACGCTCAGGTGGCAGAAGAGGACCAAGTGCAGGAGAGTAGCCTCCCACATCTGGCCAGCCGACACCCTAGGGCATCACGGTCCTGGCTGGGTAGATCACAGATCGCGACAGATCAACATATCGGACAAGAGGGTGCAACAGCGTCAGAGCACGGTAAAGGTGCTGACGGGTGGTGTACAACTCATGGCGAAGAGCTCGGTTAGCTCTATCCAGCCCATCAGCATGCAGAACCAGGTTCTGGTGGTAGAAGGGCTCTCAGGTGACAGTGGAGTAGGCAGCAGTGTACTACCCCTCCGCACCAACATTGGATGCGATAGCAATGTGCCTGAAAGGGGAGGTGTCCAACTCTCGATACTCTCCACGAAGACGTGTCAGAGCAGCATAAGCAGCATTGTGTACTGCCATATCGATAGTCACTCCAACACCATGAGCAGTGTGCAGCACAGTAGTAGCGTCATACTCCCGAGAGTAGAGGTGGACGATGGCACGGTGTTGCTCCTGGTTAAAGTCCTGGTACTGCTCGTACACAGTGTACTCAGGGTGCCAGCGATAACCCAGATAGGTCATCATCTCAGCTAACACAGCAGGTGATCCTGAGACACCAATGGCCGCCGTGTGGCGCACGACCTACCTCATGGGTTTCATCTGAAAACAAAGATGTTTCAAAAGAATCAAATGACAGTGTGGATATTGTTCAATATACTACTCTAAGGAATAACTAGGGCTTATCCAACTTTGGGATGAACGTGGTCGCGGGATCCTAATGTTAGAGTTAGTAAATTCGTTTAAACCGAGTAGAAGAGAGTTCAGAGTCCCAGAGTAAAGATCGAGGAGTAAAAGACCCTAATACCACCCTAATGGCAAGATGGGCCCATAAGACGCACAGCCATGTTAGTAAAAAGTTTTGCAATGTCTAGACTCGACTTCGGCCAAGGAGTGTGGAAGGGGGATTCCTACAGGCAGTCGGCTCTGATACCAACTTGTGACGCCCCCGATTCAATCGTACACTAATCATACACGCAAACGTGTACGATCAAGATCAAGGACTCACGCGAAGATATCACAACACAATTCTACAAATAAAATAAGTCATACAAGCATCATATTACAAGCCAGGGGCCTCGAGGGATTGAATACAAGAGCTCGATCATAGACGAGTCAGCGGAAGCAACAATATCTGAGTACAGACATAAGTAAACAAGTTGCCATAAGATGGCTAGCACAAACTGGGATACATATCGAAAGAGGCGCGGGCCTCCTGCCTGGGATCCTCCTAAACTACTCCTGGTCGTCGCAAACGGCCTCCACATAGTAGTAGGCACCTCCAGTGTAGTAGGAGTCATCGTCGATGGTGGCATCTGGCTCCTGGACTCCAACGTCTGGTCGCAACAACCGCGCATAGAAAGGGGAAAAGGGGGAGCAAAGCAACCATGAGTACTCATCCAAAGTACTCACAAGCAAGGAGCTACACTACATATGCATTGGTATCAATGAAAGGGGTAGTATATATGGACTGAACTGCGGAATGCCAGAATAAGAGGGGGATAGCTAGTCCTATCGAAGACTACGCTTCTGGCAGCCTCCATCTTGAAGCAGAAGAAGAGAGTAGATGGTAAGTTAACCAAGTATCACCGCATAGCATAATCCTACCCGACGATCCTCCCCTCGTCGCCCTGTGAGAGAGCGATCACCGGGTTGTATCTGGCACTTGAAAGGGTGTGTTTTATTAAGTATCCGGTTCTAGTTGTCATAAGGTCAAGGTACAACTCTGGGTCGTCCTTTTACCGAGGGACACGGCTATTCGAATAGATAAACTTCCCTGTAGGGTGCACCACATTTCCCAACACACGCTCGATCCCTTTTGGCCGGACACACTTTCCTCCTGGGTCAGCCCCGGCCTGGAAGATCAACACGTCGCAGCCCTACCTAGGCACAACAGAGAGGTCAGCACGCCGGTCTAAATCCTATGGCGCAGGGGTATGGGCCCATCGCCCATTGCACACCTGCATGTTGCGTGGGTGGCCGGAAGCAGACCTACCCTCCCTAATACAAGAGCAGGCATTCCAGTCCAATCCGGCGCGCGCCGCTCAGTCACTGACGTCAAGAAAGCTTCGACTGATACCACGACGTCGAGTGCCCATAACTGTTCCCGCGTAGTTGGTTAGTGCGTATAGGCCAGTGGCCAGACTCAGATCAAATACCCAGATCTCGTTAAGCATGTTAATTAAATTAACCGCTGACGCCGATCAGGGCCAGGCCCACCTCTCTCCTAGGTGGTCTCAACCTGCCATGTCGCTCCGCCACAAAGGTCCACGTAGAGGGACGTCAGGACAAACGTCCTTTCGGTCCCAATCCGTGAATCACTCGCGGGTACTCTACGAGCCGACCCAACTTTAGTCACCACATATATCATGTATTATGTATATAAGTACATTCGTGTGATCACCTCCTGAGTGATCACGACCCGATAGTATAGCATGGCAGACAGACGAGAATGTAGGGCCACTGATGGAATACTAGCATCCTATACTAAGCATTTAGGATTGCAGGTAAAGGTAACAACAGTAGTAGCAAAGACAGGCTATGCATCAGGATATGATTAACGGAAAGCAGTAACATGCTACACTACTCTAGTGCAAGCAGTAGAAAGGAGAATAGGCGATATCTGGTGATCAAGAGGGGGGCTTGTAGTTGCTCTGGCAAGTAGGGGTCGTCAACAACGTAGTCGATCGGGGCACCAGCAGCGGCGTCGGTCTCGTAGTCTACCGGAGAGAAGAGGGGGAAGAAACAATGAATACAATGCAAAAAAATGCATATCGATGCATGACAAGTAACGGTGCCTGGTGTGACCTAACGTTGTAGGTGGTGATACCGGCGAAGGGGGGAAACATCCGGGAAAGTATCCCCGAAGTTTCACGTTTTCGGACCGATGAACCGAAGGGCGAAAGTTCTGTGTTCACTATGCTAGGGATGTGTGGCGGACGAACGGGCTGCGTATTCGAACTCGTCTCGCCGTTCTGAGCAACTTTCATGTACAAAGTATTTTCATCCGAGCTATGGATTATTTAATATTAATTTTTAAAGATTTAAATCAGTTTTAGGATTAACAGAATTAATTAATTTAGAAAATACAATTATGATGTCAGCATGACGTCGGCGGTCAACTCTAACCGTTCACCGGTCAAACTGACGTGTGGGTCCCACACGTCAGTGTCTGTTAATTAATTAGGTTTATTAACAGATTAGTTAGGTTAGTTAATTAATTAGGTTTAGTAAACACAATTAATTAATTTAATTAACTAATTTAATTAGTTAGTTAATTAATTTTATTTTTAAATTCTTTTTTAATAAAAGTTCTGGGGCGCGGGGCCCCCTTTTCATTGGCCCCACAGGCCTTAACGGCGCGGGCGGGGCTAACGGGTGGGCGAACCCACCCGAACGGGCACTGGCGAAGGGGCGCGCCAAGGCACCAGCGCCGGCCGCGAGGGTGCGCGGCCGGCGGCCATGACCGGCCGTGGTGGGGCGAGGGGACAAGGCGGCGCCGACAGCGGTGGGCGGCAGGGCCAGGGAGCGGAGGCCGCGGTCGGGCTGCAGCAGCGTGGCGACAGGCGCGTGTGGGGGCGGACGGCGGTGCGGGCAGGGGCCAGGGCGCGCAGCAGGTTGCGGGGCTGCGATGGCGAGCGTCAACGCGGGGCAGCAGTTGGAGGCGGCGGTGTTGGGGAACGTAGTAATTTCAAAATTTTCCTACGCACACGCAAGATCATGGTGATGCATAGCAACGAGAGGGGAGAGTATGATCTACGTACCCTTGTAGATCGAGAACGGAAGCGTTTGGTCTATGTAGTCGTACGTCTCCACGGCCCGACCGATCAAGCACCGAAACTGCGGCACCTCCGAGTTCTAGCACACGTTTAGCTTGATGACGATCCCCGGACTCCGATCCAGCAAAGTGTCGGGGAAGAGTTCCGTCAGCACGACGGCGTGGTGACGATCTTGATGTACTACCGTCGCAGGGCTTCGCCTAAGCACCGCTACAATATTATCGAGGACTATGGTGGAAGGGGGCACCGCACACGGCTAAGAATATGATCATGTGGATCAACTTGTGTCTCTAGGGGGTGCCCCTGCCTCCGTATATAAAGGTTCAAGGGAGGGGGGCCGGCCGGCCAGGAGAGGCGCGCCAGGAGGAGTCCTACTCCCTCTGGGAGTAGGACTCCCCCCCCCCTTTCCTAGTTGGAATAGGATTCGTGGAGGGGGGAAAGAGGAGAGAGAGGAGGAAGGGGGGCCGGCCCCCTCTCCTTGTCCAATTCGGACCAAGGGGGGGAGGGGCGCGCGGCCCATCTCTGGCCACCTCTCCTCTCTTCCACTAAGGCCCACTAAGACCCACATACCTCCCGGGGGGTTCCGGTAACCTCCCGGTACTCCGGTAAAATCCCGATTTCACCCGGAACACTTCCGATATCCAAACATAGGCTTCCAATATATCAATCTTATGTCTCGACCATTTCGAGACTCCTTGTCATGTCCGTGATCACATCCGGGACTCCAAACAACCTTCGATACATCAAAATGCATAAACTCATAATATAACTGTCATCGTAACCTTAAGCGTGCCGACCCTACGGGTTCGAGAACAATGTAGACATGACCGAGACACGTCTCCGGTCAATAACCAATAGCGGAACCTGGATGCTCATATTGGCTCCTACATATTCTACGAAGATCTTTTATCGGTCAGACCGCATAACAACATATGTTGTTCCCTTTGTCATCGGTATGTTACTTGCCCGAGATTCGATCGTCGGTATCCCATACCTAGTTCAATCTGGTTACCGGCAAGTCTCTTTACTCGTTCTGTAATACATCATCTCACAACTAACTCATTAGTTGCAATGCTTGCAAGGCTTTATGTGATGTGCATTACCGAGAGGGCCCAGAGATACCTCTCCGATAATCGGAGTGACAAATCCTAATCTCGAAATACACCAACCCAACATGTACCTTTGGAGACACCTGTAGAGCACCTTTATAATCACCCAGTTACGTTGTGACGTTTGGTAGCACACAAAGTGTTTCTCCGGCAAACAGGAGTTGCATAATCTCATAGTCATAGGAACATGTATAAGTCATGAAGAAAGCAATAGCAACATACTAAACGATCGGGTGCTAAGCTAATGGAATGGGTCATGTCAATCAGATCATTCACCTAATGATGTGATCCCATTAATCAAATAACAACTCTTTGTCCATGGTTAGGAAACATAACCATCTTCGATTAACGAGCTAGTCAAGTAGAGGCATACTAGTGACACTTTGTTTGTCTATGTATTCACACAAGTATTATGTTTCCGGTTAATACAATTCTAGCATGAATAATAAACATTTATCATGATATAAGGAAATAAATAATAACTTTATTATTGCCTCTAGGGCATATTTCCTTCAGTCTCCCACTTGCACTAGAGTCAATAATCTAGTTCACATCGCCATGTGATTTAACAGCAATAGTTCACATCACCATGTGATTAACACCCATAGTTCACATCGATATGTGATCAACACCCAAAGGGTTTACTAGAGTCAGTAATCTAGTTCACATCGCTATGTGATTAACACCCAAAGAGTACTAAGGTGTGATCATGTTTTGCTTGTGAGATAATTTTAGTCAACGGGTCTGTCACATTCAGATCCGTAAGTATTTTGCAAATTTCTATGTCAACAATGCTCTGCACAGAGCTACTCTAGCTAATTGCTCCCACTTTCAATATGTATCCAGATTGAGACTTAGAGTCATCTGGATTAGTGTCAAAACTTGCATCGACGTAACCCTTTACGACGAACCTTTTTGTCACCTCCATAATCGAGAAACATATCCTTATTCCACTAAGGATAATTTTGACCGCTGTCCAGTGATCTACTCCTAGATCACTATTGTACTACCTTGCCAAAATCAGTGTAGGGTATACAATAGATCTGGTACATAGCATGGCATACTTTATAGATCCTATGGCTGAGGCATAGGGAATGACTTTCATTCTCTTTCTAGCTTCTGTCGTGGTCGGGTTTTGAGTCTTACTCAATTTCACACCTTGTAACACAGACAAGAACTCTTTCTTTGACTGTTCTATTTTGAACTACTTCAAAATCGTGTCAAGGTATGTACTCATTGAAAAAAACTTATCAAGCGTCTTGATCTATCTCTATAGATCTTGATGTTCAATATGTCAGTAGCTTCACCGAGGTCTTTCTTTGGAAAATTCCTTTCAAACACTCCTTTATGCTTTGCAGAATAATTCTACATTATTTCCGATCAACAATATGTCATTCACATATACTTATCAGAAATGTTGTAGTGCTCCCACTCACTTTCTTGTAAATACAGACTTCATCGCAAGTCTGTATAAAACTATATGCTTTGATCAACTTATCAAAGCGTATATTCCAACTCTGAGATGCTTGCACCAGTCCATAGATGGATCGCTGGAGCTTGCATATTTTGTTAGCACCTTTAGGATTGACAAAACCTTCTGGTTGTATCATATACAACTCTTCTTTAATAAATCTATTAAGGAATGCAGTTTTGTTTATCCATTTGCCAGATTTCATAAAATGCGGCAATTGCTAACATGATTCGGACAGACTTAAGCATAGATACGAGTGAGAAACTCTCATCGTAGTCAACACCCTGAACTTGTCGAAAACCTTTTGTGACAATTCTAGCTTTGTAGATAGTAACACTACTATCAGTGTCCATCTTCCTCTTGAAGATCCATTTATTCTCAATTGCTTGCCGATCATCGGGCAAGTCAACCAAAGTCCATACTTTGTTCTCATACATGGATCCCATCTCAGATTTCATGGCCTCAAGCCATTTTGCGGAATCTGGGCTCACCATCGCTTCTTCATAGTTCGTAGGTTCATCATGGTCTAGTAACATGACTTCCAGAACAGGATTACCGTACCACTCTGGTGCGGATCTTACTCTGGTTTACCTACGAGATTCGGTAGTAACTTGATCTGAAGTTACATGATCATCATCATTAGCTTCCTCACTAATTGGTGTAGTAGTCACAAGAACAGATTTCTATGATGAACTACTTTCCAATAAGGGAGATGGTACAATTACCTTATCAAGTTTTCTAATTTCCTCCCACTCACTTCTTTCGAGAGAAACTCCTTCTCTGGAAAGGATCCATTCTCAGCAACGAATATCTTGCCTTCGGATCTGTGATAGAAGGTGTACCCAACTGTCTCCTTTGGGTATCCTATGAAGACACATTTCTCCGATTTGGGTTTGAGCTTATCAGGATGAAACTTTTTCATATAAGCATCACAATCCCAAACTTTAAGAAATGACAACTTTGGTTTCTTGCCAAACCATGACTTATACATGTTCCTATGACTATGAGATTATGCAACTCCCGTTTGCCGGAGAAACACTTTGTGTGCTACCAAACGTCACAACGTAACTGGGTGATTATAAAGGAGCATTACAGGTGTCTCCGAAGGTAGATGTTGGGTTGGCGTATATCGAGATTAGGATTTGTCACTCCGATTGTCGGAGAGGTATCTCTGGGCCCTCTCGGTAATACACATCACATAAGCCTTGCAAGCATTACAACTAATATGTTAGTTGTGAGATGATGTATTACGGAACGAGTAAAGAGACTTGCCGATAACGAGATTGAACTAGGTATTGGATACCGACGATCGAATCTCGGGCAAGTAACATACCGATGACAAAGGGAACAACGTATGTTGTTATGCGGTCTGACCGATAAAGATCTTCGTAGAATATGTAGGAGCCAATATGGGCATCCAGGTCCCGCTATTGGTTATTGACCGGAGACGTGTCTCGGTCATGTCTACATTGTTCTCGAACCCGTAGGGTCCGCACGCTTAAGGTTACGATGACAGTTACATTATGAGTTTATGCATTTTGATGTACCGAAGGTTGTTCGGAGTCCCGGATGTGATCATGGACATGACGAGGAGTCTCGAAATGGTCGAGACGTAAAGATTGATATATTGGAAGCCTATGTTTGGATATCGGATGTGTTCCGGGTGAAATCGGGATTTTACCGGAATACCGGGAGGGTTACCGGAACCCCCCGGGAGCTATATGGGCCATAGTGGGCCTTGGTGGAAAAGAGAAGAGGCTGCCCTAGATGGGCTGTGCGCCTCCCCCTTCCCCTAGTCCTATTAGGACTAGGAGAGGTGGCCCGCCCCCTCCTCCTCTTTTCCCCCTCCGCGAATCCTATTCCGACTAGGATTGGGGGGGGGGGGGAATCCTACTCCTAGAGGGAGTAGGACTCTCCTGCGCCCTCCTCCTTGGCCGGCCAGCCTCCCCCCCTCTACTCCTTTATATACGGAGGCAGGGGGCACCTCTAGACACACAAGTTGATCCACGTGATCTATTCCTTAGCTGTGTGCGGTGCCCCCTGCCACCATATACCTCGATAATACTGTAGCGGAGTTTAGGCGAAGCCCTGCTGTTGTAGTACATCAAGATCGTCACCACGCCGTCGTGCTGATGGAAATCTTCCCCAACACTTTGCTGGATCGGAGTCCGGGGATCGTCATCGAGCTGAACGTGTGCTCGAACTCGGAGGTGCCGTAGTTTCGGTGCTTGATCGGTTGGATCGTGAAGACGTACGACTACTTCCTCTACGTCGTGTCATCGCTTCCGCAGTCGATCTGCGTTGGGTACATAGACAACACTCTCCCCCTCGTTGCTATGCATCACATGATCTTGCGTGTGCGTAGGAAAATTTTTGAAATTACTACGAAACCCAACAGTGGTATCAGAGCCAGGTTATTTATGTTGATGTTATATGCACGAGTAGAACACAAGTGAGTTGTGGACGATACAAGTCATACTGCCTACCAGCATGTCATACTTTGGTTCGGCGGTATTGTTGGACGAGACGACCCGGACCAACCTTACGCGTACGCTTACGCGAGACCGGTTCCCTCGACGTGCTTTGCACATAGATGGCTTGCGGGCGACTATCTCTCCAACTTTAGTTGAACCGAGTGTGGCTACGCCCGGTCCTTGCGAAGGTTAAAACAGAGTCTATTTGACAAACTATCGTTGTGGTTTTGATGCGTAGGTGAGATTGGTTCTTACTTAAGCCCGTAGCAGCCACGTAAAACATGCAACAACAAAGTAGAGGACGTCTAACTTGTTTTTGCAGGGCATGTTGTGATGTGATATGGTCAAGGCATGATGCTGAATTTATTGTATGAGATGATCATGTTTTGTAACCGAGTTATCGGCAACTGGCAGGAGCCATATGGTTGTCGCTTTATTGTATGCAATGCAATCGCGATGTAATGCTTTACCTTATTACTAAATGGTAGTGATAGTCGTGGAAGCATAAGATTGGCGAGACGACAACGATGCTACGATGGAGATCAAGGTGTCGCGCCGGTGACGATGGTGATCATGACGGTGCTTCGGAGATGGAGATCACAGGCACAAGATGATGATGGCCATATCATATCACTTATATTGATTGCATGTGATGTTTATCTTTTATGCATCTTATCTTGCTTTGATTGACGGTAGCATTATAAGATGATCTCTCACTAAATTATCAAGAAGTGTTCTCCCTGAGTATGCACCGTTGCGAAAGTTCTTCGTGCTGAGACACCACGTGATGATCGGGTGTGATAGGCTCTACGTTCAAATACAACGGGTGCAAAACAGTTGCACACGCAGAATATTCAGGTTATACTTGACGAGCCAAGCATATACAGATATGGCCTCGGAACACGGAGACCGAAAGGTCGAGCGTGAATCATATAGTAGATATGATCAACATAATGATGTTCACCGATGAAACTACTCCATCTCACGTGATGATCGGACATGGTTTAGTTGATTTGGATCACGTGATCACTTAGAGGATTAGAGGGATGTCTATCTAAGTGGGAGTTCTTAAGTAATATGATTAATTGAACTTAAATTTATCATGAACTTAGTACCTGATAGTATCTTGCTTGTTTATGTTAATTGTAGATAGATGGCTCGTGCTGTTGTTCCGTTGAATTTTAATGCGTTCCTTGAGAAAGCAAAGTTGAAAGATGATGGTAGCAATTACACGGACTGGGTCCGTAACTTGAGGATTATCCTCATTGCTGCACAGAAGAATTACGTCCTGGAAGCACCGCTGGGTGCCAGGCCTGCTGCTGGAGCAATGCCAGATGTTATGAACGTCTGGCAGAGCAAAGCTGATGACTACTCGATAGTTCAGTGTGCCATGCTTTACGGCTTAGAATCGGGACTTCAACGACGTTTTGAACGTCATGGAGCATATGAGATATTCCAGGAGTTGAAGTTAATATTTCAAGCAAATGCCCAGATTGAGAGATATGAAGTCTCCAATAAATTCTATAGCTGCAAGATGGAGGAGAACAGTTCTGTCAGTGAGCATATACTCAAAATGTCTGGGTATAATAATCACTTGATTCAATTGGGAGTTAATCTTCCAGATGATTGCATCATTGACAGAATTCTCCAATCACTGCCACCAAGCTACAAGAGCTTCGTGATGAACTATAATATGCAAGGGATGAACAAGACTATTCCCGAGCTCTTCGCGATGCTGAAAGCTGCGGAGGTAGAAATCAAGAAAGAGCATCAAGTGTTGATGGTAAACAAGACCACTAGTTTCAAGAAAAAGGGCAAAGGAAAGAAGAAGGGGAACTTCAAGAAGAACAGCAAGCCAGTTGCTGCTCAAGAGAAGAAACCCAAGTCTGGACCTAAGCCTGAAACTGAGTGCTTCTACTGCAAGCAGACTGGTCACTGGAAGCGGAACTGCCCAAAGTATTTGGCGGATAAGAAGGATGGCAAAGTGAACAAAGGTATATGTGATATACATGTTATTGATGTGTACCTTACTAATGCTCGCAGTAGCACCTGGGTATTTGATACTGGTTCTGTTGCTAATATTTGCAACTCGAAACAGGGGCTACGGATTAAGCGAAGATTGGCTAACGACGAGGTGACGATGCGCGTGGGAAACGGTTCCAAAGTCGATGTGATCGCGGTCGGCACGCTACCTCTACATCTACCTTCGGGATTAATATTAGACCTAAATAATTGTTATTTGGTGCCAGCGTTGAGCATGAACATTATATCTGGATCCTGTTTAATGCGAGACGGTTATTCATTTAAATCAGAGAATAATGGTTGCTCTATTTATATGAGTAATATCTTTTATGGTCATGCACCCTTGAAGAGTGGTCTATTCTTGTTGAATCTCGATAGTAGTAATACACATATTCATAATGTTGAAGCCAAAAGATGCAGAGTTGATAATGAAAGTGTAACTTATTTGTGGCACTTTCGTTTAGGTCATATCGGTATAAAGCGCATGAAGGAACTCCATACTGATGGACTTTTGGAACCACTTGATTATGAATCACTTGGTACTTGCGAACCGTGCCTCATGGGCAAGATGACTAAAACACCGTTCTCCGATACTATGGAGAGAGCAACAGATTTGTTGGAAATCATACATACCGATGTATGTGGTCCGATGAATATTGAGGCTCGTGGCGGATATCGTTATTTTCTCACCTTCACAGATGATTTAAGCAGATATGGGTATATTTACTTAATGAAACATAAATCTGAAACATTTGAAAGGTTCAAAGAATTTCAGAGTGAAGTTGAAAATCATCGTAACAAGAAAATAAAGTTTCTACGATCTGATCGTGGAGGAGAATATTTGAGTTACGAGTTTGGTGTACATTTGAAAAACTATGGAATAGTTTCGCAACTCATGCCACCCGGAACACCACAACGTAATGGTGTGTCCGAACGTCGTAATCGTACTTTACTAGATATGGTGCGATCTATGATGTCTCTTACTGATTTACCGCTATCATTTTGGGGTTATGCTCTAGAGACGGCCGCATTCACGTTAAATAGGGCACCATCAAAATCCGTTGAGACGACGCCTTATGAACTGTGGTTTGGCAAGAAACCAAAGTTGTCGTTTCTTAAAGTTTGGGGCTGCGATGCTTATGTGAAAAAGCTTCAACCTGATAAGCTCGAACCCAAATCGGAGAAATGTGTCTTCATAGGATATCCAAAGGAAACTATTGGATACACCTTCTATCACAGATCCGAAGGCAAGACTTTTGTTGCTAAATTCGGAAACTTTCTTGAGAAGGAGTTTCTCTCGAAAGAAGTGAGTGGGAGGAAAGTAGAACTTGACGAGGTAACTGTACCTACTCCCTTGTTGGAAAGTAGTACATCACAGAAAATTGTTTCTGCGACACCTACACCAATAAGTGAGGAAGTTAATGATAATGATCATGAAACTTCAGAACAAGATACTACTGAACCTCGTAGATCAACCAGAGTAAG